>NW_028274810.1:14690992-14994022 GCF_037043125.1 Eumetopias jubatus
GCCTGCTTTCAGAGGTGTAAATAGGAGGAACTGTCCAGCTTGGAATTGGAGAAATAGGAGTTAGTCGTGCTGGCTGACTGCACCACACACCTGTGCCCCCTGCTGTGCTGCACGCCTTCCCTGTCCCCTGCATCGTCACCTCACGCTCGCTCCTCCTTAGGCCCCCACCACCCCTCCACCATTTGGACTCTCAACCGATGCCCTCGCTTCCTCCTTCCCAGAAAAAAAATGGCACAAGGGGAAGAGAGGTCCCGCAGTGAGATGCTATCACTAGTCCACAGCTTTAAATTCTGATTCCCAAATTTATATCTCCACCTGACCTGCAGACTCATCTGTCCAACTGCCTACTCAACATCTCCACTTGGGTATCTTTTTTTTTTAAGATTTTATTTCTTATTTATTTGACAGAGAGAGAGAGCGACAGAGCAAACACAAGAAGGGGGAGAGGCAGAGCGAGAGGGAGAAGCAGGCTCCCCACTGAGCAGGGAGCCTGACGTGGGGCTTGATCCCAGGACCCTGAGATTATGACCTGAGCCAAAGGCAGAGATGCTTAATGGACTGAGTCACCCAGGCGCCCCTCCACTTAGATATCTATTAGACATTTTAGACCTGCCACATCCCAAACAGCAGTCTTGAACCTGCTCCTCTCACCATCTAACCTCGTCTCCATAAATGTCAACTCCATGCTTCTAGGTGCTCAAGCAAAAGACCTTGGAGTCACCCTTGACCATTCTCTTTCTCTTGCCCCTCACGTCCAATCCAACAACAAATCTGGTTGACCCCACGTCCTAGATATATCCTCAATCCGACTACTTCTCATCACTCCCACTGCCATCACCTGGGCTCAAATTCCAGTCACCTCTCACCTGGATGAATTCTAGAACCTGGATGGATTCACCTGCATGGAGCCTTCTGGCAGGTCTCCCTGTTCCACCCTTGCCCCCTCAGATTCTCTATGGCAGCCACAGGGATCCTTCAAAGACAGAAGTCAGATCGTGTTGCCCCTCTTCTCAGAACCTCTAATGGCTCCCATTTCACCAAAAGTAAACACCAAAGTCATACCTGGCTCATAAGACCCTCGTGAACTTGCTGCCACCATCCCCTTGACCGCATGTCCTTCCCTCTCTCCCCACCCATTCCAGATTCACTAGCCTCCTTGGATTGGACGCCAGACACATCGAATCTCAAGGCCTTTTCGTTTATCACTCCCTCCGGAATGGAATGTGCTACTTTTAGATACCCACACAGCCTGCTCCCCCACCCGTCCCATCTTTACTCAAATGCCACTTTCTCAGGGAGGCCTTCCTTGAATGCTGTCTGAAGCAACCCCTCTCCCTGGTGTCCCTAATCCTCTTTTCTCTGCTTTATTTTTCTCCTTCACAACACCACCCAACAACTCCTTAATCTTATATCGTCTGTCTCCCTAAAATACAAGATCCAGGAGGGTTGGGAAATTTGTCTGCTTGGCTCATGGCTGCGTCCCAGGACCCACAACGGAGCCCGGAACATAGCAGGCATCCCGTGAACCTTTGCTGAACGAAGGGATAAATGAATAATGGTCATTCAGGTTGTTTTCAATCTTTTGCACTAAAACATTTGCTGTAGTGGACCAATACTGTGCACAGATCATTTTGCTTGTGAGTGAATATATCTGTAGGACAAGTACCTGGGAGTGGAATTGCTGGGCCAAAGGACTTGAACAGTTGTAATTTTGATAAACATTTTCTGAAAGTTCTGGTGGTGAGAAGTCTACCATAATCTACGACTCTGTGTTGAGCAAGTCACATGGTGAATTCTGTAGCACTCCATGCTGACTTGGGTTTTTCACTGGATGGAAAGAAAGTAATCAGGAGAGAAGTTGCCCAAGGAATCCAAGAACTTAATTAGCCATCAACATGAGTTACTATCCCATCAAAGATGTTAGTGGGTCATCATGGTATCCTGGCCACATTGCATCTGTCACACACTCAGGGACTGCTTGAGGGCATGGACTGAAAGGCCAGATCCTATGGTTTGGATTATTTCTGATGTTGGAAGGCTTCATAAGAAGACATTCAGCATATCCATGGAGAGCCTATGCTTTTTTCAAGTGGATTCCAAGATGCCCTGGCCAAAAATCTTCTTGGACTCTGCCATGGCTGCCAAATGGCATGACCCCTGGGGATTTCATTCCCATTGTGGTCAATATAAACGGAGCAGTGCACAGCCTGGGCAGCTGTGGGCAATGACCCAGCATCCGATAGCACCGTTCGAGGTCAAGAACTTGAAATTGTTCCAGGGTTCCTCATATCTCACCAATCCTGCGCTGGCATAGTCACAGCTCTGCAATAGTAGTCTACCACGTATGGACAGTCAGAAGACTGAGAGTGGATCCACCCTTTTTGTGGATGACTTGGAGGAATTTGTAAATAAGAGCCTCACCCAGCCATCATTACTAGCTTTACCTGCAGCACAGGCTGTGAAGGGGATCCTTGATGGAAGAGTTTGGCCTTTGAGGCCTTTAGGCCTTCCCTTCCCTGTGCAACACATCTATCCAAGGTCAAGGGCAGGAGCTGCCCCATAGAACTGCTCAGTGAGCAAGATCTCAAGACGAGCCCACAGGCTCCACCCAGACTGAAAGTGACAAGAGCTAGATGGGCCAGGGCCACCCGCTGGGTCTTGGTAACTGGCTCCTCCAGGGCCTTCCGGGTTCGTTTTCTTTAAACTTCACCTCAGGGGGACTCTGACCCCTGCAGATGCTAAAGTGGCATCACACCGTTTCCTGAACATCCAGGAAAAGGTTTTGGAAAGGAGTGTCCTCTTTTGTTCCAAGTGCACATCCACCATCTTGCATCCAGCTGATTAGCAAAAACGGAAGTCTGATAAACGTGGAGCCACAGGGACTCTCTTATACAACTGGTGGGAGTGTTGCCCATGGCCACCATTTTGAAGAGCAATTTGGCCACCGTCTAGCAAAACTGAAGATATGCATACCCTTTGAGATAGCAATTCCACACCTAAACACAGACACCCTCGGGAAAATTGTGCACGTGAAGAGCTGTGCAATAATGTTTACTGTAGCATTCCTAGCCCCATGGTGAAAGCTGGAAACGACATAAATGATCCTCACCTAGAGAATGAACAAATACAGTTCAGTGCTACAGTGGACGAGGATAGAGCAGGGAAGATGGATGCACCAGAGCTACAAACAGCACTATAAATAAATCTCAAATTACAGTGTTGAGCAAAAATAAAAGCTAAAGCAAGTCACAGGAAGTTGCATATAATACGATGCCACTTATGTAAAGGTTAAAAGTATGCACAAATGCTATCCGTTGTTTATGCATACAGGTATATGTATTACGAATTTTAAAAGGTGTATTAGGAGGATAAATCCCAAATTCAGGATAGTGCTTATCTTTGGGGGAGGTCCAGGACATGGGATCAGGGCAGGATATAAAGGCACTTCTATGGCCTCTGTAATATTTTATGGCCTCTCTAATGTTTATTATATTATTATATATGTGTGTTTACATGCCTGTGATATTTCATGATTAAACAGATGTTTTCAAAGAGTGTCTGAATCAAATAGGGAGCAGTACTGTGTGTGCTGGGACCAGAAGCCAGTCTCATGAATCCCTCCCATACTGGGCTCTCTCAAGATGGTTGCCACCGAGGGGCCTGCGCATCTGGAGACCTGGGTGAAATCTCCCCATTTGTGAACACCTCCAGAGTATATTGTTTCCTCACCAAGTCCAGTAAAATATAACTGAAAGACTCAAGTGAAAACGTTAGATTGATCATTATTCTAGAAATACAGTGGAAGTAATTCATAAAAACCACTGGCTTTCTTCTCGTGGCCCTTTCCCCCCAAACGTACCAGGTTTGCGTTTTTTCTTCTTTGTCGGATATCACTTGTTCACAACATCCTCACGTCAGCCACGTGGCTCGGGAGGCACACTCATGGTCAGGAGATTCACTAAGCTCTTCCTGAAGTGGACCTCCATGGTTGTAAGCCTCAGATGTTCTATCCAAGAATGCCTGGGGCCAATGGATTTGCTATCTGATGACTGTGAGTGGTGTGTGTCTTACCCACTGCCATCCCCCAACATCCGGGGATGTTCCCAGCAGCAGAGCAGAGCTGGGAGGGAATAGGGATTCCCCATTAGATCCGGGTTCTTCTCCCTGTGTCGTCTGCATGAACTTCCTGTGTGAGCACCGGTGTGGGTGAGCACACGTGTGACACGGCACCGTTGAGGGCCAAGGTTGAGGGCCTCAAGATGGTGGCGTTCTGACCCATGCCCGTCGCCTGGAGTCTCACCAATGAGCTGGCTGCTCACTCATCAGCTGGCATTTGGAGGTGGACCTCTCCAGCCTTCCCTTATGGGTTACTAATGTGCATTGCTCGGGGCACCTTGAAGGGCATTCCATTCTGCATTTGAAATCCCGTTATTGCTCAGGGGTCTAGCTCATGCCAACCATGGCCAGTGGGGAATAGAGAGGCAAGGCCACGTGGTGGCAAAGACCACTGTCAAGAAACCTGCGTGTATCTCTTCAGGGTGACTATGGCCCTGCGATAGTCCTGTGAAACGTGCACAGTGGTCCCTCACTGGGCTATGGGGGGGGGGGTGAAATGAGCGAAGATACGGATGGATTTGGTAAGGGTAAAATCACACCCTGCGTGGTCTATTATCCTGAATAAAACAGTAACACTGCTCCCCTGATTTGGGTACAAGCTGGGATTCCCAGCACGGAGATACCTTCTCTTAGGCATCTCCTCGGTTCCTGCTGTCATAGATCCACTGATGAAACCGCCCGTGCTCCCAGCCCCCGTGCCCCAGCCAAACCTGTCTTCCCACCATGGCCTCAAGCGTGCCCAGTGCTTTTCCACACTTGCTCCTGCGGTTCCTTTGACTGCAATGTCCGACGGCCATTCATTGAAATAGGATCTGCTCCCCAGTTATCCCTTCCCTGAAGCTTCTCCCGATTCTACCCAAATTGATGCGATGTCCCTCTCATTGGAACCTTGAGGGCAGGTGCATGCCCCTTCCCCACTGCATGCCTGCAGGGGCCTGTGACGACTGCCTGACACCTGACAGGTCCTTATGAGTGCTAAACTGCAGGACACTGGCCGGGCCCAGCAGAGCTGTCGGTGTCCCCCAGGCCCTTACCTTGGGGGTAAACATGTGTAGGATGCCATCGACGGCCCCTCGCAGCAACAGCCCCCGGACCAGGAAGCAGGCGAGCACCACGTAGGGGAAGAGGGAGCTGAAATACATCACCTACAGAGAGAACAGGGACCCACCGTGGGGCAGAGTGTCTCCTGCGGCTGGCACCCCCCCTCCCCACTCACAGCTGGGGCACACGAGCCTCCTCTGATGGCAGCAGAAAGAGAAGCCCTAGGACCCCTGGGCACAGGGCCAAACCCACCGTGCGCCTGGCACCGAGCCAAGGCAGAAGCAAGAGCACAGACAAGCTGGAGTCAGCATGGCTGGGCCTGGGGCTAGCTTCCCCCTTTCCAAGGGCTGGCAGGGCTGGGCCTGCAGCCTCCCCACCCCCAAGGCCGCCAAGGGGGCAAAGAAACCTCTCCTCTCGCCTCCTCACTTTTTCATGTCTCATGCCTGCCTTTCCATCCCTGACTCCAGTGGACCCCCTAAGGCTCTCCCCTGTCCTTAGAGCTCCTTTGACAGAAGGCATCCGGGAGGTTACAGACGTGGCTCCCAAGCCAAAACATCAGAAAAGGTCCTGCCTCTTGTGATTAGACACTGCGTGCTGTTTTCTAGCATGTGCATTTCTTGCACATTTCTGTATCCCCCTGTGCCCGGCAGAGAGCCACACAGGAAGGAGATGCTCACAGACTGTTTGCTGCACCGAAACAAATCAAGAGGGTTGTTTGGGTGGGATGGTGTTGAAGGTGAAAGAGCGTGTGTGTCCAGAGCTGGAGCACCGGAATTCTAATCCTGGCTCTGCCATTTACCTACCATGTGACCTTGAGCTACTCACTCGATCTCTGCGCGCCTCCCTCTGCGCATCTATAAAACAGGTGTAAGTCTTCCTAACTCATAAGGTTGTTGTGGACCAAAAGTGTTCGTACGTGTGGCAGAACCTGGTAAGTGCCCTCAAGTTTCAGCTACTGCTTTGGCCTGTGGAGAGGGAAGAGGTGGTGGCCAAGAATACTCTACCTTCCCAAGGCTTAGCTTCCTTACTCGAGAAGTCCATTATGGAACCTGGAGCCTCAGACACATGGCCGAGGCCCGCGCTCCAGCTCTGGGACTGATTGGCTGTGTGATCTCAGGGGAGGGGCTTTCCCGGCTCCTGGCCTCAGTTTCCTCATCTGTAGAACGGATGGATTGAGCCACAGGGTCTCTCATGTCCTTTCCAGCCCTGGCAGTCCGTGAATACTGGTACATGACAAAGAAGAAAGGGCCCCTACTTGAAGGGGTGTGTGGGATTGGCTGGGCTGCGCCCTGACAGAGCATCGGAGAGCCACCCTCGGAGGCCCCAAGGCCCCTTGGCTCACAGCACCCACCTGCTCAAGGCGCCCCTCAGTTCACACACGATGCGCTGCTGATTTCCATCAAAAAGTGCTCAGAGCAGGCTCTTCTAGGGCTTTTGCTTGGGAACCTAAGGGGCTAGGATCTAGACGAATGTCCCTGGGTCCGAACTCCTAACTTTCTTTCTCTTTAAAGTCTGCGGAGCAGGCCTGAGGTATCTGAGCACAGAGGTGGCTGGGGGTCAAGCACTGATTTTCCACAAGCCCCCTCCTAGCCACTCCTGGTGGGTTGTTCACAGGGAACAATGATGCAGCAGTGACACGCCCATCGCCTCCACGGCGGGTCTGTGTCGTCATCCTGAGCCACCCAGAGGCCAAGCCCACTCAATAGACCCTGCATGGTGTAACCTGGGGTCCTCAGCCCCCTGCCTGCCATGCTCTTCTGTGGCCCCCTGTGTGGGTCTGACTCCCTTCCTGCTCACCTTCCCCGAGGACTGGATGCCCTTGACGACAGCCATACCCACGATGCTCCAGGCCACCAGGAGACACAGGGTCATCTTCCAGTTGAGGCCGCCGCTCTCCGAGATGGAGTTGGATATGTCCAAGGCCTCTCGGTACCAGAAGTAGGTAGTGGCTGAGCTCTTCTCACACTCTGCCTCCACCACTGGAACAACAGCCCTGTTGTTGAGCCCTGAGAGGGGCTCAGGCGGGGCCGTGGGGCCCACCTCGTCTGCCTGTTTCCCCCTTGGAAACACGATCACTAGCCTTGGCAGAATTCTACTTGGAAGAGGAAGTAGCCCAGCCAATCCCACATACCTGAGCCCTGAGAGGGCCTCAGGCGGGGCCGTGGGGCCACCTCGTCTGCCTGTCCCCACCCAGGGCAGCAGTGGGCGAGCCCCCGGCTGAGTGCGGGTAGCAGGGAGGGCCAGTGTTCCTTCTGGGCTAGCCAGGATCTGGCAGACCCTGAGGACTCCAGATGGGGCTCCAGATGGGGCCCGGGAGGCTTCGGGACACATGGATCTAGCTGAATTTCCTCACATGACACCCCTGCCCACCTCCATCCGTGGAGGGCAGCAAGGATTAGGCAGAACTGGCCTCAAGTTCCCTGGGAAAAGTCCTGAGCTAGGAGTTAGACATCTGGTTTCTCATCCCAGATCCTGGTGCAAAACACAGGAAAGCCACTTCTGGACCTCAGTTTACCCATCTGTGAGGTGGGATAAATCATCCGGCCTTTTATAAGACTGGCATGCAAATTAAGGCTGCTTCCAGATAGGATGGTATTCGAGTAACACAGGATCACTGATAACAACTGAACAAAAGCCACACTTTCCGGAGTTTTCCCTACACTCATTTCATTCAAGCCCCTGAGAACTCTAGGAGATAGACCATCAGAATGGGAAATGAGGATCAGAGAAGGTAGATGTCTTATTCAAGGTGACACAAGTCAATGAAATCCCAAATCTGTGCCTAAGCCTCTTAGGTTCCTTCAACCCCTTCCTGGGACGGGCTGGCTGGGGTCTCCAGGTGGGGTCCTACTCAGGGGTCCCCTACTTGCCTGCCACAGTCCCATTCCTGATGACAGGACATTCACTCCACGGCAGCGGGTACTGGAAGGACTTGAAGAAGTAGAAGATGCTCCACCCGATGATCACATTATAATACAGCCCAACAAAGAGGCAGACCTGAGGACAAGGGTCCACGGTGGGGGGAGGGCTCATGGAGGCCGCAGGCTACTCCACCCCAACCCCACTCCCAGTCCGAGGCCCAGGCTCTGGCTGACCACACACAACACTTCGAGGTCTTGCAGGAGGAGGAGGAGGGGGAATGAGGCACGGGCTTTGAAGGCCTCCACCTAATCCTCTGTTCACCTGGTATTCAGGGAATCCACAGAGGAATGTTTCAGATATTAAGATCTCTCCTTTAAGCAATGAACTCTTAAAATGTTAATCCTTTCCAGTTTGAAATTCTTCTAAGATGCTTAAAGCATTTCCCCATCATTTCCTGATGACTCAGGATGACAATTCCAGAGCTGCCCTCTGGGACCATGGAGGCTGGCACAGCTTTTGCCTCTATAGACAACAGCCCCAGACTGTAGTGCACTTGAGGTTCTGCGGATGCGTCTTGCTGGTGTCTTATGTCCTCCCTTCTCTTAGGACGCCGCTCTCTCTTTGGTACTGGCAGTAGCCTGCCCCCAGACAGATGTCACTTCTCGTGTCTTGGAAACACGATCAGTAGCCTTGGCAGAATTCTACTTGAAAGAGGAATGAGTAGATTCGGACTAAGGGTCCGAAAGCTTTCTCAGAAAGCAATGCTTTTACACACAGGGATCTGCTGTACCTGCTCTGGATGCTGAGAGGCCCCTTCTACCTCCAGGGGCCCAGCTCTGTTACGCTGATCAGTGTGAGAGCTGAGGGCCCCTTGCTGTCTCATTGTCACCTGAGCCCTGGTGTGCAGGAGCAGACACTCCTACAGCACACTTTAATGGGAATATAGAGGGAGAGAGACCCCTACTTCTTTCGCTTGGGCACTTTCACGCTGAGGGGAGACCCACTCACACTCATGAGTACACACATGGCCAACCCGAGCAGAGGACGCTGTGTTGAGCTGTGTCAACCTGGGCAGAGGTGAAGCCCAGCAGGACTGCGGGAGCTACACAGACCCTCCCCCAGTCCCTTCCAGGAGCAGGTGTGAGCAGGGGCACCCATGTGCTTTACCCTTAAGGGAAGCTCAGTTTCCTTACTTAGAGAACTAAGAAGAGCCTCACCTCCAGCCCCGTGAATGAGCCTCACCAAGCTCCCCATCCAGGCCAGTGGGGCCTCTCTGGCTCCCACTGTTCCAAAGCCTCACCCCTCCTGGGTTAGCCATGGGCTCTTGTCTGAGACCTTCTCCAACTCTGTTCCTGTGCCTAGCAAACTGGCAACGAGACCTCATGCCTCAGGGCGGACTTTTCCTGGGCCACACTCTCACCCAATTCAAATACTCTTCAATCAAGGAAAGAGGAAGGGCCTCCCTCACACAGGGCTGACGCGCTGGTAAGCAGACAGAGGTATCCAGATGGTCCACGTTCTCTGCGGTCCGGCCGCAGAGAACTCCAGCTGAGACGTCCCAGCTTTTCATCCTTGGTAACAATTCCAAATATTATGTCCTGCTTCAGAAAGCACAACTCACTTTCAATGTAGGAAATGCGTGGCCTTGAGATGCTGGCTGTAAGCAGTTCTCATGCGGAGGGTCTCCCTCCCTGCCTTTGACCTGGCCCAACTGCAAACCCCATTCCCAGGAGCAGCCCCTCAGCCTGCCTGTTCCTGCCCAGTGTGGGCCCCCGACTCACTATGCAGCTGGAGAAGCCGATGCCCCCGAGGCGGGGGCACACGTAGTGCCACACGCCAATGCTGCCGCGGCGGATCCTCTGGCCCACGGCCAGCTCCAAGAAGAAGAGTGGGATCCCGATGATGATCAGCAGCACGAGGTAGGGCACCAGGTAGGCACCTGGGGAGGAGAGAGGAGTGTCAGAGGGTGTCTGGAGCACAGCACCAGGGTGTGGGAGGACAGCCACGTCCTATAGTCTTACCCACCCCTCTGACCATCCTCAAACTGCTGCCAGTCCTTGTGCTCCTGCAGGAGTGGTCTGGTTCCTACGTGTGACCCACCACGCACTGGCCACCCGGACCCCCCTTCTTCCCCTTGGCTCCCCTGATCTGAAATGCTAAGGGAGGACTGCTCGCAAGGTTAGATCCCGAGAGAGACAGACAGATTCCGTACCGTCTCTCAGGAATCCACCATCAAGTCCTGCATGGACCTAGTCGCCTCCTGACGTACTGTGTGGACACCTGTTCACACTCCCTCCTGCCCCCAGAGAAGTAGCCCCAGAAGGAGTGGGCCTCATTCACTCGCTGCTCCCCAGAGGCCCAGACCCCAGGCACGGCCTTCCCCGCCTCTGAAACAGACGCTGAGGCCGCAGACCAGGCAGCTCCAAGGAAGCGGAGCCTGGAAGCTTTCCAAGGAGAGAGGGTCTGACCGGCACCACCATTAATCTACAGCTAATTGGGAGGAACGAGAGAGAGAAATTAGCAGTTCAGAAAAGCATAGCCGGGAGGATGGTAATGGATAGACAGAATGGATCTTGATAAAGATTCCGGATGATAAATTAAACTCACTGTCCCTGGCCTCACTGCAGACACAATCTCAATTCTAAGTGACAGGGCATTTAGCAGGAGAATTAAAATCGTGTCTGGACACAGACGAGTGATCTGTGCTGAGAGTTGTGCCAGCAACCTAGTGCTGTTAGCAAAGGCGCCAGACAGCCCCAGTCACCAGGGTCCCGGTTGTCAGCCAGCACCCCCAGACCAAGCCTTGCCGGCTGGGAGTATCCAAAAGACCCCAAGCCACACACGGCTCTGCCTCCCGAAATATGACATTCTACGTGTATCCAAGCTTCGAAAGAAACCCGGGTATCAGGCATTTCCTGGGCACAAGGCCCGGCACTTGGCAGTTGTTTATTGCAGGTCGACCCTGTGCCAGGCACATGCAGGGGGGTCTGGGGGCAAAAGAAAGCACAGCCACTATCCCAGGACAGCTCGCAATCTGGGAGGCAGGACCCGCAGGTTCACGTGAGCCATGTCAGCACACGTGCGTGTGCACGCGCACGCACGCACACACGCACGCGGACTGGTCACAGAGGGCCAGCTGAGCACCAAGCATGCAGAGGGAGGGGTCAGCGTCCAACAGAACTAATCAGGAAAGTCTTCCAGGGGCGGTAACGCACCCAGTCTTCTATGACAGCATCTAATTCATTAAACATACACCTACGCACGGCCACATGTACACATAAGTTCAACTTGGCACTAACAAGCAGTACCATCCTGGCACTGAAAGGATGGGGGGCCTGAAGGACCCCCGGTTCTGTCTCTTGGTCTTGGGTTTGGGGAAATGAGAGAGGAGGCATGTGACGTGCAGAAAAGCGAAGGGACACGACCTCACTGGTTTTGTATTTCAGCCATATCCCCTTTGGGTGGGGCAAAACGGGCAGGGAGGTGGGTTTCGGGGTGTCCCGAGGGTAGGCTGGCGTCTTCTGTGAAGGCTTCTCTCCTCTCCCCAAAGAACCAGGGAGAGTCTCCACGTGTGTGCTGTCCACAGAGCAGTCCTCAGCAAAGACTGGCCACGGGCAACCCGCCACCTGCCACTGGGGCCAGTGGCCTGAGTCGGGCCCAGGGCACGGACCTGGCGGCAGCTCTCCACCCCGCACCACGGCCCAGCCACGCACAGTGCTCAGCGGCTGGGGTCCAGGTGAGGATTTTTGGTTAGGCAGAGGTCTTTTTTTCTTATCAACCCTTGTTGAAATCATTTGGAAATGCACCCTCTCCTGCCTTCAAAAATACAATTTGGAGACGCAGCGGGATTCCCTTTGATATTTCAGTGACTTGCGGGAACTTCGGGTCCTCCCTCTCAACAGCTGGGAGCACTGTTCAGGGTGTCAGGGTCTAGGAAGCCGGGCTGTGGCATCTCCGAGACCGCCTTGATCTCTGCAGTCTCCATCTTGGTCTATACTCTGGGTCTTGCTTCCGGCAAACCCTGAGGTTATTTCTGAGATTTGAAAGACCACCTGGTTCTCAGCCTGTTGAGACGCATACCAAGTAGGCTGAGACCGGACCCCGGGGCCAGACCTCCTGGGTCTGAATCCTAGCTCTGCCACTTACTAGCCGTGTGACTTTGGGCCAATTCCTTGATCTCTCTGTGCCACTTTTGGTCATCTATCTGAAGAGGATAATAACATTCGGCAGAACCACATGAAACTTGCTGATATGTGACCATCTTTGACTCAGAAAAACACCCATTTCTCATGCTTCAATGCTACCTATTACATGGGGCTGTTGTGAGGATTTACATGAGTTACTTCGCCCTAGTCAGCACTTGATGAACATTTGCCTTTTTCATAAAAATCAACAGAAAAAAAACAAGCAAACTAAAAGAACGCAGATCAAAGGAACCGTCAGCATTGAGTGGTGCGAGCTAAGCAGAGTTCCAGAAAGCCCACCCAGATTTAAGCCAAGTTTGACCAGCTCCCCCACGGCTCAAAACCACAGAGCTGCCTCTCTCCACCCAACAGTTTTCTCCTTCCTGTATCTGAAATAGGATCATTAGCCTCCTTCCAAAAATCATTTGGGATAACTTACCGTAATACTCGTAGAGTACAGGAGAGTTAAAGGCAGAGATAAAAAGGGATTCTAGGAATCAGAGAGGACGGAAGAATGGGAGCAGCAACAAGGAGTGGAGAGCTCAAAATTCTGAGCGCTAACAACGCTTTTCTTCTGGGGGTTGTCGACGGTGTCTGGCATCAGGGCGATGGGCTGGTGGTACCATGAGGAGGAGAGCTTTGGCAAGCCCACTGCCCCGGGAGTGTGTGTGGTGGGGAGAGGGACTCTGATTCAGCACCCAGCACCCAGGCAGAGCTGATCATCTAAGCCACAAAGCACAAGGTTAGAGGTTACCAGCTGGAGTCCCCAGAGGCGACGTGTCTTCTGACGTCACCGTGGATGCCTCTTGTCAGCATCTCTCAGCACATAAGAAAACCACACACATAGAGTTGTATCCTTCTTTGGGCTGGTCTTGTATCGACTCAGTGACCTGAGTCTAGCCATGCCACCCAGACCAAAAGCTCTAACTGGCAGTTATTGATTGATTGATTGACTGATTGATGCGGGGGGCGGGGAAGACCTTGCAAAGCATGGGGAGCATATGGTAAATAGACCATGGTCTAGTGGAAGGATAAAAGCCTCTGGCCTCAGTTATACCGGCTCGAGGGGCCATCTCACTTCCTGCCCTTCAACAGAAATTGGAACGGAGGGGAAGCCTCCAGCCAGACTTGGCCTCTGGGTCAGAGAGGGTGTGTTCTGGGGAAGAGGGAGTGTCCCTGAATGGGGCTGCATCTATGGGAGAGGCTCCGTGGCCAGAGTCCCGTGGAGCAGAGACAGAAGGAGTAAGGTTAAAATGTCTACAAAGCTGTGGCCAACCATCAGGCTGGGGTGTAGCAGTCCCAGGCCATGGGGACTGAGGCACAAGGGCTCTCTGCTGGCTCAAGTCACTTTCCCAGATGTCCCAGCTTATAAATGTCACTGTCTTCAGCCTGCTAGGTTTTTCTTTTTATTTTCTGTTAGCTTTCCCCTGGTTTCAAAACAAATTACCTTTGGAACATTCCAGGCTGCCTCAGAGGGGCTGCTACCCAGGTTTGATACCAGGGGTAAGATCCTCTAGGTGGATTAAAACGCAAGGGGTAGTGTGAGGCCCCCTCCTATCTGGGAGGCAGCAGCGGGTGTACTTGGATGCCAGGGCCAAGCTGTCCAGGTTAGAATCCTTACTTTATCACTAGTTGTGTGACCTTGAGCAAGTCATCTAACCTCTCTGGGCCTCGGTTTTGCAGTCTCTACCATGAGGATAATAACTCCTTCCTCACATAGGGTATAGGGGGAATCAATGGTTGAAGTGTATAAAATTGGTGTTTTGGTTGTTCCAAGATGCTCAAACATCAGCAGTTTCATGCATTTCAGCCTAATATCCAGTAAGTGTTAAACAGTGCCTGGCACCTGGCAAGCATTTAATTAGAATGGTCAACCGTTGCTCTTTACTATGCATCAGATACGGTGTTAAGCATTCTACATGTAAAGTTCATTTAATCTTCCCCACTCTGCCATGAGGCAGGATCTACTATTATTCCCATTTTACAGATGAAGAACAGAGAGGTGCAGAGAGATCAAGCAACTTTCATGGGGTCACAGAACTGACTGGCTGCACTGGGGTCTCCACGCAGGGCATCCTGGGCCAGAGCCCGGGTCCTTATTATCACCATGCCTGACAGCCTCTGTTAACCACTGGCTATTTCTGAGGAGCCTTCCTCTAGAATCCTGAGCTCCACCCGCCAAGAGCCCCAATTCTGCATCAGCAAAGGGTGTTCTTTTTCACCCCTGGGCCTGGCCCAACTGCAGGGCGCCATCGGGGCAGGCAGGGCCACCTCTTACCGCCTCCGTTTTTCTGGCACAGGTAAGGGAACCTCCAGATGTTGCCCAGGCCCACAGAGAACCCAATCTGGGCCAGGATGTACTGCAGCTTGCTATTCCAGGCCGGCCGGTCCTCCGCACCCAGCTCCTCGTCTGCGGCCTTCTGCTTGCCGCCTGTCTCACCCGCCATGTTCAGGATGCTCTGCTTGTAGTCCACCGGCTCCTCGAGGGCCAGCAGGTCGGCCACCGACTCCGTGACATGCTCGCTGCTGTGTTCGCGCTGGGTCACCTTGCTGTTCTTCGGCATTGCTGCCGCCTGGGCCACGAAGCCCTGCTCCCCAGCACTCAGAGAAGGTGACACTCGGCTGCTGTCAGCTCCTTCTCATCCGGGGACCTGTGAAAGCGACCAGGTGAGCAGGAGAGGATTAGCTGACCACACCAAGAGAGGTGGGGAGCCCACGTGGACCCAGATCCCCTGTCGCTCCAGGGCACATACTCAGAGGCCGGGCAGTGAGTGGCCTGGAATATGGAGCTTGCCTTCCTCCCCAACAGAAGGTGCCCACCGAGGAGCTCAAAGTCTGCAGACTCAGTTTTCCCACAGGCCCTCTCTGAGCATCACCAAAAGGTAAACCTAGGGACGCCTGCATGGCTCATCAGATAAGAGTCTGCCTTCGACTCATGGTCCTGGGCTCCTTGCTCAGTGGGGAGTCTGCTTCTCCCTCTGCCTGCCGCTCCCCCTGCTTGTGCTCTCTCTCTCTCTCTGACAAATAAATAAATAAAATCTTGAAAGAAAGAAAGAAGGAAGGAAGGAAGGAAGGAAGGAAGGAAGGAAATAAGGAAGGAAGAAAGGTAAACCTATTGGGGTAGAAGAAGCCAAACAAGTCACCAAACCCAAATAAAGGGCCGTCCATGACGATACTGCCCCCTCTCATAACTGCATGTCCTAGAGTGTTCAAGACCCTTCAGAGGCCCCCACTGTCCTCTCCTCCCAGGCGGTGCAGGCTGGTGGCCAAGCCCTAGCCCTCCTGAGCTCTATGTAGCTAAGCCACCTGTTGGGACCCAGGGAAGCTGGTGTCTGCCTTCTCTAGGGTCTTTCTATTCAAACTACAGTTCATGGGCCAGGAGCATCACAGGGAACTTGTTAGAAATGCAGAATCCCAGGCCCACTCCCAGACCTACTGAATCAGTCTCTGTATTTTTACAGAACCCTCAGGTGATTCAAAGGGACATTTATGCTTGCAAAAAAAAAAAAAAAGGCTAGTGCTCTCACTGTGGGGACCCTGCGCACCAGCCCCTGCGTCCCTTTCATTTCTCCAGCAGGAGCACTGACCAGGTTTTGCTAAGGATTCTGACACCACCGCCCCAGAGGTGTTTGCTGAGTGCCAACAAATGCTGGGCATTTGCTCAGCAGTGACATTATCTGAGGGCCACTGCAGCCAAGAGCCAGTTCTCCATCCTCCGGTGACAGTTTTACAGCAGATAATGTCTGCACAGTGCAGGCGGGGGAGGCAAAACCCACCCCGGCTCCTGCCATTCCTCATCCATCTTTCATGCCTTCCCTTAAAGAAATAAGGCACCAAGGGAATGAGTCCTTTGAAGGATAGCAACATGCTGCTATGTTTCAAAGCACCTCCTCGTTAAGGGGAGGTTGGAGGATTTAAAATTAAACACACATACACCCCAGCCTGCCGTTGCCCTGCATCTTTCGAGGTATGTAAATTACCCAGCTCTGTAATTGCTTTACTAAGGGAAGGAGCCGCCTCTGGAAGCTGTGCTCCCGTCTGTTCTCCTCATCGGCGCCATCGGAACAGCACGGGCAATGGCACCTCGCAGTGGAAGCTTACCCCACACCTCCTGGCCGACTCGGGTAAAGACCCAGACTTCAAGGGGACCTGCCCAGCCAGATCCTGTTACACATGTAGTGACACTGGGAGACCCAACAGATGGGGACAGTT
Source organism: Eumetopias jubatus (assembly GCF_037043125.1). Classification (NCBI taxonomy): domain Eukaryota; kingdom Metazoa; phylum Chordata; class Mammalia; order Carnivora; family Otariidae; genus Eumetopias; species Eumetopias jubatus. The sequence continues at coordinate 14,707,408 of NW_028274810.1, forward strand.
CATGTTGGTCTGTGTGGTTCGCCAGCCCTCTCTGGGCCAGGCCGTGGACCACAGCAGCAGGTGACACCTCCCTGCCTTCCTCATCCAAGGGAGACAGTGAGTCTTCAGTGACTACCCCCCGTCCACCCCAGGAACAGTCAAGGTCTTGGGCTTTGGAGTGACTGAGACAGAACCAGTCTGCCTAAAAGACCTCAGAATTCCTCATAAGAAACGCAGCTCTCTGTTGGGACTTCACTCCACATCGGGTCAGCGGAACGTTCCACTGTGTCCTGGAGGGAGTGTGTGTCCAAGGACCCTTCATCCCTCAGCCTCCCCTGGCTGCCGAATTGCCCATGCTACATAAGGAAATGGTGCCCCTAGGTGTTATGCAATAGGGAGGCCTGTGTTCTTGCTGGGGCTGCAGCAGGATGAGCCCCTTGCTTTCTCCAGTCAGCAGGTCCCTGTCGCCAGGCACTCAAATGGAGAAAACCTAAGGTCCATGCAATGTCTGGTTGGCTGGCTACCCCATCTCCCCTATAGCTTAGACAAGAGTTTTTATTAAAAACTAGAACTGGGGAGAAGGGTTGGGGTCCCTGTGGAGACAGCAATCACCAGGGTACCAGCTCAGAGCCTAACTCCAGGTACTGTGGCTGCAGTGGAATTTGATCAGGACAAATCTGCAGTGCATTAAGCATGATTTACTGCCTGTCATCCCCCAACTGGAGAAAACCAGAGGGGATTCCCATAAGTCTGCAGAATTTATCCTGATGCTGACCAACTGGAGGACAAGCTTCCTCATAAATAGCCGAGAGAGTGGCAGCTCTGGTCACCAACAGAGAAAGGGCTGCAGAGGGGGGACAAGCCTCCTTTAAACTAGGAGGACTCAAGGACAAAATCAACACATTCTGGTAAAGGGAAGGACACCCACAGCAGCATCATGGAAACCCTAGATGTCAGCTCAATAGGAGCTTCTTCCTTCTTCCCAAGATATGTGAGAGCATCTGCATCACAGGAGGGGGGCCGGGTCCTCCTGGGCCATCAGGTTTGCAAGGGGAAAAGTGCTGGTGCAAATTTGCAAGCGAAGCCCCTGGGCTGGGAAGCAATCACGACTGGAACCTTCTGTGCCTAGAAACACGCTCGATGACAACAGAGTCTGACACTCAGAATAGTAAAGGTTGAGGGGCCCTAGCAATATTCTCATTTTTGGTATGAGAAAATTGAGGTCCAGAGAGGAAGTGAATTGCCCAAAGCCACCGGGTCAGACTCAGCATGGGGGCTGGGGAACAGGAAGAAAGCGGTGGTGGTGAGGGCCTGGGTTTGAGAGCTCCCATTGCATTCATTCATTCATTCATTCATTCACTGAGTGACATCCACTTACTGAGTGCCTTCTCTGTGCCAGGCTCTGTTCTAGGTGTCAGGGATGCAGCAGCAAACAAAATAAGCAAAGTGTGTCCTCTTGTGGAGTTTATATTTCTTGTGGAAGGGTCGGATACTAAAGAAAGAAAGAAACGTACAATGGCCCGTGGGGATACATGATACAAAGAGAAATAACATGCTGGGAAGCAGTGTTGCAAGCTGGAAGTCCGCCATTTTATGGTCTGGAAAGGCATCCCTGAGGAGGGGACGTCTGAGCAGAGGCACTCAGGAAATGTGTGTCAAGTGAGTGAGCGAACAGACAAGATGGGAGCACTCAACCCCTGCCGGTCTTCAAAGCCCCTGCCCTCCACCACCGCAGCCGACTACGGGGACTTTGGTGCACTGAGAGAGGTGGGCAGCCACTTCACTTTAATGATGCAGGTGGCAGTCTTCTCGGGGGTAAAAAGGGTCTACATGATGACAGCTCCCCGCTCCGAGGGAGGCTGCCATGGGGACTCGGTGAGCGGACACATCCAAAGTGCCCAGCGCTGGGCCTGGCACCAGGAAGGACCCTGCTGCTGGAAAGCCTTGCATTATTTGCCTTTATTCATTTAAAAATATGGAAGCTCCCCTATTTCTAGTTGGTCACAGAAATGCTATTGCTCCTCAGGAGAGGCCAGAGTGAGTTTGCGGAGAAGTGGGGTAGAGGGTGGAGAAAAGCATTTTCCACCCACACCGTCTCAGGAATGTCCGAGTTTTGTCAGCAAGGACTGGCGCCCCCCCCCCCACCGGAGGCTGCTGGGGCGACACCCTACAGAGCCCAGCCTGCCCTCCTCACCTGGTGCCACAGGGAAGCAGGTAACGGCTGCGCAGGGCAGGGTCTTGGGTCTAAAGATCAGCAGTGTTATTACTAATAGACACATGGCCTCACCTTAAAGTCTAGCAATATTAGTAGTTGAACAACAGCTCATATTTGTGATGGTTTGAAACCACTTACAAACAGTTTTTACTCAGTCTGCTGGCATGGTCTGGGGTGGTGACCCTGCTCAGGAGCCCAACTGCACGGGTTCAAATCCCAGCTCCGTGCTTGCCAGCTGCCTGGCCTGAGCTCTGTTTCCTCAGCAGTCAAAGGAGGATAACCGTGCCCACCTTATGGTGTTGTGGGGAACATCAGTCGGGTGGGTCTCAGAACAGGGCCGGCGCCCAGCAAGTGCTCACAAATGTCACCTCTTCTTAACACCCCATTGGATTCACGGCCAGCTCGGGCAGTGAGCGGCAGCCGCATCCCAGGGCAGGACAGCACCTGGCTCACGTCACGAGGCTGTCAGCACCCACGTCTCCTCACTCCTGTGCTCCCTCCATGTTTTAAAGAGGATGGGGCACCAGTGACTTGGAACGACCCTCCCTTCCTGCACCCCCCAGCTCCCTGGGAGTCACTGGACTGGTGAAAGATCAGCTTTCAGACCAGGACATGGGAATCCAACACGTACCCAGGCAACAACCCCGAAGCATGGCCTGGGACAAGCAAGATCAGAGAAGGACCCAGAGGGGCAGATTCCTCTTTACCCCTGACTTTACAGGCCATGGAGTCAGCCATTATCCAGGTATCAGAAGGCCAGCTAGGTGCTGGTGCCGACCAACCACCAACCAACAATTGCAAGCTGGCCCCGTTGCCCTGACCTCTCTAGGCCTCGGTTTCCCTGTGTGTAAAATTGGTTGGTCTGCATGATCTCTGAGGCCCGCTTCAGCTGTCTGTATCCAGGGGGTGTCCCTCCTGCACGTGGGTGTGAGCAAGGCGTGACCTGCCCCAGGCACTTGACACCGCAGGTCCTCCCACCTGTCTTACCACCTCTGTCAGTGGAGGGCTCGCTGGGGTGTCGTGGGGACGCTCTGATGGCCAGCCCAGCCAAACTCGAATCATGCCCCTGGAGGAGCAGGGGCGGGCCGAAAGCTGCTTTCGCCAGCAGTACGTCGGATGATGGAGTTCCAAGGTGCGCTCTGAGAGGAATACCTCAATTACTTAAAGCACGATGCAGGGGGGCTCGGGAGCCCAGAAAGCCCGCGGGGCCAGATCCGTCACTTAGCAACAGAGGCTAAGCTTCCAGCTCAGAAGAACATGTGAGAGAAGCAGCACGGAGGGAGTAAACCGTGAATCTTCTTAAAAAAAAAAAAAATAATAATGTGATGAGGAGGCAGACGGGTAAAAATATCCCGGGCCAGAAGGCTGACAGCTCCACAACAACTTTTCAAGCACAGCACTCAGCCATCACCTCAGGGGACGACCTGCAACAGGGGCCAGGCCCAGCCCCTCCGCTCCCAGAAGCCAGAGCTGGGGGCCTTCTGGAATTCTGCATCTAGTCAGCCCCCTGAACACCCGCCTCTTGGGGTCAGCGTCTCTCTTGTTCGGGAGGGTTAGGCCAGGTAACTCAGGGGACGAATGCAAGGAAATCCCTTATTTTCCAAGCCAGACTCCCAGGGGGTCTGTGTGGTGGGGCCACCATCTTCGGGAGAGCAGGCAGCCAAGGTGACGACAGACCCCCCCCAAGGCCCCGCTTCCCTGAGCCCCACGGGGCGCACCTTGCTCTGCCACCCTTGGGTCTCGTGGCTCTGGGGACAGTAGTGCACATTCTTAAATGCGAACCTCTACAGTGGAGAGCCGGGAAGAGCCCCCCGGAGTGGAGGACGGAGGGAGAACACCCAGCCGCCTCAGCCATAAAGCTAGGGTCCAACTTAAGGCTAATGGGTGGTGGGAAGGAAGCCAGGTCGGGGTCTCTCTCTCTCAGACAACTCAACAGCTTCCTGATTTTCATGTGACAAGCCCCTGTGGCCCAAACTGCTCTCCTAATTACCTCAGAGCCTCTGGGCTTCAGCTGAGCCCAAAACGGGTCAGACTGTTATCAGAGAAACAAATTGTCCTACAAATTATTTTTAATTGTTTTATCGAAACTTCTGGCAGTCACCTGGGGCAAACTGCTCCTGACAGGCCCTGGCCGGTCTTGATGGGTCTCCTTGGGTTTTCTCGTCCAGCTCCATTCTTGACCTCTCCCTCCCTCACCCTCCATCCCAAGGGCACAGAGCTCCGTCAGCATATTTGACCCCATCCTCAATGTCCCCTGCTTCCCGCGCTCTAGTTCAGACCCTTCCTTAGTCAGACGCCTGCAGCAGGCTCACTTTCCTCTAGGCCTTCAGAGGCAGCTTCCTGAAATACCATGTCACCCCACTGCCACTTCCTCGTGGAGAGAGCCCATGGCCCTGGCCAGAGGCATTCGCAGCCCCTCCACTGGGGCCCCTCCATCCCCCAGCCTCGGCTGTCACTTCCTCCCCCCATCCCCCGGCCCCTCTGCATAAAGCCCTTCCCAGCCTCTGCCTACTGAAGCTTCCAGTCTCTGAAAGTGCCGCTCAAGGTCCACTGCCTCGCCTCTGTGACAGGTTCTGTGATGCTCTAAATGAGCACTAATGCTCCTTACTTTCCCCTTCTTGGCACACAACTTGTAATACTCTTCCACGCTTTTACCATTTGGCTTTCTAGTATAGCTACCTGTGTGCATCCTTGATTCCTCTTCTAAACAGGGAGCTCCCCGAAGGCAGGAACCAAGGTGTGCCCAGCTTTGTGTCCACCTGCCCCTGCCCCCAGCCCAGCCTGTGCCTGCCACACACAGGATGGAACAGGGTCCCTACAGATGTTCCAGGGCTGCTGCCTTCCCCTCCTCCAAAAGCAACCAGCTTCCCTGTTGAAATGCTAACCACTGCCTTCACCTTTGAAACAGAGGCAAGGATGAAAAGCTAACACAACTGACCGAGCTACATTTAAACCTACTAGGTGTCGGCCTGCCCCAGCCCAGGTGACTAATCGGGGGCAGGCCTGCAGCCCATGTGGGGAGGACCCCAGGACTTGGAAGGCAGTTTTCTGTTCTGTAATCATCTGTAAAATAGGAAACAGTGCTTACCTACTGACTACATCTGGTTACCACACGGATAGAAAGAGAAAGAAAAAGACAAGTTTATCGAGAAGTCAAATAAACAGAACGGTAATTTCTGACTCCATTTCAGAGATTTGCTGGGTTTGTGTTTTGGTCTCCCTCCTATATCTCAAAGAATACCATCTTTGGTTTTGCAAGACCAAATCTTCCTGTATTACTATTATATGTGCTCAATAAATATGATATGAGGACGCCTGGGTGGCTCAGTTGGTTAGGCGACTGCCTTCGGCTCAGGTCACGATCCTGGAGTCCTGGGATCGAGTCCCACATCGGCCTCCTTGCTCAGCGGGGAGTCTGCTTCTCCCTCTGACCCTCTTCCCTCTCATGCTATCATTCTCTCTCAAATAAATAAATAAAATCTTAAAAAATAAATAAATATGATATGGTATGATATGAAGGAAGTGAATGAATGAATTCATGAATGGATGCATTTTGAAGCCCCCCAGTTTTCCAGAGTCTGATACAATTTCCCAGCTCCCAAATTTTCCTATTTTCTGATGCAATATTCTGATCTCAGGAAGACTCGATGCCCCAAAGGTGCCCGAAGTAGCAGTTTATTTTTTATAAGAGAGAAAAAGAATGCACTGGGGGGAGGGGCAGAGTCAGAAGGACAAGCAGAATCCCCGCTAAGCAGGGAGACCCACAGGGAGACCAACGATGGAGCTCAATCCCACAATCCTGAGGTTATGACCTGAGCTGAAACCAAGAGCTGGACGCCCAGCCGACTGAGCCACCCAGGCGCTCCCCCGCAGTGGTAGTTTAAAGCAAAGGTAAACTAAGAAGTCTGGCCAGCACTCACTGATGTTTTGCCTCTTATAAAGGATCCACTCTGTGCCTCACTTTCTCCACTTTGTAGACAGGGTCCGTCTTCACCTCAGAGAAATAAACCCTAGACAGGCACGGCCTTGGCACAGAGCATCCCACAAGGCTGGTGGGACCATTCCGAACAACAACTCAGGCAAAGGAGCCAGGAGAACCTTCCAAGGCCTGTCTCACCTTCCTGTTGCATTTGCCGAGCATGTTCTCTGCAGTTGGTATTTTGTTTTCTTCGTCAAGGAGGAAGGGAAGCAGGAAAAGGGGCAGATGGTCCAGAGGGGGAGGAACTGGCACTGGAAGCCGTGGGTGGGGCTAGTGCAAACAAAATCTTTTGGTTCAGTTTTACCATTTCATGTGAGGGGGAAAGGCATGCCGGTGGGTGTGTAAGCAATGGCAGCCCCATGGCCGCCTCACGGATGCATTAACCTTGTGCCAGAATTTAGGTGCTAAGGGAACTTCGGGGTGGGGGTAGTAATAAACCAAAACCACAACCCACAGGGGAGACTTCTTGAGGGCTGGCTCTGCGGCAGCCGCTGTTAAGCCACAGCTTAAACCCTGCCCATCACTGGATGAGGCTGGTTCCACAATTATTCCCATTCTATAGATGAAGAAGTAGAGGTTTAAAGGGATTAGTTACCTAATTTCATTGAACTTAAAACCCTTTGATGCTGGCACTTTCTTGAACTTACCAGAGAGGGTCAGTGGAAGGTTTTCACCCAACCAGGTCACCACGCCACCTGACCAACAGCCATTTTGAGATACCACTGATTGTACCTCGTGTCCTGAACTGAAGATGTGACAACGTACAGCAAAATGCAACTTGTAATTGATGAGATAAAGTAACTAGTTCATAGATACAAGTCAAAACGTGGAGGACCCTGGATCCACACCAGCACAGTCTGGCTCTGGGGTCTGACTCTAAATCATAACACAAGCACAGAAAGATGGGCTTTGGAGTCAGGGAAGCCTGGTTGGGGTCCTGCTGCTACTTACTAGCTGTGAGTCTTCAGGAAACTACACAACCTTCTCGTGGTCTCCACTCCTGGATCTGAAAAGATGGAACAGACGGCCCCAATCTCACAGAGTCATCACGAGGATAAAATGAGCTAATGCGGGCACCAGCCACCCCTTCAGGTGAGCACGTGGGGGAGATGGGCTTGACCAAGTCTAGAGGCACAGCTGCCCACTGTCCTGCAATGCCCTGGCACCGGAGTGTGACAAGCACGTCGGTCCCCGAGGTGGGGAGGCTGCTGGGGGGTGCAGGTACTGGCGCTCCAACTGACTTCCCACTTCCTCTACTTCCTTCATCCAATATTTCCTAAACACTAACTATGTGCTGAGCCCTGTTCGAGCGCAGCAGAGAACAGAGAAAACAGTGTCCCTCCCCTGTGAGATTTATATTCTCTTGTAAAGTGACACATAAAAATCCGACAAATATATAATTAATACTGTGTATATAGACACATACCTATAGTATAGATAAAGATAGCACATAAATATGTAATAGTGAATGTGAGGGGTTGGAGTGAGACAGGGATGCTGCAATATATAGGGGGAATAGGAGGACACACTCTGATAAAGACCGATAGAGTGAGAGGATGAGCCTTGTGAATACCCTCAGAAACCATTCAGGGCAGAGAGAATAGGAAGTGCAAAGGCCCTGAGGCAGACTGCTTGCTGACTACAAGGACCAGAAAGAAGGGTCTGGGCCTAGAGCATCCTAAGCAAGGGAAGAATGGGCAGTGCTGACAGGAGGATAGCTAGACTCCAGAGCAGGCAAGACTTGCAGGCCATGGAAAGGCCTGGGTTTCCTTTCAAGGCTAACAGGGAGCTGTTTTAAGTGTTTGAGCAGGTGTGTGATGTGACTCAACTGTTTTTAAGGACAAGTGAAGAAACAGGGAGGGTACGTGAGAGGTGATGGTGACCTGAACCAGGTTGATGGGTGAGGTTTAGGTTTTAAAGAGAGAAGGAAACAAAGGGCCCCAGGATGCTGAAGAGCATACCAGGTCCCAGACAGGTAAAGACCCATGAGAGTATCCCAATTGGAAAAAGACACAATTTTTTAAAATGAGATGTGAAAATACAAAGTCCGGGAGCAATGAGTGAAAACCTCACTACCTTTTTCCTCATTCATGGGAGTCTCATGGTGGTAACAGATGGGTCCGCACAGTATCTGTCCAAATTCTCTGACCTGGATTTTCTTAAAGCCAGTATTTTATCTTGTTTCAGGGAGAAACAGAGGGAACCAAGGGGGTCCAATTACCTGAGTTACCCACCAGACTGCTGAAGAGCACTTGAAAGAATAGTGATCAGAAACCCTTAATTACAGTCCCAACATGATGTCTCTTTTCTGGGAATGAGAAGGGTTTGTGACTCTTTCGTCACCAGCCCTCAGTGCAGCTTTGTGGATGGGTGGGCAGAAAAGTGCTCCTACTGGGAACAGGTCACGGGACAGTGAGATCACAGTGAAGGGAGAAAGTATTTTTTTTAAAGATTTATTTATTTATTTGAGAGGGAAGGAGAGAGAGTGCACAAGTTGGGGGAGGGGCAGAGAGAATCCACAAGCAGACCCCCCCCCGTCCCCCCGAGATGGGGCTTAATCCCAGGACCCTGAGATCATGACCTGAACTGAAATCAAGAGGCGGCCACCTAAAGGACTGAGCCACCCAGGCGCCCCAGGAGCAAATATTTTTGAAGACCTGCTATGGCTTACATACATTATTTATCTCCCCAAAAAACTTGTGATAAAAAGTGTAATTCTCATTTTACAAACGAAGAAGCCAGGGCTAAGGGAAGATAGCCATCAGGTACAAGGTTACCCTGCCATGAAGTGTAAGAGTGGGGATTCAAACTGTGGTCTCCCAAGTTCTGTAGCCCATTTCCTTTCTGGTATGTTGGCGCTTTTCAAACTTCTGTATGTCATAACACACAAAGAAGAGAATGCTGGTATGGCACACTGGGGTAAATGGAGGAGGCCGTACCACCCTAGGCCACTCCAGGCTATTCCAAGACATGAAGGCATCATTATTTCTGGGCCACATGCTACCCATATGTGGCACTGGTGAGGAAGTTCTCCACTGGGTCATGCTGCATTGCAAAGTGATACCCCTGAATCTCATTCAGCATGTCAACAGTGAGGTGAGTCCTTCTACCACCATTTCTCCGACGTTAGGAGCTTCTTCATTTGGCCAGGTCCTTTCCTAAAGCCAATGACATAACGCAAGTCGGAGAACTGGTCAAGGAGATTCCTTCCAGCTGTTCTAAAGGAGGCCCCAAATTCCTAGCCAGCAGGTCTTCTCGGTGGTGTGCCAGGACCGTGGACAGCGCCCATCAGGCCCTTCTGGGAGCTAATGCTGGGTTGCACCTGGCTCTCCTTTCCCTAGACAACCCCCTACCCCCAGGGAAGAGAAGGTCCACATCCTCACCGAATACTCACCTGGCAGCACCTGATGGAGTCACTCCAGCAGGTGACTGTTCACATTCCTCGAAAGGTAGCTTTATCAAACAACACTCCTGACCTGGAGTGGGATTTATAACCACAGGGGCCCCGGAGTCTTATAATTAAAGAGAAAATGCAACCAGCAGGAATTTGAGGGTGTGGACCAATGAATTCTATTTGTGAGTAAAAGAATAGGTGGCAAATTAGTGGTGCACAGAATCCAGAGGAAATTCTAATTTAACCAGTAATTAGAAATGATAGAATATAACGAGAGGCAGCTTGTTATCTCCAAATGAACCACGAGTAGCCTTGGAAGATCAAGCGGCAAGTCGATGGGACAAACGCAGCGGATGAGAGATGAACTCCAGGGCCCAGGAGCTGGGGCATTATTTCCTCCAGCCCATGCCTGCCCCACCTTCACTCCACAAGAGGCCCCAGTCAAACAGGGCTTTAAGTCTCAATTCCCAAGTTGGAGACTCAGGCTGCTCAGGACTCGTCTGACCCAGAATTATTCTCCAATAAACTATACCTGGTCATGAACACGAGAATAAGGTAGTACAGCAACCCACCTTGCCTCTGAGCTTATCTTCCCACCTGTAAGTTTTCTGTACACAGTGAATATCTAGTTGTTTTAATAACCGGATTTATCCATAGTTGAACCATGTTTTAACTTAAATAATTACTCATGGGGGTGGGGGAGAAGGGGAATTTTCAAAGGAATATATCTGCACAAAATGGCTGCCTGTGCAGCAAGGGCTTCTGGGAGAACTCTTCGTGTCCTCTGGGGGTGGGATGGGGGAGCATTAATGCTTACACTCCAATTATCCACCCTCACTTACAGGAACTTTCTCAAGATCAACGGTGGTTTGGAGGTACCAGGCAGGAAAGGATAATACGGGCCTATTCTCCCAGGGCTGGTGATTTCTCAGAGAGGGAAGAGATGAAGAAGCAGGAAGACTCAGATGCCAAGTTTCCCAGAGCAGCCACGGACTCCAGTGGCAAAGCCCCAGGGGTGAGGACATTGGGCTCTCCATGGGACAAGGCTAGGAAGCAAGCAGCGTCCCTCTGAGCAGCCCAAGCCGGCAGCTGCTGTAAATAACCTTGGAGTGTTAGCAGTTTTGCTCTGGGGTCTGGGGCCTCACCAGAAACTGCTGCAAGTCCCTGGCACGCACTCTCCAGCAAAGAAACCTGACACACCAGACCTCCCACCAGGGCCCGGCCGCCCTGGATTCTGCAGATGCAGACATCCTCAGGGCAACATCCAACCTGCTCGGACTCTTCCTTCACTGCTTCCAGCACCAATCCCTGACTTGGATAAACTTTAAGGAATGAGGTCAGGAGTGGTAGAGATCGGGAAGAAAAAGACCAACAGGACAATAAAGCACCACAGTGGAGTCTGGGATCTTCTGCTGGATTCCAACCCACCTGGCACCACAGACCAGTTTCCACAAACCTTGGAAGTTTACGTATGTTCATTCTCTACCAAATTCCCATTGGTGGAGGCTCATTTCCCCCTTCCTCAGGGCACTAGCTTAAAGAATCAGACCCATAGGCTTAGACCGCCTCATCTGGATAAATGCTTAGGTAGCCAGCAAATATTTATTAGGAACTTACTGTGAAGACATATCACATAAGTGGTTCAGAACATAAAGTTTGGGTTCTGCCAGACCTGAGTTCAAATTCTCAGATTGCCACTCACTACCTGTGTGACCTTGGGCAAATTATTTCACCTCTCTGAACCTCAAGTCCCACATCTGTAAACTGCAGAGAGCAATATCCATCTCCTGGGATTGTAGCAAAGATTAAATGAGATGGTGTATGAATAAAGCACTTAGCACAACACAGAAGCCTCAGTAAAAACCTGGATATTATCACTGTTTGCCAAGCATGGCGTGAGCTGCTGGAATCCAGAACTCAGTCACCCCTCCTAAAAGCACGCCAAGTAGGCCTTTCCCCACAGGTCACTGGCCCACCCGTCTAGGGTAGCACACCAATTCAGACCCATCTGCGGCCTTGTGCTTCTGCCCTCTGGAAGTCTGGAGCACGAGGTGGGGCAGGATGATGTAAAAGGACTTTGTGGAGGCTGACTGACAGTCTCTTCCCAGCCTGGTGCTCCAGATGTTTGGCTGTGAGAACTTCTTGCAGCCCAGCCTCGGAGCGAGCAATAACTCAGATCTGCTTCCAGGAAGAAAGCTCAAATCCACCTTTCCTTTAAACTCTTCTGCTGCTTATCTTAGCAGCCTTAAAGGGACTGATGATGAATTGTCCCGCTGCAGCTAACTTAGACAGGAAAGGAGCATGAGGGGAGGGAAGGTGCACAGGCAGCAGGAGCCTGCTTCTCAAGAATCCCCTCTTCTCTGAAATTTGCTCCCAGATCCAGTGGGGAGGGCATCCATCCAGGGTGCATGTACCCCCCCACACACACACACACACTGCCTGTAGTAGATGGAGTCCCCTGGGCCAGCATGGCCTCTCTTGCTGCACTGGGGATCCCTTTATTGCCTTTACTTTTGAGGCACACACAACTTAGCTCAGCACCAAGTCTAGACACATTACACAAAGAGAGAGCGAGGGGCCAGGATCCCTCGGGGAAGGCAGGAGACACACTCTCCTCTCCGGGATGGCTGTCATGCAGCTTCCAACTCCATGGTGGACAGGACAGGTTGTGGGGAGGATGGCCAGATCTGATCAAAGGGCAGGGACCCCTGAAGTCCACCCACCAAATGCCACAACTTGAGAGAAGGCCACAGTCATGCACGATCCGAAAGGGTCAAGGTCTGTGCGGGAGTCTCAAGCCGGAGCTGTTGCAGACAGCCGAGGGCACCCATCAGATCCAGCACGGCTCGGCCCTCCACCCACACCCCGCCCCCCATAACCCTGTTCTTACTCAGGGTGTCCTGGGGAGACCTGAAGTTTGGGAAGAGGTCAGTTTAAAGCTGAATTATGGGTCCTTCTCAACCACACGTGAAGCCCTGACACTTTCATTTGTCTCCACATCCCCTCTCACACCAAGGCACAAGGGCAGGGAGAAAAAGAACCACCACTGGTTACAGGCCATAAAGAAAGGGGTGGGGAATCAACATTTTTATGAGCATCCGCCAGGTGTCTAGCACTGGGCTCCAAATAAGCCTGAGGAAAAGGCACCATAAGCATCCCTATCTTAGAACTGAGGAAACCAAGGCTCCAAAGGTAAAGTGACTTGCCCAAGGTCACCCCATGCCGGCACATGGCAGAGCACGGGGCCCATTTCTGACCACAACCACAGAGCCTCCCCCAGAGCCTCTGCTCCAATCCCCCCACCCCAGCCTGGCTCTGCTTGCCTTGCCTGGGGGGCCAGCGCTCTGTGACTCCTGCCCAGGAGCCAGGTAGCCTGAGTTCTGCCTAGCTCACCCTGAGGACTTGCCCACCTCTGTGACCCCGAAACACTGGGAGCTCTGGTGTTTCTGCTCACAAGTCCTGGTATAGATCTCCATTCATCTCATAAATAGCTGACACACAACTCTGTGTGTGACTCAGGCCAAATGAACTCACTCCAGTCAGCGCTGGTGGGCACGATTTGCCTCCTGCACTGAGTCACTCAGGCCAAGCTGCAAGGATTTGCTGAAACTCACCACCTACTTAGCAGCAGCTGCTTCGTTAGAGAAAAAACCAGCACAGGAGCCGAAACCTCTGATGGTCCCAATGGACAGGCCACAGCCAAGGACAATCAGGTGTGACCTCAAAGCCCTTCCTGCTTGGGTGACGGGTCCACCCCACTGGACCGTGGGATAATGTAAGCACAGCATGAAATACAAGCATCCTTCACTGTTAACCTCAACACACTCTGACCTGGTTCTCCAGACATCAATGAGAATGTCCAGCACAGCCTAACAGTTAGGCTCCAGCTAAAGTTTTGGTTCGAATATTTTTGGAGCCATTACAGGATTTTCTTAGCTCCTGGAAGTTCCTATTAACAAGGACAGTGCCCTCGCAAGCATCTTCCTTCTCTACACCACTGCCCTGTCTCCCCACCCCAACCCTCCTGCCTCAGTCGCACAACTTCATTGCCCCCAAGGAAGCTCTGTTTAGAAATTTCCTAATTCCTAAATGTTTTTCAAAGAAGGAAAGAGGAATGGGATTTAAAAAAAAAATTTTTTTTTTTAAACTCCACTTGACAGCAACCGGGTCCTATAATGTGAGTGGCCGCGGGATTTCCTAACACTTAGAGCCCTGACAGGGCTGTTGGGCTTTTAAAAGATAACACTAGGTTTCCTTTCTCAGCGGCCGCGCCCCTGGGGGAGCGGGCCTCCCCAGACTGCTGCGAGCATAGCTTGGGAGCACGGTGCGCACAGGTATAAATGTGTCAGAGGCCTCTCCCGAGACGGTCCTCCAGACCTGCACCCCGCGCACGTCCCCCATCTCCGCCATTCGGTTGCCAGACGCGCTTCCCTCGAGGGAAGATGGGCTCCCCGCTAGCTCCGAATTGAGCGAGGTCCAGCCCTAGACTGGAAATTAAATATTCATCTCGGGCGTGAGCGCTCTGCTTCTCCTGCCAATGTTACTGTCAAGGTCAAGGGCCTGAAGCCGAGCGGCTGGGGCTGGGGTCTCCAGCCGCGCAGAAGCCTCCCCGCGGGAACTGCGCCCTGGGCGCGCAGCTCCGGGCGGCCACACCGGCGGGGCCTCCAGCCTGGTCCTCCGCGGGGCGCTTGCCTCTGCAGCTCTGCCGGATTAGCTCCGGAGTTCTTGGGCCCTCCTGAGCCCCGGAAGCAAGAACCCGTTGGCCAACCCGTGAGCGCGGAGCTGGGCACCCCCGGTGCGCCGGAGGAGCGCGGGCCCCGGGGCTCTGTCGCCAGGCGACAGCGGCTGGAGCGGCGGGAGGAGCCCGGGGCCCGCGCAGGCCGGGCGGGTACCTGGCAGCGCCGCCTCGCACCTCCGTCCTTAGGCCTTCCTGGCTGGGGCGGGGCCGGAACAGCTAAAGTTGCGGTGGCTGGCCGGGTAAAGCCAGGCGGGGCGCGGCCGGCGACTCACCTGTCCAGCGGCACACCCGCCGAGTAGCTGCGGTCCCCGACGGGTGGCGGGCGCACCGCCCCTCCCGCGGGCAGCCCGAGTCTGGCGGCGGCGGGCACCGGTCGGGGCTGGGAGGGGACCTGGAGCTGCGCGTCCGCGCACGCGACTCTGCTCGCTCCTCGCTCCCTCGGTCGCCGCCGGTCCTGGCCCAGATCCCGCCCGCGGGGCGCTCGGGCCTCTGGGGAGCAGCGCGGGGACCCAGGTCCCGCAGCGGAGACAGCGCGTGGGGCTCCGGTCGCGGGCGCCGAGGGCCGCCCTCCCTGCGCCTTGGTCGCGCCGGCTCTGCGGAGCGGAACGGAGCTGGGCGGAGCGCAGCGCAGCGCGCACTGTTCCCTCGCTTTCCGAAAGGCCACCCTGGCGGCGGGGCGCCGTGACGCAGGCTTGACTCACGCGCGGGTCCGCGTCAGTGCGAGGCTCTGGGGCCGCAAGCGAGGCTTTGATGGCCGACGACGCAGGCGGAGGGGGTGGGCAGGGGGAAGGGAGAGGGGCTAACCCGGGAGCAGCCTCTTGAGGCGCCGGCCCAGGGGACCCAGAGCCTAGGACAGCATCACCAGGGCTTCTGTCCTCAGAGAGGAATGGGGCCCCGATGGCCAATGACCCCCGGAGTCCTGGGCCTTATTTCCTCACCTTTTCAGGAGCAGCTCTTTGGCCGTCCTTCATGAACTCAGCTCCAGCCAAAGTGCTTACTCCCCTGTCCTAGCCACTTCCCCTCCCTGTCTTCGCGCATTTTCCCCCTACTTGCAATTCCTTTTCCACTCCACCGTCCTTCCGTCCTACCACCCTGCAAGACCATTCCCTGTGCAGTTCAACTTCAATACAGCTGTTGAGCTCCTCTTGTATCCACGGGCAGCAGGGGTTGAGAAGATCAGAGAACCGCCGGCGGAACCTCTCGGACAGACAGAGGGGGTTCCCTAGATAGACAAAATACCAGGCCGAAGGACTGGGGAACCCTACAAGATGGGGAAAGTAGGGGATGATGAAGGGAGAGGAAAATTCTGACTGGGCTCTGAGGAAGGCCTTGAGGAAGCAAGTTGGGATCCTAGCCTCAAAGGGTGGGCAGGACTTCAACAGACAGAAAGGGAGAAGGTTGGCCCTTGTGGAGGGGAGAGCATGACAAGGACAAAGATGTCAGACAGTGGAGAAGGTGTGCAGGGGAGGTGACTGCCTGAGCGGGAGGGGTGGGGCAATAGGGGTAAAGTTAGGGAGGTGGGAGCCATCCTCCCTAGCCTTGGAGGGCTGGCTGCATGTGGAGTCTGGGATGAATTCTCTCTGCTCTAGGGGGCCTTGGCATTAGAGACAGTGTTTGGGGAGGTGGAGGCTGATTCTCAGTTGTCCTACTGACAGGCAATACTCTGAAGGCTCTGAGATTTTACGCTTGGAGTCTAAAGGGTGAACTTGCCACGGTTTCATGGATGGTGGCAGAAGACGTGAGACTCTGGGGCCAGAGACAAAGGACTTCATTACCGGTGGTGTGGCAGGAGGCAGGAGCTTCACTTTCAAATCATTTTCCCTTGATCTCCAGACCCCATGGGAAGGGCTGGGTCCTGGTGATCCTGCACATGCTGAGGAGTTCTAAGTTTAGAAACCCCAATCCTTTATAATGGGCTGCAAGCAAATCTGCCAACTTTTGCCCTGGAAGGAGACATTATTATCTTAGCAAACAAGCCAATCCTCCACTGAGCGAGACTGTATCTTCCAAAGCTGTTCACTATGCAAATATCCTCAAAAAGATAGTCTGGAGCAAAAAGCCACCAGTGCCTCTGCCCACGAGACTTGCAGAAATGTGAGACTCCCATGGAGACTTATCTCCTAATGGACATCTATCTTTTCACTCAACAGCTACTGTGTTGGCTAGTGTTTACCTGGTGCTGTTCTAGGCCCTGAGGATACAGCAGAGAACAGGACAGATAATGATCCCTATCCTCATGGAGCTTACGTTCAAGTGGACCCAACCAATAACACAGAGTGGGGTGAAGGGCCATGGCAGGAAGTAGCAAGTGAGCCAGGAGCAGTGCCAGAGGTGAACAAACAGAATGTGACAACTGACCTGGTGAGGGATGGAGAAGAAGGATGGGGTCAGAGATAGGTGGTTTCAGGGCAGGGGAACTCACCAGCGGGTGGTGTGCTGATGGGGAAGGATAGGACTTTGGACCTTACAGACCTGTTTTTTTTCATCCTACCACTTACTAGAGACCTTGAGCAAGTAATACCACATCTCTGAGCCTCAGCTTCCACATCTGTGAAATGAATAATACATGCCCCCTAAGGTTGTTATGATGATCAGATGAGATGATTTTTTTAAATATCTGGTATTACATCTGATATGTGTGCTTAAAAAATGACTGTTATCAGTGGTACTATTAGATGATTTATTATTATTAACTAGGATAGGGAATCTCAAAAGAGGAACAGATTTGAGGAGCAGTAGGGAAGAAGGTAATGAGATCATGGATTTGGGACATACTGAAAATAAAATGTCCATGGGATAGCAAAAGGGTAACCCGAAGACGTCCATTGCTTCTCTGCCTGCATATCCCATCAACCCAGTACAGCCCCAGCCTTGAATGAACTCAATACTTGGTTTCTCTATGCCAAGTTCTCTAGAGAAAAACATACTGTGGAGCACACAGGTGTCCCTCTGCTTTTCATGGTTACCAACCCCAAGTGGGCTCTCATGTGGCACAACAACCTTCCTATGATTCTCTGGTCAACTTACTTCTCCATTCTGTTGGAGGCCACTGCAGGCTTCTCCACTCTCCTACGTACGCACCCTGCTGTCCCCCAACCCCACCACATAGGTTCCTGCCTTACTTCAGCCAGAAGCCCCCTTGGATTTCCACTGACAAAAGCAGACCTGCACCTCCATTTGCACCTGCCCTCTCCTCTTCCTGATGCAGCAGGGGAGAGTCTCTCCTGCTCCCTGAGACTAGCCCCCAGCTGCCCACTGGGTCCCCTGGCCCCACCCTTCGTGAGAGCCTCAATCACTGTGGGTTATTCCTTCTCTCCTGTCTTGTCAACCTTTGCCTTTCTACTGGATCCTTCTTAGCAGCTATCTTCCTTTCACAAAGTCACTAACGCTCCCATCCCTACCTTCCCCTTTTCTTCCACATAACCTGCTTCCATTCCCTCACTCCCACTCACTCTCCTCAACTCACCTCTGCCCATCATGCTGCCGAGATGGCTTTCTCTCGCAAAGGTCACAGGGGACTTCTGTGTCACTAAATCCATGGAACAGCCTCCAAGTCCTCATCTCCCTGACCTCTCTGCGATTCTTGCCTTGGCTGTCCTCTCTCCTTCCTTCTAGCACTCTCTCCCTAGGGTTCCACATTCCCTGGGTTTCCTCCTACCCTTCTGGCCCCCCCGCCCCCGGTTTCCCCTGCTGACCTTTAAATGCTGGACCTCCCAGAGCCCTAGCCTTTTCACCCTTTGTACCCCTTTCCTAGACCATCTCCCAGACCACTGACTCTCATCTTTACATCTCCATTCCAGACGTCCTCTGAGCTCCATATACTCAACTTCCTACTCCATCTTTCCACTTGACTCCCTTGGAATCACCTCCAACACAGATGTGCAAGAAATACATTCAACATTCAAAGCCCTACCCTGTAAATATTCCAGAGTTCACTTCTTGCTCCTCCTCTGGTCCTCCTTGGCTCCGTGAATAGCTGAGCCAATCAGAAACCCAGGAATCATCCTTGAGACCTCCTCTTTCTCACTCCGTTGTGAAATCTGCCACTAAATCCTGGAGATTTCATCTTCTAAGTACCTCTAGAATTTGGCTACTTCTCTTTCATCCTGCTGCCATCCAGTCCAGACCAGAATAATGGCTCACCTGGACCCTCACTATCACCTCCTGATTCTAATTCCAGTCTTGCTCCCTTTCTCCACACAGCAATGGCACAATCTTTTAGAAGTCCAGATATGATCACAGTCTTCTCAAGTTTGCAGAGTTTGGCCCACATCTTCAACACGTCCTTCCAGACCCTCCCTCAGCCCTAACCTCGCTTCACACCCTCCCCCATGGCCTTCCCTACAGCCCACTGCCTGCTCCGACCTCCTTTTGGCTCTCCTACACGCCCACTCCTTCCTGCCTTGGCCTTCAGCCATGTCCCCTTCCCTGCCAGAGAGCCTCTCCGTCCCCTTCTCCTCTTCCCTCCCTCCCTGCTCACCCACCCAGTTCACCTCAAACCCTAATTCTTCACACCTCTCCTGAGCATGGAGAAGAATTCAGTCAAACTCCCAGGTAGACATTTCTTCTCCTTCATGGCCTTTTTCATGATTGTAATTGGATGCCTAATGGTGTGACTGTCTGCTGACTGATGGTCTCCCTGGCTGATGGGTAAACTCCTTGAGGCAGAGACCACGTCCATCTTTACCACAGGGTGGACCCTCCGTAGGGATTTGCTGAAAGAATAGATAAAGTGTGGTTAGAAATATGGGTGTGAAGTCCAAGGAGAGAGGGCTGGAGACATAGATTTGGACGTCATGAGCGGAAAGGGGGTGCTGAAGTAGAAGACAATCGAGAGGACAGAACTTGGGGGGCTGTGCCTGCTTCTGTGGGGCAGGAGGAGCAAGAAGGATCAGGAAAGAAGAGAGAAAAGAGTCAAGAGGTGAGAGGACAGTGTCTATCACAGAAGAAAGCGTTTCCAGAAGGAAAAGGTCATCCACAGTATCAATATTTGCAGTGAAGTGAAAGAAGTTGAAGCCCAGAAAGTATCCTTAATTGAAGCTCCCGACAGGGAGAGGGGAAAGAATGCTTCCACCAAGAAGTCTTCCTGAACCCTCCAGCTCTCAGTGGCCATCTCCCCTCTGAAAAATCTAGAAAGCTGATTCTTCCTTGCCAGGCCTATAGAAAGATATTTAAAGTATATAGTATAATATTACGAGGTAAGACTATTAGTATCCCCAGCTTACTCATAGAAGAACTCAGGCTTGGTGTCCAAGTCATACAGTGAAGTCCATCCCAGGTACAAAGTCCTTGCTCTCAACCTTGACATTTAGGGCTTTATAATGTAGGTTCCCCCTTCACATGTCTATGCCTTGCCTCTCAAATTAGAGTGTGGCTGCATATAGGGCAAGGACCTCTTCCTCTTCATCTCTCCATGCCTTGTGCTCCCCTCCCCAATACAGGACTTATACATAATAGGTGCTCAGTCAAAGTTTACAGGCTGGGCAGCCCTGTCAAGTATGGAGGGTCCAACACAATGACCTAATCTGTTCTTCTAAATACTGGTCCTGCTTGGAAGAGGAGACACATTTACTGGTGTGTAAGCTCCCTTCCCCAGCTTTTCCTGTTCTACCCAAGCCTGTCTTCCTGAAAAGAAAGACCCTGAAGTCATGCTACTAATTTTTAATTCTCTCTACATGAATCCAAGGAATGCTACGCCCAGGATCATTAAGTAGTAAGATGCAGGAGGAAGTGTTGGCCGTGGCTTTTTCCAGGACACAGGGAAAGAGCCCAAATGGCAATTCACTTAAATTGTTTGTGTTTCTGAACATCTGAAACACACAGATGCTAAGCTATGATCTCTCTTTTGTTCTGAGTGGGCACGATTATTAGTTTTTCTAGTGCGGACATTTTAAAAAGGCCCCAACATTCTTTGACTGTGTTCTCTTCAAGAAGTGATGCTTGTGTCTCCTCCTTTTGAATCTAGGATCTGTGATGCCCAAACAAGAGAGGGAAGTTGTGTATATTTCTGGACCCAGGCCATAAGAAAATGGTAGCTTCCATTCTCTCTCTCAGGATCCTTGCTCTTAGAACCTGACTGCCATTCTGTGGAGCCCACAGAGAGGCCCACGTGAAGAAGAGGCCCCCGGCCCCCAGTGTGGGCTGAGCTCCTGACCTTGCCAGCCAAGCAAGTGAGTCATCTTGGAAGCAACTCCTCCAGCCCACTCAATCCCCCCAAGCTGACGGTGCATGGAGCAGAGACAACTGCTTGGCTGAGTCCTTCCCAAATGCCTGACCCACAGAAACCATGAGATAGAGAAAGGTGATTATTGCTTTAAGCCGCTGTGTTTTAGGGTGCTTTGTTACACAGCAATAACCAGAACAGCCAGGTAATTGCTGAATAAGCATGGAAGCAGCAAGAAGGTCAGTGACCACGTGCTACTTTCACACCTTGGAAACCTCCCTCACCGATGACTTAGAGGCAGAAAATGGGCCTTTTTCCATGGCCATCCCAGGAACCCCATCCTCCCAAATTCATTGAGTTAGATCAGCAAAGGGGAAGAGCAAGCCTTACCCAAGTAGTGTTTAAAATGTAAAACATAGCTGATGCTAAAGTCCCCACCCACCCCTGGTACTGTGTGTGTCTTTAGAGTAAGTGCTAGGCCTACTGTAGTTCCTTGAGGATGGTTATCCCGTTATGGCTTCTGAGGATAAAACCCATCCCTGTGGGTATGTGGAATTTCACCTGAATGAAATGCCGTGTTAACTCCCCAGAGGAAATGGAAATTGGAACCTAGAACAGGAGCTCCGATCTTCTGCCGGGCTACCCCCACTCATGGCACCTCTGCTTCCTTACTTCCTTTTCCTTGCCTGTGGCTGCCAGCCCTAATCAACTGTACTTTGCTTTTCCAATGAGACCCTATGGGCTTCATCAGCTCACCAATCAGCTGGAGTCGGCAGAAGAAATGACACTCATCAGCCGTCTTGAGTTAGAAAATGAGCAAGAAAGGGAGTCTCGGCTCTCAGCGGCAGGGATTTGGAAGCAGTGTGGGGCAGTAGCACGTGAGTGTGTTGGAAACTCAGGCCCTGCGGACTGGTGCCAGAGCTCACAGTTTCAACTCCCCCCGCCCCCGTACTAGCGTGGGACCTCTCGGGACCTAGTGTTCCCACCTGCGAAATAGGGATAAGAATAGCGCTCTCCTGGGCGCCTGGGTGACTCAATCAGTTAAGTGTCTGCCTTCAGCTCAGGTCATGATTCCAGGGTCCTGGGATCGAGCCCCGCATCCAGCACCCTGCCCCACAGAGAGTCTACTTCTCCCTCTGCCTCTACCCCACCCCCTGCTCGTGCTCTCCTCTCTCACACTCTCTCTCTCAAATAAGTGAATAAAATCTTAATCAATCAATCAATAAAAGAATAGCGCCCTCCGCACAGGATGTTGAGCATTAAAAAGAACATGTTTATACCAGCAGCTGGCACAGAGTGAGGACTCCATGGGTCCACCGCTGCTGGGATCATGATCACAATGTCAACAACGGTGACGGTAACAATGACCCAGTAAAGAGCTGGGCCACAGCTTGGACAGAGGTGCTTCCAGCCAGAGCCCTCTGTCCTGGGGTCCTGTGTAGATGGAACAGAACTGAGCCCTGGGAGGAAGCTCTGCTAGCAATCCCAGCTGTCTGGAAGGTCACCAGTCCAAATTTGAGCCGAGTGTAGAGGAGGGAGCAGTAGGACCCTGAGTGGGGCGGGGACTTCCCTGGCAGAGTCAGTACACAGCAGGCCGCCGCCCCTCACCTGGCCCATCACCTGGTGCAATTTGCGGGGGGGGGGGGGTCAGCCCACCTGCTCCTGTCTCCATTCTGTGGGTCTCTTTGCAAATCCATCTAAATCATATTTGGGCAAAGCTCCTCTGTATCCGGCACTGTGCTAAGTTCAGTCAGCTCACGGCTGAATTCCCAGGCAGGGTTTACACCATCAGCCAAAGACAACATGGAAGGTGTTAAAAAGCTAAACAACTTTCCTCTGTATTGGCCAGGGCCTAACAAAAACCCCAAATCAACCTCAGCGGTGAGAGGACAATGATAGACTTCATCCACGTATAAGGGAAAGCAAACTTTCCTGAAGGACTTTGTTAGCCCCTAGGGGTTTATGTTCAGCTCAGCTTTTGCCCTGAGCATTAGGTTTCCTGGAAGAAGGAATAGGATTCTCTCATGTGCAAGTAGCATATATGTACATATATATAATAATTTAAGTAAGAATCTTTGTAGAAACAACACAGATGATTTCATTACCTTTTACATATTTGTTTCCTGTTTCTCCAAATCCAACATTCTTGGTTCCATCAAGAGCTTATGTGAAAAGTTTTTGTATATTTCAAGCTATAAATAGGAAGCAACAATGGGAAATGGCTGCTAAAGCAGCTAACTTAAGCTTGAGCTACATGAATAGAATTATCATTTTCCAATGATGGCATGGACGTCACAAGTCCATGTAGCCTCCTCGCTGGAGCTTGAGGACCACTGTAGAGAAATAGTGAGCAAGCGGGGACGAGCTTGTGAAGGGACCCACCACGTCCCCAACCCCACAGACCTCGGTCTGGATCCAGCTGGGCCTTTTAGAAGCTGTGGCTTAGGGAACAAGTGAGAGATAAAGTCAGAAGGTGAATTGGATTCTGTAATGTGTTAGGCTGGAAACTTCTACTTAGGTTGAAAGGTAAAAGGGAGCCATTGAAAGTTTTAGAGCATGGCAGTGACATTATGGGTATGACTTCTTAGCTAGACTTAAATGGGAGGTGGCAACCCAGAGCCCTTCAGAATTATCCCTGCCCCCTGAGAGGAGACTCCCATTTCTATTCCCAGATCCTACCTCCCAGCAACTTCTAGAGAGTCTCCTCACTCCTGACCGGGAATCCACTCCTCAGTCTCTAAAGTGGAAGCCTCACTTCGGGTTCTGAGAGAATCCCAGTGGTGAGCAGGGTGGGGGAGGTGGGGCAGAATTGGAGAGGAATGTGAGGAAAGAGAGAGGCAGAAAGAGATCAGAGGCCCCGGAAAACCAGGGAGGGGCCTCCCAATTCTTTCCTGCACCCCACACCTCACCTTCTTCCACTGGGACTCAAGCAAGCCACTGAGCCACTTGGGTCCTCATCTCTTCTTTCGATGTGAGACAGTCAAGCACAGGATGGAGGAGAGGAATGAGCAGCCCTCTGCAGGAACAGGAAGCACCCCACAAATGCAGGCCAGGCCCCAACCCCAAGGCAACTCCAATCTCCTGCTTATTGGAACTGCAACACTGCCCCGGAGAATCTGACCCCACAAAGTCCTTATCAAGCAGGATGGGGTGCCCTGACTAAACACAGCCCTGCAAAGTTCGCTTCACTTTACACAAGGACTCGCCTTGCTTTCTTTTTCTGAGGCAGTGTGATGTACAGAGTCAGATAAATCCAGGTTCTGAACCAATCTTGCCAAGCGATCTTTGACGATCACTTAATATCTTTGAACTTCATATTCTTTATCTGGAAAATGGAAATAATATTCAGTTCTCTTATCTCACAAGGTCCTTGTGAAGATTAAAGAGATAAATCAAGGCAGTATTATCACTGTTGCTATTAGCAATAGCTCACAAAACACTACTGTAAGCATCTTACACTTACTAACTCATTGAATCATTAAAAAGCCACTTACTGAGTTTTAAAATATAATTTGCCTTATCCCCTTAAAGGCTGAAAGTTTCATTTAAAAAAATAATTTGCAACTGAAAAACTTAAACAGTACAATTCAGTAATATGATTGGATGCAAAATTAACATGTAAAAATATCTATAACCTTCAGATATACAACAATCAGTAAGAAGATAATAGAAAGGCTTCCATTACAATAGCAAAAACAACAACAAAAAAGAAAAATACTTAGAAATAAACTTAAAAGATGTATAGAAAATCTGCATGAAGAAAGTTCCCAAATGCCACTGAGAGATCCAAACAAACAAACAAACAAACAAACAAACAAACACGTTTGGACAGAAGAAAAGAAAGGGAAGATAAAACATAATAAACATGTTAATTCTCTCTAAATTAATCTGTAGCGTTAAAATGACCTCAATGAAAAAAACACAGGATTTTTTTTTCTTTTTAGCTAGATGAGCTAATTCAAAGGTTCACATGTAAAAAAAAAAAAAAAAAACCAGCAGGAATAGCCAGGGGAATTATGAAAAGGGATTTGTGTGGTGTAGGGCATTAACCCATTAGGTGAGAAAGCAAGTTTACATTCATGTCGTCCTAGTATGAGAAATACATGAAGCAGAACACAGAGTCCATAAATATACTCTGACTTAGTCATTTAGGTCATGATAAAGATTATATTTTTTTCAAGTGACTAGGGGAAAAATGGATTTTTTTAAAGATCTTATTTATTTGAGAGAAAGCACACATGCAAGTGCGGGGAGGGGCAGAGGGAGAGAGAATCTCAAGCAAACTCCCCACTGAGCATGGAGCCTGACATGGGGCTCAATCTTACAACCCTGAGATCATGACTCTGAGATCATGACCTGAGCCGAAACCAAGGGTCAGACACTTAATCAACTGAGCCACTCAGGTGCCCTGGGGAAGATGGATTTTTAATAAATGGTATTGATTTGGCCACCAGAAAAGAAGTAAATTTGAATGCCTTCCTCACTCCTTACATCAAACTGTACATGTACCAGGATTAATAAATGTAAAATTAAAAAAAAAAAGCCATAGGAATGCATCCAATGCAGTACTTAGAGGGATATTTATAGCCTTAAAATAGCTGTATTAGGAAAGAAGAGAGATTGAAAATCAATAAGCCAAGCAACCATCTCAAGTCTAGGAAAATAGACTCAAAGGGAACAGAAGGAAGAAAATGATAAAGACAATGTAGAAATTAATGAAATAGGAAAGTAAACATACAGTAGAGAAGATTATCAAAGTCAGAAGTTTGTCCTTTAAAAAGTCTAATTTTTTTTAACAAAACCATACAAATACTAAAAGAAAACATGGAGAACTTATTCTGATGTTGGGTGGGGAAGAACTACCTAAATATGATATAATCACTGGTTCCCGTTTACCTCCTCTGCTTTATTGTTCCCCAAATCACTTATCATCATCTGGCATTTGATTCACTTTTCTGTTCATTTGCTTGTTGTCCGCTCCCCAACTAGACCAACACTGTATCCCCAGCACTTAGAATAGTCCTGCCCTATAGTAGGTGTTTAGAAATATCTACCAAATGACTGTTTAAAAGAGGGGAGAGGTATTTCTTTAATATATAAAGAGTTCCTAAAATCAGTAAGAAAAAGAGAGAAGGATATAAATAGAAAGTTTGTGGAAAATAAAATACAAGTGGCTCTTACATTTACAAAAAGATGTTCCATTTCATTCATAATAAGAGAAATGGCAAATTGAAAAACAATGAGACATGGGCAAATAAAATTTTTTAAAAAGGTTGGTAACAAACAAGTTGCTAATCGGAGATGATTTAAATTGTGCAATCTCTGAGGAGGATAATGAGACCATATTATCAAAATTACAAAGGCACATACCCATTGCCAATTAAACCACATCTACCAAAATTATGAAGGCACATACTCGTTCTGAACATGTGTTTGTTTAAAGGCATTTGTTTAAAAATATTCCTTGCAGCGTTTGTAAAAAAAAAAAAAAAGGAAACAATTTAGATGTCTATCAACAAGGAAATGTTTAAATAATTTACGGTACCTCCGCACATTGAAATTCTTTGCAGCCATTAAAATGAACAAATCTGCTCTATATGTTCTGATTTGAAAATGTCTCCAAAATGCATTGTTAAATGAAAAAATATGCAGAATAGTGTGGAGAGGGTGGGACCACTTGTGTATGCTGCACGTCCTTGGAGAGGCATAAAACATTTCTGGAATGATACATAAGAAACTGATAATAGTGCTTGCCTCTAGGGTGAGGAACTGCATGGCTGCAGGCAAGCAAGGAAGAAAGATTTACTTTTCATCACGTACCTTTTGAATTTTAGACCTTCTGTCTGTACCGTGTATATTTGGTCTACCCATATCTATTTCTATATGCATATGAGACCTCTGGGAAGGGGATGTCTGAAAGTGGCCACGGTCACTTCCTCTGTGGCGGGGGCTTGGAGGTTGGAGGACCTTGGAAGGGAAACTTCGTACTGGACTTAGTTCATTTTAATTTTTCTTTGACCATGTGCCTGTATGACCTGTTCATTAAAATAGCAAAAATGCATTTCTCCTTTCTCCTCTAGACTGTCCCTTTCCGCCGCTCTCCCCTGGACCCCCGCCTCCCCTCCTGTCCCCTGTGCTCAGGCACACGCAGCCACTCTCTGCAGCAGGGCACGGTGGGAAGAGCATGGACGGTACGATCGGATCCTCGTTCTCATTCTGACCCACAGCTTCTCGTCCTCACCTGTAAGAGGGGGATAACAGTCGTATGTATATTATAGGGCACACGAGGATTAAATGAGAGAACATATGTCCAGTGAGTGAGCAGTAAGCAATAGTTACTGTTAGCATGAACTCTGCTTTTCTGGAACATGGCTCTAATGCCTGTGGAGGGCTGGGTGGCTGAACCTTTGAAGTCGTGTGCTTGGAAGTGTACTTCCTCCCTTTTATCGGCTACCTCCAAACTCTGAAGGAAGAAAGAAATGGTAAAGGCTTTGAGGAGTCACAGTATCTTCTAATATTTACGGAGAGCAGCGAGGGTACTCTCTTGTTTGTAAGGGGAGGTAGGAGACGGTGAAGGAGAATACCCCAAATTGCCCACATGCCCGCATCCTGGGGCCCCAAACTCTCAGCCTGAGACGAAGCACTGTCCTTTGGACATGGGAAGGGGTGGGGGAGTCTGCTATATAGTAGGAGCAGCATCCTCTAGGAGTGTGTGAGGAGGGGAATGTGCCAGGAGACATAGGAAAGGAGGGGGCTGTTTGCCCCACAGGCATGGGGAGGGAGAATCAGGTGCAAAACCTGCCTCACCCCAGGGCCAGCACGCAGCTTTCAGTACCAGAGTCAAATATAGACCCATTTCCATAAAAGCACCAGCCTGCTTCTATAAATACCTCAGCCAGTTTTCCGGGGTTCTCATGTGACTTTGATGCCTACCGACTGCGGGGATCCGTCACCATGGTTACCAGGCCATGTGACCAGCCACTCTTCATTCATGGCAGGTTGCCGCATCCTGGACTGGGGGTGGGGTGGCGAAGGGGGGCTGGAGGGAGGACCGAGGAGAGGGAGAATGGGGATGAACAATGAATAAAGATAAAGTGTCCAGTCTTGGGGGAGACTTGCAGAGCTCTAGCCTTCCTGCAAGGATGCTCTGACAGAATTATTGATCTCTCCAGGCTGGCTGTCAGGGAAGAAACGTTTTTACTCGAGAAGCAATAGACATCCTTGCCTGAGTCTGAGAAGCGAAGGTTCAGAGCTGGAAGTCACCTTAACAATCCTCTAGGCCTCTACCCTTGTTGTCAGATGAAGAAAACCAGGCCCAGAAAGGTGGAGTGACTTGTCCAAGGTCACACAGGGAGTCAGTTGCTAATCCCGGGCAAGAGTACGGTGTGTGTCAGTAACAGGCTCCTTGCCACCTAACTGGGGCTCAGCTCTGGGCGGGGGGCTGCGGTGGGCCACAGAGATAGAAGTGTGACTCTGGTGAGTGGGACTTCAGGTATCTTTGCTCCCACCTCGCTGGGATAGGTCTTCCAAGGGAGGTGCAAACAGAGCTCATTTAGTCCGTGCCAAGGCTCGGCCCCACCCCCCTGGCTGATAAACGCACAGAGAGTGGCCAATAAATCAGGAAAAGTTCTGTAGCATCAAGCAAAGCCAGATGTCATCCGCAGTAATCTATGGAAATCTTTTTTGATGGGCATGTCCCAGATCTGCCCCCTCCAGCTGAATCCCTCAGACATCACCATGTCCTGCACCCTTCCTTGCTCGGTGCCAGGGACGAGATGAAAAGTTGAGAAAAGAACGCTCCTTGCCCCTGCAGGGCTACCATGCTCAGGTACATATGGACAAGCAAACAGAAGAGAATCGTGTTAACAAACAGCTGTGCTCGGGGACGTTCTCGGGTCTGGAAGCAGGACGGGCCGCAGAAGTTAGGGAAGGCTTCCAAGAGGAGGTCGGGAGGAGGACATAGCCTGGCAGGTGGATGCGAGGAGCATTCTCAGGGGATGCTGGGAGATGGGACGGGACCTGAGTGGTCAGGGTGGGGGACAGCGCTCTGCCTGAGGTGGGCCGAGGAGGAAACACTGGTCAGGTGTTGGGGTAGGACGCTGGTGACCACAGAGCCGGTACACATGATGCAGTCCCATGGGCCTCCCAGGCAGCAGTGGAGGGCCCAGGGGGAAACGGATTCAGAGAAGACAAATACTGAAATATTCCTGAAGGAGACAGAGAGTGAACGCAGACCTCAGCTGTGGGCTCTGTCACCACGTGGTCATGAGACAGATGTCCAGCGGGCCCCACGGAGGTTCAAATCCACCGTGTGGGAGGCTGGTAGCAGCCGAGCGGCCTGGGGCTGGCTCGATCTCCCTTATTCTTCACCTATGCTCTCCATGGAGCTGAGAACAGAGCACCCACCTGTCCCACCCCCCTCACGGACTGACCATAGCAGCCCAAGCCCAGCCTCCAAAGCTAAGAGCAGGTACTCTGATGAGGAGGCCAGGCCGCCCCGGCCACACCTCCTCTGGGCTTCACACGGGGCCGAGCACTTACCCTGGGTGTGTTTACTTCACCAGGACCTCCAGCTGCTGGAGTCCAGAGACGAGGCCAGGCCCTCAACCCCTCCCCTGGCTGGCAGCAGGGGCCTTGAATGAAAGCACACGCTCATTCGGTGCTGGGTGGTATTGAGCCCACGGTGCAGACAGACCTGAATCGGATCCCGGGCCCCGTCGCACACTTGTGCGCCTTTGGGGGGCTTAGTGAGACTCTTGGGCCTCAGTGGCATATCCATGAAAGGAGATAATGACCCCGACTTTGAAGACCAGTTGGGGAAACTAGAGATAAGGGGTACACAGTGCCTGGTGCGCAACAAGTGATTGTAGAAGGCAGTCATCTCTGTATGGTGGGCACATGGGTGGGGGCACTTCCTCGTGGGTTCCCGGCTTCACGCTCTCTCGACCCAGGATTCTCCTGGGCCGTCCCCCCTAGCTAGCACCTTCCTGGGCACCAACCCTTCTACCTAGAAGGTCCTCTCATTTGGCTCCACTCATCACAAGCCTCTCTGTCCTTCAAAGCCCCATTTCAAGGGCACGCCTCCCTGCTGGGTTGCCCGATCGCTTCCAGCAGACAGGGTGTCCCCTGGGTGGATTTTGCCAGCACCATCACTGGCCACAGTCCCACAGTGTTGTCCCTCAGCACACAGCACGCCCTGCCTTCAGCAGGGCGTTGTGGAACACCGTTTACCATGCTAAGAACCTACCGTAATGAGACAGAGAGGGTAAGTGACTTGGCCATGGCCACACAGCTAATAGGTAGCAGAGATGGAAGTTAAACTCAAGCCTGTCTGGTTCCACAGCTTCTGCTTGGAACTTACTCTTACTTGACCATCTTCACGCTCTCCCACTATAATATAAGCCAGCGCGGTGTGGCAGAAAACAAAACAAAACAAAACACAGCTCCTGGGGTCAGCTGGACAGGGGCATAAAAAAAACCTTTGCCACCGACAAGTTGGGTGACCTTGTGTAAGTCCTTAACCTCTGCATCTGTTTCTTCACCTAGCGTTGTGAGCAGTTTAGCTAGATGATATGACGTGCGGGGGGGGGGGGCCATCCCATAACAGCAAGTGTCACCCCTCCCACGCCCTGCTTTCCACAGGAGGCTGGTTTTGCCACAGGTGCACGGGCCGGGACTTGAGAGCATACCAGCACCAGCCCCGTTCTAAGGGCTACTGTGTATCTTTTCATTTTCTTCCTGACACCACCACCACAAAGAAAATACTCTTAGCATCTCCATTTTACAAAACCAAAGCTTCCAGAGGGTGAGAAATTTGCCCAGTGTGACATAACAAAGCCGCAGAGCTGGGATTTGACCCAGATCCATCAGACCTCAAAGCCCGAGCTCTGAACCATGATTCCATGTGGCCTCTCCGCAAGGTAAGGGAGGGATGAGTCCTCTTGCATTTCTGCTGCGAGGTAGTTGAAGCAGGGATCACAGCATCCATTTTGCAGATAGGAAAGTAAGAGCCTGAGGATGTTAGGTGACTTGCCCAGGTACCAAGCCAGTTGATGGCAGAGTCAGTTCTAGAACTCAGGGTTCCTAAACCCAGTGCTCCACTTTCTGTCTTGCTCCCTGATGCCTGTGGCTGAGATTCTTGGGATGGAGACACCAGGACCCTGGGACCTGGGCCAGGAAGTTGGCCACAGGCCTTAGCCTGGCCCAAGAAGCCTCCAACCATGGAGGAATTTGCTTTGAAGACAAAGGATGACTCCTGGCAAGGAGAGTCGTTCCTATTTCTGTTCCAGACAAATGGGAAGCTGCTGCAGATTCCATGATAAATCTTTTTGCTAAAGATGATGCATCACTTCAAGCTGGTTATATGCACAGAGTCTTTGGACATTATACAAGTCAATTACCGAGACCAAGTTCTCAGCACTGAGCAGAGATATTTTCATCAAGTGGCTGTAACAGAGCCAGCGCCTCCCAGGGATCTGGCTGGGAAGATGGTCCACTTTGAGGCTGATCCCGGGGCAACTATAGACTGGTGAGACCTGCCCCACAAGCCCCCGAGGAAAGGTGCCCCCACTGCCATCATAATGACCATCGGGTTGCGCTTGCCCCTGAGGTCACCCCAAGGCTGCTGGGCCAGCCAGGATTATTCTGTCCAGGATCCTAATATGCCCTCACTCTCTGCTGCCTGGAGTTGGGGAAATAAGTGTAACACTCTGGGCCAAACCTCAAGTACAGAGCTGCCAACAGGGCCTTGCTTCCCCAGCCCCGGAAGCACTTCCCCCAGACCCTGAGGAGCTCCTTCCCTGAGCCCAGAACACTCCCAGGTCATCTCACAGCTCACTGAGGCTGGCCCCTGGGAACTGCTCCAGGCCAGCAGATCCAGCTTTTCCTCACCCCTCAAACCCAAGAGCGCACACAGCTGGTACTCTGGCGTCAGGAATTTTAAACCTCATATGTTTGCTGCTCTGAGACGGTCTTCCCCTGGCCTGAGTGTGGTGTTGAGTGTTTCAGATCTACGGTTTGAGGTCCTGGCCAGAACACTGGCTTGGAAGGCATGGGCTTCACTTACTGCTATGTGGTTTGGGGCAGGTCTTTAGCCTCTCTGGGCCCCAGTCGCCTCATCTAAAAATATGGCAAATGATTCTTCCTAGCTCCAAAATGCTAAGCTTCATTCTCTGGGATCCCAAGAAGGCGGTTGGAGATGACTGGAGCATAAGAGGAAAGGGCTGAGGGTGGTAACTGATTAAATGGAGAGAGCAGGGGCCTGAGTCACACAGAACTTGAATGTCATGCTAAAAATTTAGGTTTTATTTTAAAGGTAGTGGAGAGCCAGGGGAAATGTTTAAGCATGGGAGTAGAATTGCCAGATTTAGCAAATAAAAATACCAGACAGCTAGTTAAATCTGAACTGGGCATCCTGTATTTTCTCTGGCAACCTGCATGGGAGGGACAGAGAACGCTCTTTGGCCACCGAGTGGAGAATGCACGGAGGGGACAAAACCGGAAGGAGACAGACCATGTAGGACGCTCTTGTTATATTCCAGGCAACAATTACCAAATTGTAATATTTGTTGAGCCCCTGTTTTTTGCTGGCATGAAGTACTGTGTACATACGGATGCATCTAATTCTCATGACAAGGTGCGATATCTAGTATCATTTCCATCTGACAGACAAGGAGACTGCCACAACAGAGAGGTTGACTAACTTGCCCAGGTCACACAGCTACTGGCAGACCTGGGGTTGGAGCCCAAAGCCCACACACTTAACCAGCTGCAATGTACTGTCACCCAGGGAGCCAGGAGAGCATGAACCCGGGCCAGGCAGTGGGAGCTGTGTGATAGCCCCTGGGTGGGAGTCGGGACACTGTGACTGGCAGAGAAAGGAGAAGGGAGCTTGGGAACTGCAGTACGTCCCAGCGACCCTCATGTTGTCAGATCCCTCGACATTTTTCCAAGTAGGAAGAGGGGCTCGTGAGCAAAAAAACTAGCACTTCTTCAGCATCTACTGAACAAATACCAGGCAGGGTGCAGGGGGAGCCTCAAAGTATTTAGGGGGCATAATGAACAGGGCATGGTGGTTGACTGGATGTGGAGTAAGGGCAAGAGGGAGGGGGAGGAAGACTTGGCACATTCTGGTTTGGGATGGCTGAGGGTGACATTAACCAGAGAAAGCCTTTGGGATGGTGAACAGCATGGGGGGCTGGGCCCCAGGTGTGGGGTGTGGGAGAGAAGATGTGTTTCAGTCCAGGACATGCTAAACTTCTCAGGTATAAGGCCATGAGGCAATGGAGGCCCAGAGAGTTCCAGTGACTCTCCTGGAGTCACACAGACTATAGGTGTGGGGCCACAAACAGGAACTGAAGTCTCTTGACTATATCTGGGGTGCCTGGCCCCGACAGAGCCCTAGTCTAGCTTCAAAAATGAGATGAAGATGGAGACACCCCAAAACACAAGTCGGGGTCAGTATGTGGGGGCTGCTGTTGGATGCGGGTTCTGGAGTGTCTAGGAGCTCAGCTCTGACAGCAGATCTTGCCCGCTTGACCTCTGAAATCAAAGCCAAGGGCAGAACTAGGCTGAGTTTTAGGCACTGTGAGCCAAGAACAGTCTCCCTGCAATGGGTCTTCTCCACCTGCAAAAAGAGAACAGTAGCCACAGCAGAGTTGTGTTGAGGATTCAGCGAGGTAAAGACATGGGAAACCTTGCAGTGTGCAAATATAATCTGTGATTGTGCTATAACTCCCTTCTTCTGCCTCTGTCACCACCTCCTCCCCCTTGCGTCCTCCTCCTCTTCCTCCTCTCCCCCACTGCACCCTCCCATCTCCTCTTCCCCCCAGCCCCCTCCCCCATTTTAGGCCTTGGGACAGAGCCTGTTCCAGGGATGTCTGCAGAGAAGCGGCCTGGGACGAACGTGCCACCTCCCATCTCAGCCTGCCTGGCTCGCTCCTCCCTCTGGCTCCTCCCTCCAGGTCTCCGGCTTTCCACCCCTCCCCCCCACACACACACTCACCGGGACACAGGACATCCCAGCACGGCGCAGCCAGCTCGCCTGGCCTTGTCTCCTGCGGACCTCCTCAGTTCCCCTCCCTGCCTCCACGTCCCCTGGCCTCCACGGGAGCCCCGCACGCACTCACGCGCACTCACGTGCGCACACACGCATGCACGCTCACTGTTGCCCGGGAGCACCGCCGAGGCGGCAGTGGGGACTCACACGAGAGGCCCCAGGGCATGAGGAGGCTCTTGCCTGGTTGGCCTGGAAATGCACAAAGCAGATCCCCAGGGACAGAGCGGGAGCCTGACGTCAAACCAAGGCTGAAAATACAGTCTGGAGAGTCACGCGGCACCGTGAAAAATGAGCCGCTCTCCCCAGCCAGAGACATGGCGAGTGGGGAAGAAACATAAATCCCAGCTCTTCAGAGTCTCCAAACGGCAGGGGTGGCAGCTATTAGCCTCTAGAATGTCTGCGGAGAGGTCTCAAGGTCCCTAATGCGCCATTCCATTCGGGGGGCCAAGGCACCCCCTCCCCACTTCTGAGAGCAGCCAGTGCCCTGAGAACCCAGCGGGGGGGGGGGGGGCACGAAGCAGGAGAAGAGGGGTTGCTCCAGTGCCCACCCCCACGCCCGGTGTGTCTGGCTAAGCCACTGCGTAGTGGGGACACGACCTCCCAACCACACCCAGAGGGACCAGAGAGCCAGGACCAGTGCCTCGGTGTGGGGCTCAAGATCCCTGCAGCATTAAGCCCTGACACCCTTTGCTGCCCTTGGGCAGCCTGCCTTCCCATCTTTTTCTCCACCTACTCACCCCCACAAGTACTTATTTGTTACCCCTTTAGTGTAGGAGGAACAGAGGTCCAGAGCTGTCGCATGGCCCAGTCCCAGATGACAGGTAGCCCATGTCAGAGGGCCCCAGCGTCCTTTGGAGCATGACCAACTTCCTGCCACTCTCAGATCCCCAGACCCGTGTGAATGGAGCAAAGGGGCCCCAGGCCGCCAGGGCAGCCACGGGATGGCGGTTGTCTGGACCACCCAGCAGGGCCTTCTGAGCGAGCGACATCAGTGGCAAATGTCCCTGCCCCTATCGCTTGCCCCCACCTTGGCTCTCCAGAGGCTTCCCCAGGAATTAAAGCAGTCCCAGGGAAAGTGATGGGGCTTCCCCCCAGAGTGACCGAGGTTAAAGTCTCACCACTCCACTGCAAGAGTTAAAAGAGATTTTAAGCTACTTTAGAAAATAAAAGAAAAGTTGATTAATCTCACTCCTAAGTTAGAGGTTGAGGTTCTACCTTCTACACATGTCTTCTGTACGACTGTCTTGTTTCTGTTTATTTCTTCTTTCTGGTCTGCCCCTCCAGCCTCTCTGCTTAGCACCCCAGCTCTGGTGTTGTCCATTCTCGGAATCCCCCCACCTCATCCCCCATCCCCAGCACCTCCAGAACAAACTGCTCATCCTCTGAGCTTCTCCACGATGGGCCTCCTCACACCGCATGTTGGTGTACCACAGACATGTCTGTCTCCTCCTGTGGGTTGCTCCAGGGCAGAGCATCTCAGTCATCTCTATAACCCGCAGGGTCAGTCCAGCCCAGCCACGAGGGCTGGGCTCACATTCATGGAAACGAACCAAACAAGCTTCATTTGCACCTTACGGTTAGCTTCCTGAAGACCCTGGAAAGACAGGCAAGGCCTGGAGCCCGGTGCTGGGAGGGGAGTCACCAGACTCCCCTTCTCTGGGCACCTGTCCACAAAGCTCTGGACCTCAGGGTTCTGACAATCCTGGGGTGGGACTGGATGAGAAGCAGGGGGAGCTATGGACAAACCTCCTTATCTAGATGGTCGAGTGCAGAGCCAAGCCTCAGGGGCAACAGAGGCATTTGTGTGAAAACCTAAGTCAGAGCATGTCACTCAAAGTCCTGTCCCTGCTCACTTGGGGTAAAAAACCAAAGTCCTTAGCATGACCCCAAAGCCCGATGTGATCTGGCCCCCAATATCTCTCCACCTATTTCATGCTGTTCTCTGCCTCCTTCTTTCTGTTCCAGCCACAGCAGGCTTCTTTGAACACTACACCTCAGGACCTTGGCACCTG
This sequence comes from Eumetopias jubatus, assembly GCF_037043125.1. Lineage (NCBI taxonomy): Eukaryota > Metazoa > Chordata > Mammalia > Carnivora > Otariidae > Eumetopias > Eumetopias jubatus. The sequence goes on from NW_028274810.1 coordinate 14,742,945, forward strand.
CTCTCTCCCATTGCCCAAGTGTCACCTCTAGGGAGGCCTTTGCCTACACATAGACACACACACTCCCTGTACCTCTTCCCTGCTTTATTTTTCTTCTTATCATTTATCACCAACTGATACCTATATATTTTATTTGTTTATTATTTCTCTCCCTTACTGGAATGTAAGCTCCATCAGGGCAGGAACTTTTATCTGTTTGATGTTCATTCTTCTCCTCCTTGATTCACATGCCCCCTTTTAATATCCTTTAACAAATTCTGAGACATAAAGTTAACTACTGTTAAGACATCTTATGTTAGATGTTGAGGGAATGAGATGTTAAGGGAACATCTTATGTTAGATGTTGAGGGAATGAGATGTTAAGGGAACATCTTATGTTAGATGTTGAGGGAATGAGAGAGAGAAAGAGACAAAAATATTGGCCTAGTGGCAATACATCGACAAAAACTTCTTCACAGGAACCCTCCTACACTGTTGGTGGGAATGCAAGCTGGTGCAACCACTCTGGAAAACAGTATGGAGGTTCCTCAAACAGTTGAAATTAGAGCTACCGTTCGATCCAGCAATTGCACTACTGGGTATTTACCACAAAGATACAAATGTAGGGACCCGAAGGGGTACGTGTACCCCAATGTTTATAGCAGCAATGTCCACCATAGCCAAACTGTGGAAAGAGCCAAGATGCCCATCGACAGATGAATGGATAAAGAAGATGTGGTATATATACACAATGGAATATTATGCAGCCATCAAAAGGAATGAGATCTTGCCATTTGCAATGACGTGGATGGAACTGGAGGGTGTTATGCTGAGTGAAATAAGTCAATCAGAGAAAGACATGTATCACATGACCTCACTGATAGGAGGAATTCTTAATCTCAGGAAAGAAACTGAGTGTTACTGGAGTGGTGGGGGGTGGGAGGGATGGGGTGGCTGGGTGATAGACATTGGGGAGGGTATGTGCTACGGTGAGCGCTGTGAATTGTGCAAGACTGTTGAATCACAGTTCTGTACTTCTGAAACAAATAACGCAACATATTTTAAGAAAAAAGAAAAAAGAAGAAGATAACAGGAGAGGAAGAAAAGGGGAGTATGTCAGAGGGGGAGACGAACCATGAGAGATGATGGACTCTGAAAAACAAACTGAGGGTTCTAGAGGGGAGGGGGGTAGGGGGATGGGTTAGCCTGGTGATGGGTATTGAGGAGGGCACGTTCTGCATGGAGCACTGGGTGTTATGCACAAACAATGAATCATGGAACACTGCACCCAAAACTAATGATGTAATATATGGTGATTAACCTAACAATAAAAAATTAAAAAAAAAAAAAAACTTCTTCACAAGGAAATACAGTCCTTGTTTCTACAACGGCCACAGAGGTATTTATAACTCCCCCTGCACGGGGTTGCCCATGCTCCCTTCGCCCCCAGCAAGCTCCTCAGTTGGTTGTGGGTCCTTGCCAGTGTGACGGTGGGGTTGCTGGGGCACACAGTAGGCCTTCAAACAGTATTTATGCAGTCAGTGAGGAAGAGGCTGCCCTACACACATGACACGAAGTAGAGAGGAAGTAGGAGGCCGTCTTTGATGTGTGGAGATGGCCAGAATAGATAAATAATTGACTTTAAAAAGGGCTACTCCTACAATAACTGCTATTTGCTCAGATCAAAGAATATTCTCTCATCGGTTTTGCATTTCCCAAGGTGCTATGACACATAATAAGGGAGAGCTAGTCCTCTGGCTGATGCCGAGGACTTGCCTGCCTCAGTTTACCCACATCTGCAGATGGCAGGGGTGCACAGATGGCTCTCTCGGGGCTGGATGTGTAGGAGGACTTAGACACTGAGGGACAGCCCACAGAGGAGGGCAAAGACAGCCCCTCACCGCCCTGCTGACGTCCTTGCTCAACATCTCCCTCTGGATGGCATTTCCCAGTGCTGTTACCCATGCCTCTAACAAGGCCGGGGGACCCTGAGGGACCCCTGGGGGACTACCACCAGGGTCCCCACCGATGCCCTGAGAACCCTCCACTCTTCCTGCTGGCTTAGAGAAACTACCCCTGCAGAGGCTTCTTCTGAAGGGCATGAGCCTGAGTGCTGCTCAGGGCAGCCGGGCCCAGCCGGGAATGCCAAGTCCAGATCACAGCTCTCCAAAGGTCTAGCATTAGCCCTCACCCAGCCATACACCCCAGAGAGGCGCCCTCAACTAGGAGCTCCACGAGGGCAGGGAAGGGTCTGTCTGCTCACCATCAAATTCCCACCCACAGCACTGGCCACAAAGGAGCTGCACGGAGACAGGCCGCGCACCTGGGGCTGGGAGGGCCCTCAGGGTCAGCCAGGTCTCGCTCCTGCTGCTTACTGAGTGAGTCATCACTAGAGTTCTCGGAGTCTCCTGACTCTTCATCTGGGAAGTGGGGATAACAATGCCCATCCCACTCACCGTTTAAATGTCCAGATGTGACCCAGCATTTATTGCTGACCCAGAGGATGGCGGGAGTTTCACAAACATTGCAGCCGTGCAGACAAGCAGACCTCGCCTACCACACCTGATGTAAGAAAGATGGGGTTCAGAGTTGATGGCCAAGAAAGAATTCTTGAGACGTCTTTGGTGCAAAAAAAGTGGTTTTATTAAAACACAGGAAAAGGTCATTTATTACTGCTTAGTAAAAACTCAGTCATGAGACCCTTCAGATATGCTTGGGGGATGATTGCCAACATGTATCTTGTAGGGGGTGGAGATAAAGGAAGTTTCCAAAGGAATTTTTCTATGTCGAAGTAGACTCACAGGGTCCTGGGGGTCAGGCTGGGATGGCCATTTGCCCTTAGCAAAGTACCAACATGGAGGCAGCTGAGTCCCTAGAGGAGTGTCACTCTGCCTATTTCAAGACTTGTCCATGGGCTGTAGGTAATAAGGAAATTTAATCATTTTTCTTCTGCCTTTGTTTCCCACATCACACCCGCACGACCCTCTGGTACCACTGCAGGGGCTTCCACAGGGGCCTCGTCCCCAAACACATCCCTTCTTGTTCGCTGATGCCTCCTGCCACGCTGTGTGCCGACAGAAGCACCTGGTATCAGACGTGGTTCCACCAAGGAAGCAGAACCAGTAGGAGGAGATCTACACGCACAATTCCCAGGGACGGGCTACGTGAGTGTGGGGCTGGCTAAGCCGATCCGAGGGCCATGGGGCAGGCAGGCGGGAGGGGAAGACCCTGGACAGCTGGAAACCCTCAGGCTCCCGTGAAAGCTATTGGCCACACCCGAGCTGCTCCCAGGGCAGGCCTAAGCCTTCTCTTAAAGAGCTTCCAACTGATTGAGTCGGGCCCACCCAGGATAAATCCATAATTTAAAGTCAGCTGATTAGGGAGGGGCTTTCATCACAGGTGCAAAATCCCTTTGAAGCAGCCGCACCTGGATGTGGGTTCAAATAACTGGGAGAAGGACCGTGGATGCAACCAAAGGGCTGCTTGCTGGCCCCTTACGGGCTCCGTCTCTCAGAGAGCACCCTGGAAGCGTGGTAGAAATGGAATTCTGGGGACGGTAATTTGGCCCAGCCAAGCCAGGCCACCACAAAGCGTCACACAGCCCATGGGTGTAAATCTGCATAAAGACACAATCGTCACACCTCATATGCTGACATGTTGGCCCAGGCTACAAAGCACATTTGTATTCCATTGTCTTGCATAATCCTCTTGACAGCTCTCTGAAGGGAGTTTAATTATTTCATTTTACTGGTGACTCATGCCACCTCACACTCAGCTAGTTAAGTGACAGAGCTGGAGCTTGAACCTGTCTTGACCTGACTCATTCATGTCCTCACCAGAGAGTGAGTTTGATAGAGAGTTTTCGGATACATTTTAGGAAAGATGAAAGGAATACACCCCGGTCCTCAAGACAATCTTTGCTTACATTTTGGTTTTGCCGGAGCCCATTCTGGATGAAACAAGATAAGGTGTTGTGAATAAAGGATTTCACTCTCCCAAACTTGGTGTTAAAAAGGTCATATTTCTTTCTTAGGTCACATAATCTTCTTCTTCTTCTTCTTCTTCTTCTTTTTAAGATTGTATTTATTTATTTGACAGAGAGAGAGCACAAGCAGGGGGAGCAGCAGAGAGAGAAGTAGGCTCCCCGCTGAGCAGGGAGCCAGATGTGGGGCTCAATCCCAGGACCCCAGGATCATGACCCGAGCCAAAGGCAGACGCTTAACCAAGTGAGCCATCCAGGTGCCCCGCCCCCCGTAATCTTTCTTCTAAAGATTAAATTAAATTTAATCTTCTCCAGGCTTCCATCCTCCCAGTCCAGAGCAAAATTCTATTAGCTCTTATAGGGACTTCCTTGCCCACCTCTCCATCAGAGGTAAGCAAAGTCTCTGGGGTCTCCCACATTACAGAACACTCAGGGAAGGGCCCCCTGGTCTTTGTGCCCTCTGTCCACACGGATATGCTCACTGACCGGTTCTTATGGTTCCTGAATGGGAGTGGGTCCTCTGTTTCTGGGCCAATTTGGGGCAACGGTCTCTGCTGAGAGTCAAACCTTCTCGGGGCATCCCGCAACCCTTATCCTCAGGCCCTGCCCCTCTCTGGAGCACCACAGGGAAGCATGTACATGCCCCAACCTTGGGACCATCCTACCCATCCCTTTTAGCCTGTTTTCCTTCAAACTTCCCTCCATTGCCTCCTCCTACAAAGACAATCCACCACAATCCCCTCAGTGAGCCAGGAATTTTACAAAACAAAAGCCAGGAAAGGGTGACAGTGGTCTTCCAGGTGCCTGACAGCTGATGCTTCTGGCCCTCCTCTCCCCCAAATAGGATCAATGATCATCCTGAACAATAACCAAACTTATTGAATATTTACTGTATTCCAAGCACTTCAATTGTGTTCATTCATTTCATCCTGTTAATAGGTCTCTAAGGTAGATGCTATTGTTAGCGTCACTCTTTCAGATGAGGAAACAGGGCTGAAGTAAGAGAGCCGAGGTGAGCCCAGCTCACAAGCAGCCCTCAGCATTCCCACTCCAGGGCCGATGCTCTAAGCACAGCTCTGTGCCGTCTCCCACCGAAATCTGGTGTCAGGCGAGCTTGCACTAAAGCCTGCCTGTGGTCTTGGGATGGAGGAAGGACAGTTAGTTACATAAACAAAATCAAGTCCCAAACCAAAGTTGCAATAAATTATCTCACCTGGTGGGTGGGGAGTAGGGGAGTTAAGGATCCAGATACTGGCTCTGCTGTATACCAGCTCCGTGGCTTTGGGAGTTTCGATCTCCTCAAATATAAGATGGGGATGGTAATCTCAACCTTTCAGGCTTCTTGAGAGGACCAAAAGAGAAAAAGCATGTGATAACTCTTTGTAAACTCTAAACTCTGCACGTGTTTGCATTAAGGGCAAGGGGCAGAACATGCCTGGGCTTGATAATCTCAACCTTGGCAGGAAACAAAAAGACAGTCCAGTGCCAAGATCAGGTCACTGTGCTGGGAGCTAGGGACAAAGCAAGAAGCTCTCTTAGACACAGAGACAGAGGGGGAGAGAGAGAGACAGAGTGTTTGCTTTCCCAGACTTCTTTGCAGCAAGGGCCCATGTGTGACTGAGTTCCGCCAGGAAAATCCCTGGATGAGATGGGGAAGAGGAGTGGAGGTAGAAAGAAAAGGGAGGCAGCAGCTGGGCTAAATGAGATTAAGTCTCCTGAGTCAAAATGGAAACACTAATTGGAAAACATACATGCACCCTTATGTTGATTGCAGCACTATTTACAATAGCCAAAATATGGAAGCAGCGAAAGTGTCCATCGATTGAGGAATGGATAAAGAAAATGTGGTATATATACAATGGACTATTACACAGCCATAATACAAGATGAGCTCGATGCCATTTGAGGCAACATGGAATGACCTAGAGGGTATTATGCTAAGTGAAATAAGTCAGACTGAGAAAGACAAATGCCATATGATTCCACTCACAAATGGAATCTTAAAAAAAAAAACACAAGAACAAAAACAAATGAATAAAATAAACAGCAGAATCAGACCTAAAAATACAGAGAGCAAACTAATGGTTGCCAGAGGGAAGGGGGCTGGAGGGATGGGCAAAATGGGTGAAGGGGAGTGAGAGATCCAGGCTTCCAGTTATGGAAGGAATAAGTCATGGAAGGAAAAGGCACAGCATAGGAAAACAGTCAATTATCTTGTAATAGTGTTGTAACGGGACAGATGGCAGCAACACTTGTGGTGAATGTGTATAAATCACTAAGCAATCGTCAAATCGCTAACTTGTACACCTGAAACTAATGTAACGTTGTGTGTCAACTATACTCAAAGGAAAAAGAAAGGAAGAAAGGAAGAAAGGAAGAAAAGAAAGAAAGAGAGAGAGAGAGGAAGAAAGGAAGGAAGAAAGGAAGGAAGGAAGGAAGGAAGGAAGGAAGGAAGGAAGGAAGGAAGGAAGGAAGGAAAGAGAAAGAAAGAAAGAAAGAAAGAAAGAAAGAAAGAAAGAAAGAAAGAAAGAAAGAAAGAAAGAAAGAAAGAAAGAAAGAAAGAAAGAAAGAAAGAAAGAAGAGAAAGAAAGAAAGAAAGAAAGAAAGAAAGAAAGAAAGAAAGAAAGAAAGAAAGAAAGAAAGAAAGAAAGAAAGAAAGGAGGGAGGGAGGAAGGAAGGAAGGAAAGAAAAAAGAAAAGAAGGAAAAGAAAGAAAGAAAAGAAGGAAAAGAAGGAAGGAAGAGAAAGAAAGAAGGAAGAGTCCTGGGTCGGCTGTGGGAGGTTTCCCATGCCTTGTCCCTGGGCAGCAGGCAGCAGAGCAGTGCCTTTCCTCCAGATCAGTCCTGTGGGGATGCTTGGGTGTTCCTCCTGGCTTTGTAATGTCTTGGATTTCTCCAAGGTTCTATAAACTACCTAATTTCCTCTAATAAATTCCTTTCTGCTTAAATCAGCCAGAGTGGGATCTGTTGTCCCAGATTGGTATCGGAAGAGATTCCAAGCAAGAAACACTCAAGGAAATGAGAATCTGGGACTAGTTTTCTGAATGAGTTGCATTTCCAGACAGCGGAGTGCTGGTTAACATCAGAAGATGGGGCTTCGGTGGGGGGGTGGGGGCACGTTGTCATGCAACAGCTGCCGCCATCACCTGAGGTCTCCACAGGAAGGTGCCCGTGGGATGCAAGGCTTTGGCAACTGAGCAGCTGCTGAAGCGAAACTTCCTCTGTCCCAATTCACTGGATTGTTCTGAAGCAGATCTTATAAAACATTTCAGAAGCATTTCAGTGTGCTTCTCAAAAAGGTGACTTTGGAAAGTGTTAACCACAATGCTATTCTCCCACATTGAAAAAATACATAACACAATTCCTTAATACCATCAAATATCCAGTCGATGTCCCAATGTCCCCATTGTCTTGTCCTTTTTTTTTTTTTAACAGTTTGCTCAAAACAAGATCCAAATAACTGGCCTTTGCAATTAGTTGCTACACCTTAAGTTTCTTTTAATCTATGGATTTCTCTCCCTCTTTGTCTTTTTCCCCTCCCTGTTGAAGAAATTGGGTGGTTTGTTCCACAGACTTTCCCACAGACCAACCCCCTTGATTGTTGGAAAGTTAAAATCTACATTCCCAAGAGTCTTTCATCTAAGGTGTCATCACCACCTAGCTTCTCCCAAGCAGATGCCCCCACATGCGCCTTAGAGGTGGCAGTGAGCCAGGAGAGAGGCGACCTTCACGGTGGTGCTGTGGGTGTCTGAGTCCCCTGGGGCACTTGTGGTGGGGACTCTGGGCTCTTGTCCCTGTAACCTGAGGAACCAAGTAGCGGGTGGGGTGGCAGTCGCTGTGTCCCTCCTGGCTGCAGCTCCTGGTCCTCCCAGGGATCCTGTAAGCCATCCCCCTCCCTGTAATAAATCCCTTTAGGTGCAAACTGGCTAGAGAACATTCTGCTGACTACAGAGGGTGAGGGATGAATAAGAATAAGCCTTAGTTCTGAACGGCACTTTAGAGTCGACAAAACACTTTCACAGGGGCGCCTGGGTGGCTCACTTGGTTGAGCATCTGACTCTTGGTTTTGGTTCAGGTTGTGATTTCGGGGTCGTGGGATCGAGCCTCACATCGGGCTCCACGCTGCAGGGAGTCTGCTTGAGATTCTCCTTCTCCCTCTCCCTCTGCTCCTCCCTGCTCTCTCTCTCTCAAAAAAAACCAAAAACAAAAACCATGTTCACATATATGTGTGATATATGATATCACATGATATATGTTCACATATATCATGTCATGGGTGCTCTTACCTCCCCCGCAAGGAGGGGCATTCTTATCCCCCACTGAACAGAGGAGCGCACTGAGGCGCAGACCAAGCGACCAACCCAAACTCCCACAGCTAGAGAGTATCTCAAGACTCAGCCCCAAGTCTTCAGATTCCAGGTTCTCTATTGTCCCTCACCATCCATCCTGCCTCCCTCGCCTCACGGGCTGCCATAGTCCCAGCCCAGATGAGGGATGGTCTGGGGTGAAGACGGCCTCAGGAAATAAAGCAACACAGAACGATGTAGAGTCTGGAGAAAGACTCCTCACTTTGCTTAAGATCAACATGCATCCTCCCCAAATGTCTCTGCCCCGTGATGTCTGCTCTGGGGCTGCTTAGACAGGGTCCTGGGGTCTGAGCACCCCATGCTTTTCTCCTTCCGCCGGACGGACTGTGCTGGAGAAAAGGGGGTGGCAAGAGGTCAGGAAAGGCAGACACCCGGGCTACCGCAACTCTGTCACCAAAGCCCCTCCAGAGTCCCTGTTCCAGCCTGTGTGTGGAAAGGGGTGCACTTGGTGCTGGTCGCGGCAATGAAGTGGAAGGGGCTCAAGGGGACCCTGGGAGCACTGAGGCTCTCTCCAATGCATTATCAGTCAAGTTTAAGTAGTCTGTATGAGAAGAGGAGCCAGTGGGGGGCTCCAAGGGCCTCTCCCCCGCCGTCTCCGATGGACAGCAGCTTTGATCCCAGGGTCTGAGCTCATAAATAACGGCCTGGTGCGGGTGCCCTGGGGCTTCTCCAAGGGCGGCTGGCTGACAAGGCCAACTCCACAGGGCCTCCGTGGACAGGCCTGGCCCCACTGCTGTGGGCTGTGATGGGTTTACGGCCAGGCGGCCAACAGTAGTTACCTCAGATTTATCACCCTTCTACCAGGGCAGAGGGAGCCGCTAAAGGCTGCCAAGGAGCCCTTAAATCACTCTGATGCGAAATGCTGTCGGAGACGGCAGAGGGCGGGTGGGTAGGAGCCATCCCCGGGGGCTTGGTCCTCCTGCTGGCTCCTTGGGTTACAGTCCTTCCGGAGGGGATTGGGGGCCAAGAAGCCACCCAGGGAGGAGCCAGAAAGGCCCGCAGGAAATGAGCCAAGAGAATGAGGGTGCCCAGAGCCGTGCAAGTGCAGGGACCCAGCACCCAGACTGCTAGCCGCTGTGACTGGAAGAAGCAGCTTCCCCGCCATGGCTGAGCCTGCACGTGCGCCTGCCACAGCAGTCCCACCTCCCTGGCCTCATGGCCATCTGCAAGCAAAGATGTCTGGGGCAACCCCGTGTGTGTGCAGGCATCTGTGCCCTCTCTCGGGGCGTGTTTGTCCGGGGCTCTAGATCAGCAAACAGGTGCATGCGTGCAATGAGGCCATTTGCCATTGCACTTGAGCACGGGGCTGGGTAGATGTGCCCGTGAATTAGTGAATTAGTACTGCAGATGTGGGCAGGTGGGGTGCAGGGTCAGGACATATTCAAAGATGGTAGGTTCCGGGTCCCTGTCCACGCCTGCACACTGGGTGAGTCTGGGTAAACATACCGGAGAAAGAAGACACGGGGAAGGGGCGCCTGGGTGGCTCAGTCGGTTAAGCACCTATCGGCTCGGGTCATGAGCCCAGGGTCTTGGGATCGAGCCTCGCATCGGGCTCCCTGCTCAGCAGTGAGTCTGTTTCTCCCTCTCCCTCTGCCCCTCCGCCTGCTTGTGTTTGCTCTCTCCTCTCATTCTCTCTCTCTCAAATAAATAAATAAAAATCTTAAAAAAAAAAAAAAGACGGGGAAGACAAGGAGAGGAGCTGGTGGTGGTGGCATTCAGTAAGACAACTAGGGATGACTGGATGGGATGAGAAGGAAAGGAAGGTGGGCAGAGAATGGGTGCAGAGACATAAGGAACAGAGAGAGAGAGAGCACACTAAAAGAAAGTGCCCAGATGTCCACGCAATGCAGTCGACTAGGCCCCAAATGTAGTCAAAGAGAATAGGAAAGGGTAGGGGAGAGGTATAGGAAGAAACCCAGAAAGGACAGGGAGAGGAGGAAGGTGCCCCAAGCGGGGAGGAGTGGGGCGAGGCAGCCGGCGGGAACGCCATCGGCTCCCAAGGAACCCCACACCTGGCCTTGCAGCTGTTCTCACCTCAGCTGGCTGCTGGAGCAGCCCCTGGCTCAGCAGCATGACCTCCCCCAGGGCAGCCTGCCCTCTGGCCATTCCCCTGCCACAGGCTGGCAGCCACCCACACCCAGCTCAGAGCACGCGGAGAGCCGTCCATGCTGGGGCAGGGAGCTGAAAGGCAAGCAGAGAAGGGAAGGGGGTCTCTGTTCTCCAACATACACGGGCTGATGCACACGTAGGTACAGGTACCCCTGCAAAGCCCAGTACCCAAACGTGTGCCCCCACATGTCCAGCTCCATGTCCCTGTGTGTCCTTTGAACACCCCTGTCCGGGCTACATGAGGCATCACTTGGACACAGCAAAGTTAGTCCACGCCGCCTCTTCCAGCAGCCCTAGCAGTTCCTGGACTTGGCTCGGCAAAGTCTTCCTTTTCGGTCCTTGAATTTGCTGCGTGGGATCTTTTGGCTGGGCTGCCTGGGTGGGGCCGAGCCTGCTGGGCTCCAGCAGCCTAAGCTCCAGCAGGTCTGGACCCTAAACTGCAAGTGGCACAGAGCCTCCAGCTCCCTCTGCAAACCTGGCTCTGCCCCTGTAGAGTCCACCTTACGGGTCTGAGGTATAGGGGCTGTCTGTGTTTATAGTTGTGCACCTTGGGTGTGTCTGTGTGGCTCTGGGTGTCATGAGGCACCTAGCAAGATCAGAAGCTGGGTGTGCTAAACCAAGTGACAGTTCTCCAGGTGTGACATGAAGAAAAGTCCCTCACATCTCCTTCGACTGCCCTCCTTTCCTATCCTTCGCCAGCCCATATGCTCCCTCCTCCTTGGAGTCTCCCTGAGGCTGGGCTGAGGCAACCACAGCTCCTGGGCTGAAACTAAGCCTTTAGTGGATTTATTATCAATGATTTCATTCATATAGCAAACCTATACAACACAACATCCACTGTGGGGGACAGGCTACTAGGTGACCCTCCACGATCTCTATCTCCCCGTGTCCGTGCCTTTGTGAGATCTCTTTCCCAAGAATGTGGGCGGGACCCGTGACTTGCTTCTAATCAAATCAGGCATCAGGGTCTCTGTAGCCCCTGGAACATTGTTAAGTCCCCCTCTTTCTCCAACATCTACAAGAATTTCCATCCTGAAAGACCATTCCCTGCCCCATCATTTAGGACTTGGGGTAACAGCGATGTCCCCCAGCTACCAACACATCACCGCAGCTCAAGCATGGGCCCTGGCAGGACCGGAGGGGCTTCTCCAGCTCCCTCTGCTGTACCGTGCAGCACAGGATGCAAGGGGGCGCGCTTCCTCCTGCCTTCTCAGAAAGGCGGGACCCTTCCTCTATCAGCCTAAATCACTAGCAGAATGCCTGGCACATAGTAGGGCCACCATCTACCACCAGTGGGTGTTTATTGATCAAAGAATAAAGGACTGATAAAATAACACAGGAACAAGGATGCTGTGCCTGTTTCCAGCAGAAAGACCATTTTGCTGGGAGCCAGGGGACTGACTGAGAGTGTTGGCCTGCAGGTGATGCGTGAAGGAACCAGGAGAAGCCAGATTTCTCTGTGGATAGAAACACAAAGCTGGCTGTCCGGAGATGCTTCCTACCTGAGCAAAGTGGGTACCCTTGGGGACCTGTGTGTCCTATCATGGTGGGAGAGAGACGCTGTGGGGACTGAAGCGGCAAGAGCTACATGCCCAAGGCTGCAGTTGAGAAAGAGCACCTTCCATGTAACCACCATCCCTCACCGGGTGAAAGCAGAGAGGGGAACAGGGAGCCTTCAGCTGGTTCGCCAGTACAGGTCTAAATTTGAAATAAGGTGACATTGGGCCCAGGGAAGGATCTCCATGGCAGGCAGCCCGAGAGCTGGGGAAAGGGTTCTCACCTATTTCTGGAGTGTCTGCCCTCCCCCCGCCCTCCCCCACCTCCTAACGCAGCACCTGCTGCGCCCTGATACCTGTAAGTTCTTCCACCAAAGGACAAAACCTACCAGCGCACACTGAAGAACCTGGCATTGAGTGAAACATCCCAGGGAGAGGTAATGAAGGGAAGCAAGTTCTCCTGAAGTTCCGAGTGACAGTGCCCGTGCATCCTTACCTGTGCTTAGCTCTGGTGGGCAGAGGCGGGGAGCTTGGGAAGGGTGGAGTCAGCCACTGGGGGCAACCAAGGCGTGGAAGGGCAGAACACCTTTCCTTCCGCTCCCTTGGGACTGGAGTCACCCACCCTGCAGTGCTGGGGACAGAAGCAGTGGAGGTGGTGCCCTCAACCAGCCCCGACACCCCACTAACTAGAGAGAAGACAAGGGCTTCCCCGTCCTTCATGCCAGTTTCTCTCAGCAAAAGGAATAAAACGGCTCACTTATTTTTATCGCCCACAGATTTCTTGGGAAATGGGCCATTTGTTCCCCTAATGTAAAGATAATAGGCTCGTCCCCCTTGGCAAATGGCACAGCCCCAGCACAAACACACTCCCAGAACCTTCAGGAAGTCTCTTCTGTGGAGGATGGAGGATGGAGGACCCGCCTGGGAGCGGGAGCGGAACCGGAGAGGAACCAAGGAGCAGGCTGGTGGCAGCCACCCCATGCTGAGTCTCCCCTCAGTGCCCCCAGGGAGAGGTCACACGTGACATAGCTCACACCCTCAGAAACCCGACTTCCCTCTCCTCTTGGCCGGTGGGGCAGAGGCTGGGGCATCGGTGGAGGAGATGCTCATTGGCCGAATGAGGGTCTCTCTGCTACAAAGCAGGCTCACGGAGCCAGAGACCTGGTTTCGGGGGGCTCTCCCGGCCATGCCACTGCCCCCTCAGAAGACGTCACTGTGGATTGTGCAGTCTTCATGACTATAACCCTCACAAACATCTGGCAGGGGGAAATAGATGCTGTTAGCATTGCCTGGCTGGTAATCATGGGCTGATGAATACAACGTGAACACTCGGGTTAACTCATGCTCACCCGCCCACGCTTGTTTTACGTGGGGGGTCCTCCTCTCCCTCCCGCCCTCACACAGGGGCTGAGACAGCGCCTGGCATCATGAGACAATTAACCCTTAGACAACACAGGGTTTAGGGGTACCGACCCCCTCCCCCTACCCGGCCCCACATGGTCAAAAAATCCACATAAAACTTTTGACTCCCCCAAAACTTAACTACTAACAGGCAAATGTTGACCGGAAGCCGTGCTGGTAACACAAACAGTCGATTAACCCATATTTTGTATGTTATATATATTATATACCTTATTCGTGCAGTAACGTGAGAGGAAAGAAAATGTTAAGAAAATCCCGAGGAAGAGAAAATGCATTTACAGTGCTCTACTGTATTTATCGAAAAATGTCCACCTAGAAGTGGACCCACACAGGCAGACCCATGTGGTTCAAGGCTGAACTGATGAGTGATGTCCCTCTAACAGGGGAAGTCACAAGCATGAGACAGGCAGAGTAAGTTAGCCAAAGTCACACAACAAGCCCATGGCTGAACTAGGACTCGAATCAGCAGCAGGGCCCCCAGGCCAAGGACAGAAGGCTTCCAGGGAAGCGGGCCCTGCATGTACCTTTCAGGACCTCGCCCTTCATCCCCCCTCCGTCTCCATCACAGGACAGGGTGACTGTAGTAACAGCACCTCAGGGACTTGGGAGGACAGGCTCTTAGGGAGCTCCCTGCCCCCCTCACACACAGGGTGCGGGTTCCTCAGCCCTGGGAAGGACCACTCTCTCCACCAGAACAGAGGAAAAGCCTGGCATCCCTGTGGCCTGCGACAGGGAGCCGGGCGCCCTGCGAGGTGGCGGCTTCGCCTGGGCATCTATCTAATCACATGGGCTACACTGTTTTCTGTCACTGCCTTACTTGTCACATTTCTGCCCTGTCTCTCCATCCAGGCCACAAGCTCCGTGGGGGCAGGGATGCCGACTGGTACCATTCTTGGTCCCGGGGAGCCTGGGCGGTGCTGGGCAGGGAAGGGGGGCTCAGGGACACCTGCCAATGGACTAGACTTGGGGCAGGGGGTGAGGCAGGGATCTGTCACACAGACCACAGGGTGGAAGTGTGCAAACCACCTTTCCTGCCCCAAGCTTCAGTCTCCGGCTATTTTTGGTCTGTGTGTGTCTCCCTAAGAATCCAGGCCTGAGGCACAGTAGGGGCTCTCCTCCCACCCCTGCCTCTCCGAGCCCTGCCGCTTGAGCTGTGCAAGCACAAGCAGACAGCGGGGACAGCCTCACGCAGAGGTCAAGGGGCAGCTGCCCGCCATTCCTCGTCTCTTGGCTGTCAGACATCTCGAGGGTAGGTGGCATGGCCCAGAGACGGACAGAAATGAACTCATATTATCTGTCTCACTGTCCCAAAGGAGGAAGAGGGTCTGTCTAAAGCCACAGAGACTCTGGGCAGAAGGTTTGCTGACAGCCTGGGAGGTTGCCCAGGAGGGGCTGTCCAGCCCGGGTGGGGGTGTCCAGCCCAGGGGGGTGAAGCTGCCTTTGACTACCCCTTTTGGACCATCCGCGAGGTGACCAAAACCCCTTCAAGGATGGTAATGGGGTGCAATCGCACTATGTTTCAGAGGGGATACCAGAGGCCCAAGAGAGGACAGACGGGTCCACAATCCTTCCGGCTGCTCTGAAGTTTCAAAAAGGGGTAAGGATGCACCTGCCCCCACAGGAGCGAGTGGGGAGTCACCAGGGGCCAGAGAAGGATGAGGCCAGGCGAAGTTGAGCATGCAAACTCAAAGTAGGATAGGCCAGTTTACTGATCAGCCTTCCCCTCCTCCTCTTCCTCCTCTTCCCCCTCTTCCTCGTCTCGGGGCTCCGAGGTCTCAGCCTCAGGCCCCTCCGCCCCCGTGGGCTCCACTAAGGGCACCTCCATCAGGAGGTCCTGCACCAGCTGCTCCAGGGCCCCCAGGCTTATCCTCTGCAGGCGCTCCTGGTGCTCCTGCCTCAGCAGCTGCAGCACTGCCTTGGTGTCGTGGGGCGCAAAGTGTTTGGCTAGGACCAGGCCCAGACGGTGCCACAACGGCTGAGGCTGGCCGGCCTCCGCAGCCTCTGTCTTCGCCAAGGGCCGCATGATGACATTGATGGAGGCATTGGGCCCGATGCAGTAGTCGGAGAGACACTTGTCATCAGCCAGACGCTGGCCTCGGAAGAGCAGGTACTGCTGCTCCTCGGGCACCTGCAGTCGCTCTGACACCAGCTTCTTCAGCATGGCCACACTCTCTCGCCCCGACACCTTCAGGCTGCATCTCCGGCCCAGGAGCAGCTTGACTGTGAGAATCATCGGGCCAAGAAGAGAATCAGGAGGGATCCATGCTTCGCCGCTGCCCTGAGGGTTAAGGGCCAGTGCAGGAGAAGGTGGCTTCTCCCTATCCCTGGAGGGCGGTGGTCCCAGGAAGCCAGGGGCCAGCCCCCCATGGGCAGCCATTGGCTAATGCTCTGTGATGTCACAATGCTGCGGGAGGGCTCATTTTGAGAGCCGGACTCTAGGGAAATCAGAGGGACATTTTGGGCACAGGACATCCTTCCTCCATAAAGGGAGAAAGGAGAGTAGGTTAAGGAGCAGGAGGGTCCAAAAGGAGAGGGTAGCAGAAGGAAATACATCCTCGTTGACTCATTCAACACATACGTATTGGGTGCCTTCTTTGCCAGGACCCGTCCCCAAGGAGAGATGGGATCACGGTGGATACTTTCTGCCCTCATGAAGCTTTCAATCTAGTGGCTAACATTTATTTATCAAGTGTTTTCTTTCTGGCAAGCACTTGACACGCTCTCTCGGATTGGGGTTCCCAGAAGCAGACCCGGGGACAGGGATTCCGGGGCACCTGCTGAGTTGGGGGGGTGACCCCGGGAAGCGGCAGTAGGAGGTGAGGAGGTGAGACAAGGCAGCGAGGGAAGCCAAACTGCAGAAATGAGCAGGTGGCCCTTGTGAGTAACCAGGGAGGCTGCAATCCTGCCGCATGCCCCGGAAGGTAGGTTCGTAGTAGACCCCTGAGTTGTACCACCTGAGGAGCAAAGACACTAGATCTGTGTGCTTGGGCTCCCGCCCTTGGCTAGTGGGGGTGCTAACCTCTTGGCTGTGTGGCCTGCACAGGTGCAGAGCATGCTTCTGTGACCAGAGAAAACCGGTGGGCCGAGATTTGCAGGCGTTGGCAAGTGGGAGGCCTCAGGTGTTGGGGAGCAGGAGTGCAGAGAGGATGGAGCGGGTTCCCCGGCCGTGTCTGCTGCCCGGGCCCTGCCCTGCCGACTCCTCACCACCTCAGAGGCACTACTGCAATGTTCTCCGTTTGCAGAGGACGGACCATGGAGCTCGGCTCACCCACACGGCGAGCAGCAGCAGAGGCGTGTCTTCACTGTTAGCGCGTGTGGCCTCCTGAACCATCTGCTCAGGGTGTCCGGGGCGCTGGGCACTCGGAGACACCCGGGGCTCCGCAGCGAATAGGGAACACGTGTGGGGCCTCTGCCTCTGCCCGTCAGCTCCTTCTGCTGGGTTCAGTTTTCTGTCCCACTTGTTAAAGGTCTCCTGGGTCAAGCCCTTTCTATATGCTGGCACATTTAAGCCTGCGAGGCTTAATGTATCATGATGCATTTTAGAAATGAGCGAGTATGAAGAAAGCCTGGCTGACTTCCCCACCGGTAGGGGGGTTTCACCCAGGAGCCCCTCGCGGCTCCCCAACTCTCCCCCGTCTCCGTGCTCCACGGCTATGCTCGGCTCCCTTCTCCTGTCTCCTCCCTCCAGCCTGGGCGACACTTGAACGCTGGTTCAAAACCACCTCCTCCAGGCTGCCAACACCCTTGGACTTTTCAGACCTTGCCCTGGCACAGCACCCAGCCCGGATCCCCTGCCCAGGGTCACTCCAACCACCACCCCTCTCTTCAGGCCCTGGTAGCCTCCGGCCAGGTTCTCACTCACGGCATCGACCCAAATTCTAGTCCATAGGGAAACCAAGCCCACTGGTCAGGAAGCCCCTGACATCTTGCCCTTTCCCACCAACCAGAGTGCTGCCCCAGTCCCCTCCTCCTCCTCCCCCTTACCAAACGAGCCTTCTCTCATTCTTTCGATTCTTCTTCAGAAATGTCTCCAAAATCCACTCTTTGTCTGCATCTCCGCTGACCCCAAGCCAACCCAGGCTCTCACCTTCCTCCAGCCTGTGGCTCAGGATTCATAGCTGATCTCTGTCCAGTCCCACCCCCTTGGGTCCATTCACACCGCAGCCAAGGGAGTCTTCCTAAATAAAAGTGCGGCCAAGTCCCTCCTCTGCATTAACACCACCCAGTTTAATCCTTTTAGCCTTTGGAACCAAAATCAGCCTCCTTAGCCCGGCACCCAAGGGCACCATGGCCCTGCCCCGCTTGCCTCCCGAACCTCGTTGCTTCCCCACACTGCATCCTCCACGCCAGCCAACCTCCGGCCATTCCCTCTACTTCCTTGTCCCTTGTGAAGTCTCCGAGGCTGGTTAAAAACCACCTCCTCCGTGAAGCTTTCTCTGCTTTCCCCAGGCTGGGGAGGGGCAGTCCCACCCTCCCTCTGTGCATCTGTTAATGCCCTGGAGCACGCACCTAGCATATGTCTTTGTCTCCCTCACCGACCATCGACCATTGGAGGGAGGGAGTCTTAACCAGTCCTTGAAACCCCTACCACCAACACAGAGCCCAGTACGGAGAAGGCTTCAAATACACGTCTGTTGAATGAAGATAAAATTTAAACCTGCTGAGCTAGGCAGGAGGATGCAGGATCCAGTATGACAAGCTGTGGAAAGATAAAAACCTGCCTGCAGCCTCTCCCTTGCCCCTCCCTCTTCCCCTAGAGAGATGAAAATCCAAAATTACACAAAAAATAAATCAGAAAGTGATTCTAATCTTTACCAAAGGATCTTCTATCGTATTCTTTAAATAGTCAACTCCCTTGGTGCATTTGAAATAAGAGAGAATTTGCAAATGTGCATATAGCGTGTGGGGTTCCCGTGGACTCCACGATGTCAGGGCGTCTGCTCAGAGATAGCAGCACGTGGATGAGGCTTCTCCCTGGACAACTGGAAGTTCCCAGCCTCCGGAGGGGAGGACTCTGTGGTGGATAAACCATGGGATGGACGGTATTCGGGACATACCATGTGAGATGCGCAGAGCACAGGTAATCCAAGAAGGCTTCCTGGAGGGGGCCAAGTTTGAGTTGTCTTCGGCAGGATACAAAGGAAGGTGAGATGGCCTGCAATCTCTCTCCTGGCTCTGGGTCCTTCTGAAGAAAGTGGCAGGAAGCAGAGTTCCGAGCATGGAGGGAAGTAAGAACAAGCCATCCACCTCTAGGCTCTCCTCCTCAGACCATCTACCCAGTGGGGTGCTGCCCAGGACACTGGCAGGGCTGGGGAAGGGCCTGGCTTCTAGAAGCATGTGAGAGCCCCATCTCAGGCTCCATCTCGCCAAGGCTACTTGGTGCCCCTGTGACAGGGGTTTTGAGGGCCACAGCTGCTGATCATGCTTTTCAAACCTGGCTCCCTGGTCTAGAGAGCCCCATGTTCCTAACAGGCCATGAGGACAGAAGCGGCAGAATTGGGGGTGTCCCAGGAAACTGAGAAAGATGATCGCCACTTGACCCCTGCCCCTGTGCCTGGAGCTCCCATTGCCTTCCCCACGGGGGACGATGGGGGCACTTTGCTGGGCCTTCAAATCGTATTTGGAACCTGGAAAGTTCGTAATTTTTCCCATACAATCGCTTGTCTTCATTACACAGTTAGCATGAGAAAATGTAATCGTGTCTTCAGAGCATGCAATCAGACGACGATTGCCATAATTGGGGGGAAGGTTAGCGGGAAACGACTGGGTTCTGTGACGAGCAGAAGGAATGAACACGGGCTGAGAGAACACCAGACGGCGGTGGGCTTGGGTCCCCTCTCGCAAACCACAACACATGTGATTGTGTCACCAGAAAACAAGTGCAATGTCTGTGTTGGGGGTCGGGGTCTGGGGACAGGCCTGTGAATGCCAAGGTACCCGCAGGGCCCTGGCAACACTCCTAAGCAAACTGACGACATCGGTCCGCTGAGGCCGTGAACTCCCTAAGCTAATCGCCACGTGTCCGGCTGCCAGCCTGGGGCATGCCTGAAGCAAGCGTCCTCCTTGAACTTCATTTGCCTGCTCTGTCTCATGGGGGTCTGAGCCCTGCTCAGCCGCCCCGGCAGGTCATGCCCCCCAGGCCCCAGCACAGCGCCTGATCCATGAAAGCATTCAGTACCTGCATTGATATAAACTAATCAACGTAAACATGAGCTCTGTCACCCCCAGCTGTCAGGGAAGGCCCCATCATGCCCAGAAACGGGCCCAAACGGGATCCCCGGGCGCGCGCCCCCGGAGGGAGCTTTCACTGCGCACACAGGTAGGCGGGCCGTGCATGGCCGGCCCAGGGGAAGAAGGCCCAAGATGCTCCTGGACAGCTGGGGGTGGCTCTGGGCTGTGGGGAGAGCACAACCCCTCCTTGGGGTTGCACAAGAGGCTCATCGAAAAGATAGGCATGGGGCACCTGGGTGGCTCAGTCGTTAAGCGGCTGCCTTCGGCTCAGGTCATGATCCCAGGGTCCTGGGACCGAGCCTCGCATGGGGCTCCCCGCTCAGCGGGAAGCCTGCTTCTCCCTCTCCCACTCCCCCTGCCACTGGCAGAGGGGCTGAGAGCCTGGAGTTGTGATGGTTCTGGGCCCCCCTGTGGCCTCCAGCCCCCCGCCACCCCCACCACACCGCAGCGGCTGCTGGGCACCAGTGAGGCCCACACTCCGCAGGACGCTCTCCAAGACCTTGGAAGAGAGAGTGCTGACTACCAGACAGGGCAAGGGGGGGACACTGGCAGGTGTCCTCAGGCCCACTGCTGTGCTGCTGGGGACCCCACTCAGCCCATGCCACCTCCTGTAGCTGTCACCAGGGCCCCTTGCCCCTTCCAGGAGGGGTCTCTCAGGCGGCTCTGTGCTCAGGCAGGCCTAGCCCAGGACAGAAGAGGCAGCTCTTCAGGCGGCCCCTACCCCCGGCCGCCTTCTGTGGCGTCTGGCACATAGTAGGTGCTTGGTAGCTACGTGAGGCCCATTGCCCACGCCTCATCCACTGGCTGGCACTGGCCGTCTCAGCAGCTGCACGAAAGTGGGTCTGCGGCTGTTCCAGGGGGGAACCCCAAGTTCCCCCTGACAGGTCTTAGGGAGCTGAGGCTGAGGCATGTGGGCCAGGCTGGGCAGGACCAAGGGAGCCAGAGCGGAAGGAAGGCAGCAGATAGCTCTGGGCCGCCGGAACCATCCTAGCCCTGCGCTCACTGACTGTGGGCCGCCCAGCCTCTCTCTGGGCCTTGGGCCTCGCCCCCAGACCACGTTCTGCCCTGAGCTGCTGTCCTGGAGCCGTCCAGAAGTCAGACACTGGCCGAGGGCGGCTGGGAAGCCGAGCCCCGCCCCTTACAGGACAGCCTCCCACCTGGAAGAGCCTGTGGGGGTGCGGCACGCTGTGACCACTAGATGTCACTGGCGGCCTCCCAGGCCAGCTCCAGCAGCCGCGCTGCAAGTGGGCCTGGGGCCTCTGCCCCTTGGGGCCTCTAGGCACGCAGGGCTGGATCCAGGGCCAGAGCCTGGCCTCCCTCGCACTGCCTGTCGCCCCTGCCCACGCCCGCAGCACCCGCCGTAGTGCCCACCCTGAGGCCGGAGAGCGGGATAGTAAGACAGGCCCCCGTGGGGGACAAACACACACACACACACACACACACACACACACACACACACAGACCCACCATTTCGGCCCTGTGCCTGGACTTTACCATGGAGGGGAGGAACTCTGGACCCCAGCCAGCCTGGCCAGAGAGGCTTTGCTCTCAGGGAGGGACTTTGGGTTCGGCTGAGGGAGGAGCTGGAGCTACCCCAGGGACGAGGGCAGGACGGGCACCCTGGCTGAGGGCCCAGCACGCAAGACAGTGGGGAGGAGCGTGGGGTTCAGTGTGATGGAGTGCCGTGGCCCGCAGGGGGGGCGGGGGTGACCCGGGGCAGGGACAAAGCAAGTGGCGGCCAGTCACCTTCACAGAAGTGCTCTTTCCAGGGGCTGAAAGTTCTCTAGGTTAAACGTAACACATGCTAAGTCCCTGCAGGGCACACGGGAGTCCCAAAGGAGCAGTCCACAGCCACTACTCACGCTCTTAATCACACACACACATGCGCGCGGCACACAGGCACGCGCGCGCTCTGCCGACCTAAGCTGGGATCAGCGGAGGAGCTCCTTTCCCACACTCTGAGCTCTGCCAGCGCTGGAGAAATGCCAGGACCCCAACCAGCGCTCCACTGCCTAGTGAGCTCCTGCGTCCCTCAGCACCTTCTCTGTGAGGGGGACACTGCCCATGGTGTGCCTGGTGGCCCATCATCTCAGCTGGGGGAAGCCTCAACCATGATCCATCCACACAGGGCGTCCCCCGCCACCCCACCCCCGCGTCTGCACCCCGGGCTGTGTGATTGCAGCTGATAAAAAATAGTTTGCATCAGCCCGTAGCTGTGGTACTGTGACGTTCATTTAAACATACTACATGTACTCTGTAGTGTAACATACGTAAACCCTCCTGGACTCGGATTCTGCCAGATGACTCCTCAGACAAGGGGCCATCAGCAAGCACTGGGAGTGGTGGGGGGGGGGAGGCTCCACTCTACGGGGGCCGGGGCTGGTTATTCACACCCGTACCCAGCCTTACACGCCACACTAAACATGTGCCAGGCATGGTATGTGCGCTAGACCGTGGGGAGTGATTTCTGCAAACTTACCAGGAACAAAAGCGAGTATTTGGACTGGGCTCGGACCTGGCAGGTAGGGCACTGAGGGGCAGGTCGGAGGGGGAGAAGCCGTTCTCATCGGTCCTAGAAAAGGGGGAAAGCTCTGGGGAGAGAGCTCAGGCAGAGCCCGATTTGCCATCAGTGTCCTTCAGGACAGGACAGGGGGGTCAACTATGAAAAGCCTTCTCCTAGGCCAGCTTCAGAAAGTCCTCCAGGAGGCTGTGGGCGGCATGTGCTCAAGGAGTGTCAGAGTTCTAGGGGAGGGATCTGTGGGGCCAGGGAGGAGACTGCCTTCCTCACCTGGGGCCCGGGAGTGCGGAGAGCCGAAGGCCCTGGTGGCTGAGGCAGGGGCTGATGCTCCAGGCCAGACAGAGGGCATCATGGGGTAGATTCTGATACATCAGGGGGGGTGCCTGGTAACAAATCATGTGTCCCCCAGCCCCTGAGTACTATTTCTCCTTATAAAGTGCTTCCGAAAAAAAAAAATCTATGATCTTGTCTTGGTTGCAAGAATAAGAAAAAAAAGATGTATTCACAAATCTAGGCTGGATTAAGGGGAGAAACAAGGAGTTCCTGGGTCCGGTGGAAGGGTAGCAGCTACAGAGACCCGTCTGAGGGCCAGATGGGTCCTAGAGGGCCTGGCATTTGTGGGTACCACCACCCCTCCCCCCCACTGAACAGCTTTGATGAATGCTCCCTTCCTCCAGGGGTGACTGTTCCTTTGAAGATCCGTGTCATCAATCAGAGTGGGGGGAACCCACCACCATGCAGTCCAGATCAAACATGATGCATTAGAAGCGAGGACAGAGGAGGTGCCCACAGAGCCCTGCCCTGAATGCCTCCGGATCTTGCTGTTCTTGCAAGTCCGCAGCCAGCTCTGGATGGAGAAGCCCGCCGCTACTCTAAAGATGCAGCCACACTGATCCTGCCGACCCAAAAGGGCTCCTTGTTGCTCCTGGAGAGGTGCCAAGACTGGCGCTCCAAGAGCACAGCTTGTGCCCTCCTTTTGACCTGGTTGTTGGCCTAAGGGTGCTAAGGCCATATGTAGATGAGATTCTTGCCCACCGGCCCCTTCTCTCAGTTGAACTAAAGGCAAGTTCTTGCCAAGGGGGATAGCATGTAATCTGCTGTCTGACCTTTGCCCCCAAAGGACACTGGGACGGAAGTGGAGGTCCAGAGGGGAAAGAGGGAAGAAAGCTGGGAACAGACCAGGTGAGGCTGGACTTGGGGGAACCGAGCTACCTGGGAGGCAGTTCCCCACCAGAAGAAGAGGGACCGAATCATAACTGAACAAGGCAGCTAGTGCACTTGGATTCGATTCGGGCTTCATTTACCCTAAGGAGGCCCAACTGGCCGGTGGGGCATTGGGCTGCACAGATTGCCGATGGCTTTAGTGGTTGCCAGCCTGCTCTCCAGCCGAGGGCACCAACCATAAGCAGCCAGTCATTGGAAAAGGCTGGAGCCAAAAGCAAGAGGGAGAGAATTCTCTTCCAGTCAGGAGCTGATTGAACGTTCCTGGGAGCAGCATGGGGTATATCAACCAAAAGAAAAGCTCAGGCCCAATCAGAGGCTGCCCTCCCCTCCCAAGGCCTCCTTCAGCTGAGTCGTTCTGGTGTTAAAACCCAAG
The DNA here is from genome assembly GCF_037043125.1 of Eumetopias jubatus. NCBI lineage: Eukaryota > Metazoa > Chordata > Mammalia > Carnivora > Otariidae > Eumetopias > Eumetopias jubatus. The sequence goes on from NW_028274810.1 coordinate 14,766,644, forward strand.
CAACAAACTGCTGGACCGAGAGCCTGAAATCCCAGAGGGTGGTCCTCCCCGGGTCACCAACATGGGCTCAAGAGCTTCTGTCCTGTGGCGTCCCCTCAGCTGTAAGACTATCACGCTGGACTGACTACCTTTGTCCATTAAGCCCACTGCCTAACAGACATTCCTGGGGCCCCTGGACAAGTCAACTCACGCTCTCACCCACAGGGACCTGATTCAGAGTTGAGTGGGAAGGGACAGGGCTCATGGTCAGGCAGGAAGTACCCAGCGGTGGGGGGGACCAGATCCAAGGGTGGCAGGGGCTGGCAAGAGTGGTCTGTGTGCTCTTTGTCTTGGAGAGAACTCAAGACGTCCAGGGAGTCATGGGCCAGTTGTCAGCCTGCGCCCCTCCCTTGGCCTCTCCAAAACACTGGCCCTAGTGATGCCCTTAACATACCTGTGTCTCCCCACCCAGAGTCCTGCCCGTCAGGTTCAGAAACTGCTGGCTTGAGACCATCTCTGGCACTGGTGATTGGCCTGGACGCTAGGTGCCCTAAAGAGCCCTGGGGGACAGTGGGCAGGCGGCCAGGTCATGGGCCATGCTGGATGGAGGCTGAGAGGTGCTCCAGCTGCAGACACCGGCTTCGTGGCAGGATGGCAGCTGCCCATCTGTCGGAAATGGCATGTCTGCGGCAATGGCCCTAGGGGCAGGAAGCGGGGCACGTGAGTGACAGTGGGCTCCCTGCCTGCCAGCCAGCTCTGAGCCCAGAAGGGAAGAGGATGTCTTCAGCCTGGACAGCTTTGGGGAAATGGAAAAGAGGGACGTGACTATGGGTTCTGACTCAGCTTGGGTGCTGGGTATTGGGTCTTCAGCCCGGGGACCCTCGAGTCCCTTGGCTGGGTGGGCAAAAGTGGAAGTCGCGACCAGGCTGGTTTCTTTGCCAGCCAGGAACCGGTAGCCCAAGAATGGGGTCCGGTGGGAATCCTGCGGCTCTTGTCCCCAAGCTGCTTCAGGGGTCACCAAGCGGTTGATGCAGGAATCCCCCAAGCTGTGCGAAACCACAGTGCGTGCTCTCACGCTCCCTGCCTCACCCGCTTCCCCCACGGCCACCTCCCTGCCGAGACACGGCTAGGGACAAGGGTGAAAGGGGTGTTTGAATGCGGAAGGATTTCAGATCACATTTAGGGAGAAATTTCTGAAACGAGGCTCCGAGGCTGCCTCCTGCAAATTTTGAGCAACAAGGAAAACGAGCCTGGTTTCACCAAATCAAGTTAGACTCGGAGTTCGCCAGAAGGGAGGGGATGGGCCACATGACTTTGACAAGCAGATGACCTTGACAAGCCCTCGCTGGGAACTCGGGCAGGGGTGGGGCGGGGGGTGGGAGTGCGGGGAGGGGGTTCTGGACAGAAAGAACCCCTGACCTCTTGTCCACCAGGCCTCACGTGAATGCAATGGGAAATGGCCACCTGGAATGGGATCCTGTTTTGACCAGCAGAACAGGTGACCACTGGTCCTGCCGTGGCCTAGCCTGGGACCCCTGGGTTGTAGAATCACAGACTGTCAGAGGGAAAGGGGACCTGAAAAAGCAAGCCCTGCCACCCCCATCAAGAAACTGGGGCCCAGAGAGGTAACTTGCTGACATCAGCCCTCTTTCCCAGGGGTTTCTGTACCCAGGTCCCCTGGGGAGAATGCCCTTCCAGGAGAGGAGTTGGCACCAAGCCCAAGGAAGTGAGGCAGGGCAGCCTGGGAAGCTGTGTGTGGGGAGTGCTCCCCAAGGCCCCAGCCAAGTTTCTGGGCCCCAGATGAGGCGTGAATCGCTGGTTCTCCCTGGAGGGGAGTAGTCAGTCACCCCATATAAGTTTATTTTTATACATGTCTGATCTATTTCACATCCGCTCAGATATTTTGACACATATACAGGAAATGTAACTCTCCCCCATATGGCAGTGTTTGGTTGGCCAGACCTGGGGAAACTCAATAGGGTCACAGAGGAGCAGAGGGGAAGAATGCCAGAGGCCTGAGGCCGTGATGGGCATTTCGGGCCAGCAGGCAGGGGACAGGGGTCATGGTTGGGTCGATCCAGGAATCCCCCTGCCTGGGTACAGAGCCCCAGGGCCCACACCTAGGAAGCCGCGTGCGCCCAGGGTGCAGCTCTCCCAGAAGGATGGGCTAAGGGTGAAGCCGTCCAGCAGAGGACAACTCGAGTGAGCAGCCCAGGGCATGGGGCTTTTGGACAGAGACAAGTCTGGCCGGAGAGGCAGAGACTGAGGTACCGTGGGCATCAGCAAAGGGGCAGATCAGCGTGCGGGCATCCTGGCAGGAGGAGAGCCCGAGACCTGTAGCTCACGTGAAACAAAAGGCAGTACCCAGCCGGACCGTCCCCAAGTCACCAAACAGAACCACGGGCCTCACTTTTCCTCATATGCAAATTGGGTTTGATACTACCCAGCTGAGAGCCTGGGAGGATGCAAAGAAAGAACGCTGGCCCTGTTCCTCCAGAAGGTCTGATAAAGGAGAACAGCGCCACAGATTCTCTCCAAGAGTACAGCAGGGAGGGGTACTGGTGTCTCCTATGCAGGGGGGGCGACGTAGGAAGGTCGATGTGCGCGAATCCCCCCCGGCATGATGCCTGGCTGCAGCGGTGGCCGGTGAACTTGGTTCTTCAGTTCTATTCACCAGGCGCCGAGCTCAGAGCCTAGAGAGAGAGAGAACCCATCAGGTCTTTAAATGACGCTGACGGGCCCTGCAGGAGTGTAAACAGGAGGCTGCGGAAGAGCCAGGAGGGGCTCCTTCCTCCCCCCAACGGATCAGGGAAGCTCCTTCTCAGCTCTCCCAGACAGAAAAGTAGACTCACGCAGCCCATCATTCCAAGAGGGACAATGGGCCTGAACAGCACACTGATTTTGTGGAGCTTTTCAGGGGTTTGTTTTGTTGGTTTTTTGTTGTTGTGTTTTTTTTTTTAAGTTTAAATTCACGGTCATTGCATGGGCAGCCCTAACTCACGGAGTCAAGATAGGGGCAGGCGCCCTGCTCTCTCCCTGTGATCCCTCAGTGTTGGTGTCGGACACGGGGCATGGGCAAGACTGGCCGTGAAACAATCTCTCCTAAATGAAGCCGTTTGGATCATTCTAGTCCTTAGAAACTGCATAGGTAGCCTGGCCTCTGCCTCCGTCCCCAGGGCCTCCTTCCCCCTGGCCCTGGACCCTGCTGGCCTGGAATATGTCACTGCCTTGGTCAGCCCCTTGCCCAGGGGGGCTGGCTCAGGATAGAAAAGAACCAAGGAGGAGCCTCACAGTCCCTGCTTGGTAAATGGAGTGTGACAGCCAAGAAGTTGCTAAGCACTCCCCTTCCTCCATTCTCCTCTGGGACCCAAAGAATGGGAGCTCTGAAAAACCCGAAGCCTGGGGAGTGTCAGAGGGTGGAGGCTGCACTTGGCCTCACCTCACCCCATTCCCCCACCCACCTCCCTGTAAATCCTGGCAACACAACAGGAAGGCCCTTTAACTAGCACATAAAAGTGCTTTGGGCTTTCAAAGCCCCCCACTCTGGTGTTTACGGGGAGCCTGAGACATTTATGGGCCATTTCCAGTCTCCTTCCTGCTGACCTACTGAAGCATCTTGGTTTCTAGCTGTGGTGTGGGGAACTGTCACCGCCCAGGTAAGGGACTGTGAGGCCAGGAAGGAGCATGGGACACCCCCGTCCCCGGGAGGTGCCAGCTGGCCTCTATGGGTCAGGCAGTCTGCTGGGATCCCCCTCGGATTCACCCCTTTGTCCTTCAGACAGGGCACAAAATGAAAACTCACCAAGTTGTTATTTACCAACTGACTGGTTGGCGGTTATAGTAACTGTAGATCAGTCTCGGAAGGGGCCCAGCAAACACCCCGGAAGGGTCATGAGGGCCCCATCCCAATAGGTATTCAGCCCATTCTGGAGGTGGCTAGGCAGGTGAGCTGTCTTAGGCTAGGATTCCAACAATGGATCTTTAATATCTTGTTTAGCCCTGCAAGACTGCAAAGCTATAGACTTCTAAGGATCTGGGGGGAAAGAATTATTAAGCATCTCTCCCATGCAGAGCCAGGACTTCCCCAGGCCAGTAGACCTGGGAAGAGCCCAAGAGAGGCTTTCCCCAGCTGGGTCTCTGATCCTAGCAGGTCCAGAGACCACCTGGCTCTAAGTGCCCAGTGGGGTGGCAGGGAGCTCCCAGCCTGGGAGCTGACAGAAGCCCGGTGGTGGGGTGGCAGGGAAGGATCTCTGCCTGCTCCTAGCTTCTCCCGCCTGGAGACCTGGGCCAGGGAGTCATCCTAGCCCTAGAGGCTCCCAAGGCAGATTCGGAAGACCCGCCCTGGGCTCTGCCGGTCGTCCCCGCTCCCCAGCCCCTTCCCACCCTTCCCCACTGGCCCTCCTTTCCTGACCTCTTCTATCTCTTTGTCTGCTACATTTTGGGGGGACGCTTTTGCTCTCCCCCTTATTCTTCCCCTTTCATATTCCTTAGACTCACTCTTGTTCTCGGAACCATTCCATTTGGTTTTTACTATTTCTTCCTCCCTTTTGCCTTTTCTCCCTATTTGATCTAGCCATCTCTGCGCCCGCTCTTAGACAAGATTGTCTCTTAAGGTCTCGTGCGACCATGAAGTCACATGATTTTAATTATATTCCAATGAATATATGTGCTACACATATACGTGCCAGGCTCTTCCCGGTTGATTACTACACTGGAACCTCACGACCTTTCTCTGAGGCTGAGTTTCTTCCCATTTTACAGGTGCAGACCTGAGGCTCAGCCTGATTTGCTTAGAGTCACAGAGCTCTTAGATGACAGACCTAGGATGACCTCCAGCTGCCTCCAATCCCAGAATGGTAATCAAGATCTCCCACAGTAGCACTCTATAGTATAACATATATTATGACCTATAACATAGCACATTCCAGATATGGACAGTGTATTTAGTGCGGTGTACAGGACCATGCCAGCTACTGTTCTTAGTGCTTGTTGTTCTTTTGTTTTGTTTTGTTTTATTTTATTCTTAAAGATTTTATTTATTTATTTGTCAGAGAGAAAGAGAGAGCGAGCACAAGCAGGGGGAGTGGGAGAGGGAGAAGCAGGCTCCCTGCCGAGCAGGGAGCCCGATGCGGGACTCGATCCCAGGACCCCGGGATCATGACCTGAGCTGAAGGCAGACGCTTAACCGACTGAGCCCCGCAGGCGCCCCAGTGTTTGTTGTTCTAACCACACACAACTTCACAGCAATCCTATGAGGTGGGTGTACTACCCCCATTTTACAGATGACAAAACTGAGGTGCAGAGAGATTAAATAACTTGCCTACAGACACACAACTAGTAAGTGGCCGACCAAGATCCAACCCCAGGCATTCGCCTGCAGCCTCTGCCTGCACTGTCCCTGGGCTCCCGGTCTCCCCCCAACCTCAAGCTCTACGGCAGGTGGTCCCCCTCCTTCCCCCAAGCTCTACGGCAGGTGGTCCCATCATCAGGAAATTCAGGGTGGTGGAGGCATGGTCTCTGATTCAGACAGTCACAGAGTTTTCAGAGGCCTATGGGCCTTGCCTACGAGAGGAGAAAGAGTCCACAGCATGTGTCTGGGTCTGTATGTCCTCTGGAACTCCAAGGCCAAGTGTTGAGGAGGGATGTCAGAGGAAGGGGTCAGCTGAGACAAGCAGATCCTGTCTTCTTTCCAGACTAGAGAGAATAAAGGCCTCTATTTGGAGCCCCTGCACACACACTGCCCCCTCCCAAGCTGGCTACTCCCAGAAGGGCCTCTTGCCTCCGCCCCCCCCCACATTCTGGGAAGGCCCTGAAAAACTTGCCCTTCCTCCTGACCCCGCCCTGGGAGCCACAGCTAAATCTTGCTCCACTATTGTCCAGCAGCACCCCAACTTGGACCCATAGCCTCCCAGCCCCTGCGGACTTCTTGGCGGGTACCTGGTATGGCTCCCCCCGCGCCCCGCCCCCCCCCCCGGCATAGGGAAGAATGTGTTGCTGTCATCCTATCCTCCCTCCCCGACCCTAGCCCAGTGCAGAATTGGATTAAGAACAAAAATACGAGCTGTGTTTGTTTTAATCAGCTTCAAGACATGGGGACTTCTAAAGGGAAGGAGAGGAGGCCGGAGCTGGCCCGAGGCAGGCAGGCCGGGCGGTGATGCCATCCTGAGGTCAGGAGCACACAGAGCAGTGAGTGCATCCGCGGGTCAGATCCCGGGCCAGATAAGGGCTGAGAGAGGAGGACCTGGGGGCCGAGGGCTGGGGCTCAGGGAGGAGGAAAAGGATGGTGGGAGGGAGGGGAGACACAGGTTTCCCCGCCACACACACCCCGGAGTGCTGGAGTGAGGCGGGAGGGGAGGGGAGGCGGTGGGAGGCCCAGGGAGCCCCTGTGGAGAAGAGCAGCAGGGAGTAATTTTTTCCAGAGGAGGGGCTTCCTTGGGGTCTCTGGAATGAGGGATGATGGGAAGGAGTTGAGGGAGGGTCAACGATGATCTCCACCATCCATTGCAGGAAGAACCCCTAGCAGGGGCTGCCACAGCGCCCGAGCAATGGTGTCTGGACTTGAGCTTCATGCCCAGATGTGCCAGAGCTGGGGGGACACAGGTGTTCATGTTAAGTCAAACATGTGGAAACCAGTGGAAAATGGGAGGTATCAGCGCCAGATTGAGGGAACCTGCCTGATCCCTGGGCAGATGTCAGATTTGATGAAGAACGGGAGGCTGCAAGGTGTGGAGGAAGGACTCTGAGGTGGGAGCCAGGAACCTGGGTGCTCTGGGATCCTGGGGCATTTAAGGAGAAGCCCCTGTGGCCATACAATCCTACACTTGCTCTATGAGTGTCTATGCTCACATTAGCTCTGTGAGCCAAAGAAAGGGGCTCAGAGAGGTTCAGGAACTGGTCCAAGGTCACACAGCCAATGAGACAAGAAGCTGGACTTTAGTTACCTAAAGCTCAGGATACCCGGCCAGTGCTCCAACCCCTGTGGGTTGAACAGCCTCAACTAGTTCTCAAGTCAAAGCATCCAGATGGAAACAATGATGTCAGACAGCTGAGGGCAGAGCTCCCAGAGGTCCTTCCCAGAACCCTCCTGCTCCCCAGCCACCAGGCACCAGGGGAAGGGCCTGGATGGACTCTGCCCACACGCCAATCGGACTCTGGTGCTTTGGGCCACCCTTGCCTGGAGGCACCTGTGAGGTGGCGGCAGGAATCTGGGCCAGCCCTGAGGCCAGAGCACGGGCTCCCTGGGACAGATCTGGGTCTTCTCATCCAGGTCCACAGAAAGGTTCTGGTCCATGACGATGCTGTTACCAGCTGGAGGTGAAGGAGAAAAAACCAATAGTGAATTCTTTATATGGTTACATTTAGTGAGCTTCTAAATTTGAAATGATATCCTTTTTCTGATTTAAAATGTTCTTTCTTTCTTGTTACAAAACATAATGAAAGCAGGATTTCTAGAAAGTCTATTCTTGGCAAAATAAAAATTGTCAAACCTTTTCCTCCCTTCAGTTAAAAGCAATTTTTAATGGGTCCATAAAAATCCCCAAGTTTGGGAACAACTGTATATTATTTATTTGGTTTTTTTACAGATTTATTTATTTATTTGAGAAAGAGAATGCCAGCGTGCACATGTGGGGTGGCGGTGTGTGGGGCAGAGAGAAACTAACTCTAAGCAGCCTCCACACCCAGCACAGAGCCTGACGTGGGTCTTGATCTCACAACCCTGAGATCATGATCTGAGAGGAAACCAAGAGTCAGGCGCTTAACGGACTGTGCCCCCCAGGCACCTCTATTATTTATTTGGAGACATTCTTACCTAGCCTGAGACACAGTCTGGAGCTCTGCATGCTACAAGTGCTTAATAAATGCGGATCACAGGACTTCTCACGGTCCAGGTCAGCAGGGGCATGGATGGGAGGTTTGGGGTGGCTGTGCAGGCCTGAGCAAACTACTGCATTTCCGCCTCAGTCTCCTCTTCTGCAGTGGAGGAGGCAGGAGCATCTGGTGACCCTGAGATGGATTTCAGTGGCAACAGCCCGCAGCTCAGGGAAGGGCAACTCTGAGTTCTTGGCACATAGATGAGGCCCGTCTCAAGCCTGGAGCTCGCAGCCGTGCCCCAGGCCGAAGACTTAAGGGGGAAGACGGAAGGATGGACTTGTTCAGCTAGCCCACGTGAGAGAATTTCTAGCATCAGCAACGGAGGGTCTGCCAGCCAGGAGAAAAGAGTATCACCGATAGCAGCCAGGACTCAGGCCCAAACGAAACGATGGCCCCTTGCCCACTGTCCCAAGCCTCTGGATGCATCTCCCAGCCCCTGCAGGCTGGGACCAGTCTCCGAGCCTCCGCTCCACCATAAATCACACCACCCTCTGTAGGTCAAGTCCATCTGATCCAGTGCCGCTTAGCCCCTACTCTGATGCCAAGTGGGGGCGGGGGGGCGGTGCACGCGTTATCCAGGAAAACGGTGCACACAGTTGTGCTGCATCATTTCAGTTTAGGACATATATGTTCATATGGGTCTTGGTCAAGCAACAGGAGTCAAGCCTGTTAAGAGGCAGTTGGACTAAACAAAATATGACCAGTCTCTGCCCTCACAGACCGGCTTCTGGAAAACACCCCTACTGACCTGAAGAGAATCCAGAGGGGAGAGGAAACCCATTCCGCCCCCAGGGAGCATTCTGGCTAAAGGAGAAGGTGGGTGCTCTGCACAGACCCAGCAATAAGGTAAACCCAGAAGCAGGAGGTGTGGACTGTTGGCCATCCATTGAAAGGGCCTGGACGAAGATGTTTCTGTGAGCGCTGGAGCTAGGTTAGAATGGGGAGGGAAGGGGCCGAGGCCATTCCACTCCTCCTTGAAGCGGGGCCCTCAGCCACTGGGGGAGGCAGGGCTTGGCCTGTCTGGAGCAGACACTGTCTCCGGGGTGTGGGTGACGTTTCCCAGCTTTGGTCTGGTTGTGACGCAGGAAAGAGGCAAGTTTGCCAGGGTCCTGGGGCACAGGGGGAGAGGGCACAACGGCCTCCACAAAGTGTGGAAGGGACAGGGCAGCTATGGGGGAGGGCGGAGGTGGCTCTCCTACCCCCTCAGGCAGCTCAGCTCTGCACAGTCTCAGCCCCATTCCCCAGACACCAGGGGACACCCGCTGCTGACACCATGGCATTGGGTTTCCCCTGGGCTGGCTCAGGCTACTGTCACTGGGCCTGCAGGAAATTGCTGCTGACACTCGGGGAAGGGCCCAGGGAAGGGTCTGGGGAAGGGTCCAGGAGGTGGGGGGCCAGGATCGTGCAGTCGGTGAGTTCCGAGCAGGCACCAGACGGGCTGGAGCAGGGGCAGACCGCTGTGGCTCTGAGGGGATTGTAGCCACACAGAGCTGGGCCCTGAATCTCCATCTTGGTCCCGCTCCTCTTGCGCTCTCCCCAGGAGGCTGGGGAGTCTTGGAGCTTGGGGCCAGCCTGGCTGCGTGGGGTGAGAATGGAGGGGAAGGGCAGCACTGTCCAGGGTCACAGGACCCCCTCCATTTCCCCACCCCCAAGGTTGTACGAACTGGCGCCTTAGCATCCCTCCGCTGCTCCACCCTCACCAGGCCACGTGCCCCTGCTTCACAGGCTCCCCTACCAGCTTTAATCTGGAGAGGAATCACATCCCCCTCCTCACGGGCTGTCCCCTGTCCCTCCCTGTCCCACTGGGCCCTAGACATTCTGCTCTGTATCCTCCCCCTGTGCCATCCCTTTCTCTCTCCCTCTCTCCCTCCCCTGCCACCTCTCTGTTCTCTGCTGTATTTAGTAAGATACAAACATGCGCTGGCTCCCAGGTGCTCCTAAGTATTTCAAAAATTTGGACAGAAACTGGGGAGGGCTGGGGGTGAGTGGCAGGAGGGATCCTGGGACTGGGAACTGAGATCCTCCAACTCGTACTGCCCCCGGAGGTTCTCCACCAGAAAGTGTGTGGTTACATGCTGGGGACGTTGGGGGTGGAATGACCAGGGACACACAGCACTCTGTGCTCTCAAAGGTAATACTTATAGGAGGCTGGGCTCAATCCCCACCTGCAAAGAAACATCCGTGGACTTCTCTCCCCTTTGCACTGCCCTGTCCCACGGCTCACCACCCCCCATCGCAGATGAAAGCCCTCCGTCCGGGGGACTGTGACCATCCCCCAGAACTTTGATCCTAGACTATCACAGCCGCAGCCCCAGGCAGGAGGACCCAAAGGAGAAGCAGGCCCAGGGGAAGTGCAGGAAGGGGCAGGCCCATTGGAGGAAGCCCCCCAGGGTGCCAGGGTAAGGGTGGGGATGGCGAGCATCCACTGTGAGTACAGGGTAGGGGCAGTGGGAGTCCAGCCAGGGACCCCCAGGAGGCAATGAACAGTAGATGGTACCATGCTAGCAGCCCGGGCCCTCGGTCTCATGGCCCCCGACAATGCAGGCCCCTCTCCAGGAACCCCACAAGGGCGGGAATGGACCATTTATTCAGATGATCCATCCTCGTCCATGCACACCTGTCACAGCCGTGAGACTGTGACAAACGTGCAAAAGGCCCCCAAAGGCCCACTTCTTCCTCAGTCTAGGAGACTCCTTCAGAATGGGGTGGGACTGGGCCGGGGCGGGGTGGGTGGGCCTCTAACTTGCTGGTTCCCAAACTGGGTATTAACAGACTGTCAAATTGGAATTTAATGTTCTGACTTTTTATTTAATCACAAAAGAAAGGTATTTTAACACTTGTTTTGAAAGAAGTGGAGAGGATAGAATAAAAGACCATCCTTCCCAATATCAACTAGTGATAAAGATCCAGCGAGGGGCAGCTTTGGGGGCAAGTGACTGAAAGGGGCACCAGGAGGCCCGGGAGGCACTGGTCAAGTGCGAGCCCCAGATCTGGGCGGCCGGCACGGAGATACGGTGCACAGAGAAAAGTACCGAGCCATACATCTGGGAGGAGGGCACTGGCACGCCTAAGTCACAACTAAATGGAAAAAGTCAAGTAATTAAGGCACAAGTCAGACATTGAGCTCACAGAAGCTCATGCCCTTGGGGCCACTCTTCCAAACTCAAATTCCAGCTCTACCCCTTGGTATCTGTGTGACTTTGAACCAAGTGCCTCACCTCCCTGTTCCTCAGTCTCCTCATCTCGGAAATGGGGATAATGACATTTAGCTCAAAGAGCCTGTGAGGTGCTCAGGAGTCAATGCATGTGAAGCCGGCCTGCGAGTAGCTCGAAAGTCAGTGGTGTTTGCTGTTCTTCCAAGAAACTGCAGCTGCCAACTCTAAACTGAAACATAAATGAGATGAAACAACTTCAAATTAAGAAAAGAAAACGTAACGTGACATTTTACAGGATCAATCACATTATACGATACTGCTTTCTTCTACAAACTTATTAGAGGCTCTATATATGGTTACTCATTCATTATTCAACCAATATTTACCGAACGCCACCAGCTTCAGAGACTGTTCCAGACAGTGGGAATAAAGCAGTGAATTAGACAAAGTCTCCATCCTCATGAATTTACATTCTCCTGTGGGAGACAGTCAGTAAACTAAATAAGCAAAAAAATATATAATACAATGTCAACAGAGAACACCAATCGGGAGAAACACCAACAGATCTACATGTACACATACCATGTTCAAACTGCAGAAAAATCAACACAAAGAACTAATCTTGAAAGAAGCCAGAAGGAAAAAAATGTTTCACCTGTAAAAATGGATAAGAACTACATCGGACTTTCTTTAGACACCATGCAAGCACGATTAAAGTGGAATGAGATGTTTAAAGTGTTGAAAAAAAATATATGTCCCAATCTAGAATTCCGGATCCAGTGAAATTATCCTTCCAAAGGAAAAGAGAAATAAAGACGGTCTCAGACAACCAATGCCAACAGCAGTAAGTGCTGTGAGGAAAAATAAAGCAGGGTGGGGGTGCCTGGCTGGCTCAGTCAGGAGAGCATCTGACACTTGATCTCGGGGTCGTGAGTTCGAGGCCCACGTTGGACGTAGAGATGACTTAAAACAATAACAAATAAAGCAGGGTAAACGGTTAGAGAATGGTGGGGGGAGGCACTCTCTCAGGTGGTCAGGAGACCTGTCTAAGGGGGTGCCATTTCTGTGCAGACCTGAATGAAGTGAAGGATGGAAGCAGGAGCTGTGGGCGGATCAGGGAGAGAGAGCCACTGGCAGAGGGGACAGCAGGGGCAAAGGCCCTGAGGTGGGAGGGCGGGCATGTTGGGGCAACAGAAAGAAGTCATCATGGCTGGAGCATGATGAGCCCAGGGCAGAGGCTGTGAGGTGAGGAAGGAGAGGCACAGGGCCCAAGTCATGGAAGGAATTTGAACTGAGAGGTGACACAATCAAGATTTACGTCTTCAAAACCCCACCCTTGGCTCTGGTGTGTGGAGAACAGAGAAAAGCTGCAAGGCACTGTCCAGGCCAGAGATGGTGGGGCGTGGACCAGGACAGCAGTAGAAGGGAGGGGGAGTTACTGGATTCTGGATATGTTTGGAAGGTGGAGCCAATAGAACAATGGATGGATTGGATCTGGGACGTGAGGAACAGAAAGGGGCCAAGTGGATATTCTGGTCTGAGCAACTAGAGAGCCACAGTTGAGAGCAGCCTGCAGCTGAGATGGCGGACCTGGGACAGAAGCAGGTCTGTGGCTGGGTTGGGGCGGGGGTCGGGGGGCAATCAAGGCTCTGTTTAGCCATGATGAGTCTGAGACGCCTTTGAGGCCTGCAAGTGGACAGGACAACTGGACGGCTAGACATACCAGTCTAGGCCTCAGGGGAGTAGGCAGAGCTGAAAATATTCGGGAATTGTCATCAGCAGGAAGTGTAGCTCAAATGCCCTGCTTTTTCTCAGGCTTGGGGCTTTCTTATCCTCATTATGGAAAATTCCCCATTGCTCTGCTAAGCAAAGTGGAAACAGTCTTTCTAGGGTTGTCTCATTCAAGTTGGAATATTCCAGGCAATGTCCGAGGAGGCGAGACCAGTGCCCCTTGTCTCCAGCAACTCCGCCGGTCCTCCTCCCGTGGCCCGAAGAGCATGGCTCTGCGGAGCAGGTGTCTGCGAGGTGGAGCTCCTGGGAAGATGTGGTTGGAATGAGCTGAGAGGGATGCTTCAGTGTCTTCGGGGCAGGCCCACTTGGAGACCCTGGGCAGAACCTGCAATAATCTTCGATGGTGCCCAGAAGAGTGAGAAAATCAGTCCTCTCCAATTCCCTTTCATTTCTGATTACAATGCGTCCTTTACATAACAGGGGAATCTAACACTGGTCACTAACAATGTGGCCAATGGGGCTCTAACGTCCTCGAATCCTTGCTAACATTCCTGTTGTAGGAAAGAAAGCAAACCTTTGGACTCAGAGCCTTCTACGGACAACTCTAGCTACAGTGGAATCACACTGCTATGCTTTTGTGTTATTTATCTTTATAGCCACTTCCTGTTTATGACAAGTGCTACTATTGTCCCATCGATGATAAGGATATAAAATTTCCTTTTAAAAGATATCTACGTGTGTGCATAGGCATACGCATGCACGTGTGTGTCGTGAGTTACCGTAAAGAAAACCGTTAATAGTACAAATGTGGCCCAAATCATGAAGGTGCTATTTCCACGACTAAAGTCTGAAAAAAAACATGGCTCTCAAAGATGCAGGAATGAGAATAAGAGTGCTGAGCCTCATGTTCATACATAGAGGTTGTAATCCCCCAAGCCACCCCAAGATCGAGGGTGGGAACATTCTCATTTCCCTCCATAGCCCCGGCGGGCCGTACCTGGATAAGACTCCCTCTTCCGTGTTGTGTTTGCCACCACCGGGTTTCACCAAAGGGGAAAAGTCTCTGAACATACAATTCTCACCATCTCAAGGCCATAAAATTGATGTTGTTACCAATGATAGCCCTCCAAGTGCTGCAAATTCAGGAAATGCCCTTTGAATCAGCAAAGCTGGGGCGTCTGGGTGGCTCAGTCGTTAAGCGTCTGCCTTCGGCTCAGGTCATGATCCCAGCGTCCTGGGATTGAGCCCCGTGTTAGGCTCCCTGCTCAGCAGGGAGTCTGCTTCTCCCTCTGCCCCCCTCTGCCCCTCCCCCTGCTCATGCTCTCTCTCTCTCTTTCTCAAATAAACAAAATCTTAAAAAATCAGCAAAGCTTATGAGGCGCCCTTTAAGTAAGAGCTGCATCTGGTCACACTTCTAACTCATGCAGACAGACGTTCTGGACAATAACATCCGTAATCGGGGCGAAATTCGTAAGTGGATCTGGGCATGACTCGGGGCCTTTAGCGAGCCTGGCCCGGGCCAGACCTAAGAGGTCTCTGTGTATCGGGGGGTCCACACACAGCTGCCTGCCGAGTCAGAGGACAGCGACCGTGTTGGGTCCACAGACCCAGGCAGAGAACCAGCTCAGAATGTGGATAGAAGATACTCAGAAGCCAGTCCTGCTGACCTCTTGGGACCCTGTAGAAGCCGCCACTCCCCTTCCCTGGAGCCCTTTGGGCCCAGTGATATTATCCCGTAAGTAGGAAGTGTGGGTCCTGGGTTCTCAGCACCTCCAGCTGCGGCTGGGCTGAGGGAGGCACAGCTGTCTGGCCTGAGGCTGTGTCTCTTGTGAAGGAGAAACATCCGGCCAATTCCATCAAGAATGTCAGTCACAGTGCAGGGGAGGAATCGGTCAGTTCAGCCGTCCTGTCCTGCAGCAAGCGCTTGCATTCAGGAAGCGGGCGCCTGACCGCCCTCGGCCGGACGGGGAAAGAAAGGCCCATCTCCCATGGACTGCGGCCCAGGCAGCCCCCGGTCCCAAAGGTCTGCTCCCCACTAGAGCCTAGGGCTGGTGGCCCGCAGCCTGGGGGCGGCACAGGGACCCTCAGACGGGACCCAGGATGTGGAGACTCGAAGGCTCAGGGGGGAAAGATATGCAAAGGTGAAAGGGCAAACCTGTTTCCAGTCTCCTTATCAGGAACAGCCGAGTGAAAGGGAAGCGGGCCGCCCTGAAGGTCAGGCTGGGGGCCATGGCAGGGGCAGGGCCCAGCCCAGGAGACCTGAGAGGAGACCTGCTGGGTGGGGGAGAGAGAGAGAAAGGGAGGATGGAGAGAGGACCAGGGAGGAACCAACCGCAAAGCCCTTTGCGAAGGGGAGGAGCCGCTAGGGTGGCCAACCATCCAGGTCTGCCTTCCTGCGATACGGGCCTTCCACGCTGGAGACCAGATGGTTGGTCACCTCTGCAGCAGCCCCGGCTAGGGGACTGTCAGAGTCCCCCACACTGCATACCATCCCAGGTTCACCCCACCACCTTGTCTGAATGCCTTCTTACTCCCCATCCAATGCTAAGGAGTGCCTACTCCACACTAGGCCTGCTGCCACGCACAGCAGGTTCGGCCCTGAAAGGACAGACACGCCCCCTACCGTCCAGAACTTGTCCATTACGCACCTCTCAGAGCCCAGGCAGAAGGCCCACTCCCCACCCCACCACCTGCCCAGCCGGCGCACCACACGGTGCTTCCAGGGCGGGCATGTCTCTGGGAGACATCTTTTCTGTCTAACCCACCAAACACCCCCGGAGGGTGGGGGGGCGGACTGCTTCTAGCTCATGGCTCTACCTCCCACTGTGCCCAGCATAGGCTCCTGTGCAGGACAGGTGCTTTGGATTGAGGGGCTAAGGTACTGAGGACAGCTGGAAGGGGGACACCTCAACAATCTGAACGCCCACAGCCCATCATGCACGCCACCCCACCTGCACACCCACATATGCACATGGGGCACATCTAGCCTGTGGGGGCATTCCCCCCAACCCAGCACAAGGGGGGCCCCACCCTTCCCAGCTGCTCCTTAAATTAAGGAGCAGGGATTTGTATCACCAAAGTCACCATGGGACTGTAAGCCTCTTGCAGGCAGGGGCTGTATGCATTCATCTTAGTCTTCCCAACAGGGCAGTGCTTAGAGCAGGACTATGGCCAAAATCAAGCCTGGCCCTCAGAGAACAGGACCCCACGTTTCTGCCCTGCCCCCTAGTGGCAGTTTGTTGTATTGCAACTCACAGGATCTAACGGCGGGAGGGGGGGCGGTTCTGACAGCGGCTGAGCTCAGCCCCCTGGACACCCCCATCTTTGAGATGGTCTTGAGGTATCATTAGGATAGGGCCCCTGGGTGTTCTGGGAACAGCTGGAACCCAGCCACTCCCAACCAGCTGGGGAGTTGGAGAAAAGAGCAGGATGTGGGAAGACAAGGCCAGAGAAAACGGCAGCCTGGGACCTGATGTGCGCTCTAGCCACAGGCCACGTACCGAAGGGACTTGGCAATTTTTTCATCGAAACTCAGGTGTCCAGGATCGGATTCTGGCTTAATCACCATCTTTGGGTCCTGATGCACTCTCATGCTTTCATTATATGGTTCACTTAGCTATTTTTCCATCATGCACAAGCACCTATGAACCAGGGATTTTCTTTCTTTTAAAGCAGCACAGTCCCCCTTTTATCCCAAAGGAAATTTTATTTTTTTAAAAGGTTTTATTTATTTATTTGATAAAGAGAGACACAGCAAGAGAGGGAATACAAGCAGGGGGAGTGGGAGAGGGAGAAGCAGGCTTCCTGCTGAGCAAGGACCCCGATGTGGGCTCAATCCCAGGACCCTGGGATCATGACCTGAGCCGAAGGCAGATGCTTAACCGACTGAGCCACCCAGGTGCCCCCCAAAGGAAGTTTTACATGGAATCCGAATGGAAAAGGGCAACTGCTCTGGCTGCAGTGGGGGTGGGGGCTGGCCGCTAACTGCTTGGCTTCCCCTTTCTCTGCCCCACAGCCCTGAGCAGCCCCTTGGAATTCTGTAGAACTTTATCTATACCAACAGTACCCAGGAGGGCAGGAACCTGTCTCCTCCATCTCTGTGCCCCAGTGCCCAGCACATGGCCAGTTTGGTGCCCCCACTTCAACACACGTTGGGTGAAATGAATTGAATGAGAGACATTTGCTCCAACGACTACCCAGGTCGGGTCTGGGGAGAGAGCACCAAAAAATGACCCTGCCTCCCAAAGTCTCGCCCATCCGCCCATCACAGTGCCTACCGTTCCCCATTACCACACAGTCTAGCCTTGCATGTCCCCCAGAACCCAGAAGAGGGGCCACCTCCTCCATGAAGCTTTCCCAGATGTCACCAACCAGTCATTTTGCTGCCCCTGAGCACCAAAGCCACTTCATCACCCCTCTTTCCCACATTCTTCACATGCACTCAGCCTTCAGCTCAAGTTAGGGGCAGGCACATCTCATTTCCCCAGCAATGCAGACGCTGCCCTCCGTGAGGGGCCAGACATGTTTGATTGCCTTTTGCATCCATCCCAGTGCCTTCACACAGAAATATTCAATAAATTTGTTTGAGGAAGAAGGCAAGTCTCCTCATGCTCCTCGGGGCACTGTGTTTCCAGAAAGGCCTGTTAAAATTCTCCAGAAGGGGCACCTGGAATCAATTTGCCCTACTAAGACATGAGCATGGAGTGGTTTATCCACCCGACAAAGTGTCACTGAGCACAGTGCGTGGAAGGGGATCCGGTATAGGGAAGTTTGGGTGGAAAAGAGACATTTAGGGTCGTACCAGTGCCTGAGCCGTGTACAGAGGATGGGTCTCTGGCCCTGAGAAGGATTCAGAGAGTGGGGCCAAGGAAGAGTTGGAGGTAGGGGCAATAAGAGGACAGAAGCGCCCTGGATAGCAGCAGAGCTGGCCTCCCCACGCTGGTCTCCAGGGCCTGGCAGGCTGGGACACTGGCTCCCTTTCTCTCCCACAGAACATCTGGGGCTGCATCAGACATAACGGTCTGGTAAAGAAAATTGTTATGGAAATATGTAACCGTGAGATGTTATCAAAGGCGTCTTTAAAGTCCCTCTTCAACCCCCAGCCGGGTGGAGGGGATTGGAAATTGGAAAACTGGGAGACAAGCACAGGACCATCAAAGTGGCCGAAATTCAATCCAATCTGCAGGGTTGAGGGTGGCTAGCAGACCCCTGCCCCAGCCCAGAAGGCTGCAAACCCACTGTTTAAAAACCAAATCAACAGCATCATCAGATCCGGGTCTGGAGCAAACAAACGGCGCCCACAAAGGCTTCCCTGGATTTCCCTTGCGTTGGGGAAATCTGAGAAGCGAGGCCCTGGGGAGGCGCCTAGCCCTGGGAAGGCTCCCAGCTTCCAGGGCTTCTATCTCCTCCTCCCCACCCACCCCACCCCCAGTCTGGGCTCCGGCTCTTTGACTCTTTGTCTCCGTCCCTCCTGATGTCTCTCCTCTTCCACGACTTTTTGTGCTTCTTTCTTCTTCTGTCTGTCTCTCTTCTCTATCTCTCTTTCCACATTTCTTTTTCTAAGAGTGTTCTCTCTTCTCTCTACGGTTCCCTCTTGTCATCAGTCTTTTTGTGACATTTCCATGCCTTCTGTGTCTTTTAGCACTGTATCTGTCTCTACATTTTGTCTTCTTTCTCTCCACCTTCCTTCCTCCCTTCCTTCCACAGCAACTTCATTTCCTTGGCCTCTCTTTAAATTTTTGGCCCCTTTTTCCGCATATGGATTTCCTGTAATTTCAGACTACATATGAGGTGAAATCCTCTTCGACCAGTTTATTTACCAGCGTGAGTCCTGGGTGTCTCCCCCAGGTCTCCAAACACACACTGGCCCTCCATGCATGCCCATCCCTTCTCCCAGCCCCTGCACCACGAACCGTCCATTGCTGCCATGTAACTGTGCCAGCACATACAGGCTCACCGAAGAGACATGTGGTTTTACCTATGAGCTGGCTCTGCAGACATGGAAATTTATGTCTGGAGGGGTGGAATGCTACAGCACATAAAACTGATACACGCAGAGCACTTCCTTAATTTACAATTCTTTTTTATGGGGGATGAGAGAAAAAGACTGTTATTTTGCTACTAATACAGTTCTCCATATTTATCCTCGAGATGTGAGGGTTTATCTTCACATTTCTTGTGGCCCTAACCTTGGAAAGCTCTTTTAGATTGCAGGTTTATGATCGGACAAGAGCCCAAGTCGCGCGTCTTGCTGGAAACACCCAGGAGTTTCACTCCTGCAGAGTGTCCCAGTGACCACGAGAAGAAAGCTCCATTTTGAGTCATTCACCTTAGAAGAATCATTTCGGGAACGGAACGGGAAACGCTCAGGTCTGTTTCTGGAAAAAATGGAACTGCGAAAGGGCAGGAGAAAACGAAAGCAGAGGCACGGCGGACGCCGCGGGAGCCCCGGGAAGGCGCGGGAGCCCGCAGGGCAGGGCGCGGTCATGCGACGCGAGGCAGCCATGGGGGGCCCGGTGGGACCCGAGCGGCCCGCGAGTGGCAGCGGCGGGTTCGGAGCAGCCAGCACCCGGCCGCCTGTCCGGCCGCCCGCCCGTCGGGCCATCTGTCCTTTGCGGACCCCGAGGAGCCGCGCTCTCCGCTAGCGCGTTTCCTCGGCCCGTCGCCTCCGGCTCGGCTCCCGGGCACTCTGGCCGCGCGGCGGACAACCTATGGGCTGCTGTCAGTTTACCAGGCCTCAAGTTCACGGGCACCACGTCCGTTCCGCCCGCATGCGCCCAGGCCGCGGTGCTGGAGTCCGAGGCCCCGGCTGGAGAGAAGAACGCGCGGCGCGGCCTGGGGCTCCATCTTCGGGGCTCCCCGGCGATCCGGGAAGAAACCAAGCGCCTGTTCCCTTTGATCTGGTTTTATAGAGATTTGATGTTGACATTAAACTTTGAATGCTTTTATCTATTTCAATCTCTCTCATTCCCATTTTGGGAGGGAATTCCTGGGCCCGCGGCGATGTCCGCGGGCGGGACGCGGGCACCGGGATCAGCAGGTCCGGAGGCACGAGGGTGCGGGGTGGGGGTCGGGGGGAGGCGACGCTGGGCGCAGCCCCTACCCACACCCACACGCAACTCCGGCTCGCCGGGCGTACACCCACCCCTTACCCGCTCGCGCGCCCGGCCGCTCTCCGCAAGGCGGGCGCGGGAGGCTGGGCGCGCGGTGCAGGCGTGGCGGACAGACCCGGGGGGCGCAGGGCGCGGAGCTGCCGAGGGACTGGGGCGCCGCCGTCGCCCCTCGGTCTTCCCTTCGCAGCCCCCAAACCCAAGCCGAGGGACTGAATTACTTTCAGGTGTGGACCATTTAATAAAATAAATCTTCCTGGGCATGAGGGAAGTTTCCAGGGGCCCAACTCAAATCAGCAGACTTCACATTCAGAAAGAGAGGCTTCCCTAAAATCTTTCAGGGTTTTTGCGGAACAGGAGGAAAGGAGGTTCAGAAACACAGGGTGTCTCTTCCTGGGCTGATACTGTCCTGAAGGGTGGGGGGGAATCTAGGGAGGTGCTTTGTCTCTTTCCCGTGGCTCCTTGGGCTCTGGCTCTGTCTGTTCTTGGTGCTTAGGAATGGAATCAACCATCTTGGAATCGAATCACTGTTAAACCCGCCAGAGCCCCCCAGCACAGTGGGGAGACCCAGTGGAAACACAAAGCTCTTTCCTTCCTCTCCCTCACTTCTTTCTCTCTCCTCCTCTCCTTTGTCTCCATCATTCATTGCCCAACAGTTCTCTTGATCTGAGATTTCCAAATCCAGTTTTGCAACACTCCAGGGAAACTCCAATTATCTCTAGGGCTTTGTGAAATGCTCAAAACGAAATAAACTTCAATTAACTTTAATTACTTAACTGCAGGTTATAGACCCCTAGTTGGGCAGGAGAAGCCGAGGAGGATGTTGGGGAATCAAGCAAGCCATCCCGGGGTGTCACCACTCTCTTGAAGTTGAGGAATTCCAGCTTCAAAAAACTTTAGGGCTCGGGAAAGAATCCTGGACTCAGGCGAAGAAAAGCAAGTTCCCAGGAGGTCAGGGCCTTAGTTAAGTAAGGTTTGGAGCCAGGGAAGGCTCTCCCTGACAGAAGGGGGCCTCCTCCCCCACCCTCCTGCCAACCATCTCCACCTAGGCCTTTGGAGGAGGAAGGGAGCGCATTTCTCCCCCACTCTAAATCCACCTACAATTCTGCCCTAAGGTCCAGTTGACCCTGGACTCGGGCGGGTCCTTGACCGTTCGAATTCAGACCACAACAGAAGTTTTGCATGAACTTTCCAGGAATTGGGGCTGATGTAAATATGCTATCTGTCACGGTTCTGCTCTTGTAGAAGAGTTACTCACCCAGAAGTCTCAGAGACCCCCTCACTCCTCACACCACCGGCTCCAGAAAACTGCCCTTCTCCTGAGCTCAGGGATGGGAGCCCCAAGAGGTGACCAGATGGTTGTGACGGAGGGCAACTCACTTTCCCAGCATCTGACGGGAGCCCACATGTTTCCCGTACAGAGAACAAATCTGCCCCATTAAAGCGTTATTCCGTTGGGGAAGACACGGAGGCGATATTGGAAACATGCTGGGCCCACTGCAAGAGCCACCGGAAGGGGAGGCAGGTCTTCTCTCGCAGCCAGTGAAGGCCAGTGGGCGAAACTAATCCTGCCACGTCCACCCGCACTGGGACGGGCAGACGGAGGGAGGGATTACTGACCAAAACATCTGCAGGGAGTGAGCCTTTGGGGCTGGTGGCGTAGTCACAGACAGAGCATCTGGGGACAGACAGGGGAAGAAGGTGCTGGTGACTTGGGGGGGGGGCAGCTGGGGGGACATGGCCGGGCTGCTTTGGCTTGGGGCCCTACTGGAGAGTCCACTTCCCAGAGCCTGAACTTTATAGCAAATAACTCCATGGTCTGAGCCCCGGCAACACTGCTGATCTAAATAGCTTATTAACAAATGGAAAATATATAAACACAACAATTGCCTCTAAGAAAAAATTTATTAAACACCCCCCATGTTATTTGCAAAATAAATAGCTGAGAACATATGGGTGAGGGGGGTTGTGGCTGTGTCCTAATTAGCTTTATGCTCTTGGCAAAGGTTCCCTCCCTAGGCCTCCCTTGCCTCGTTTTTAAATGAAGATGACAGCCTAGATCAGTGGTGCTTGAGCTGAAGACACCATCAGTATCGCCCAGGAAAAAAATGTCAAACCAAAGTTTGCTGGGCCGCAACCCCAAGACTTTCTGGCTTCATAGGTCTCAGGTAGGGCCAATCATTTGCCTTTCTATTAAGTTCCTGATGCTGCTGCTGCTGGGCTGAGGGTCATCCTTTGAACACCTTCGGACTAGGTGAGGTTTAGGTGATGCCCATCCTGATCTAGCAGTCTGTTCTATCTCCACGCCCCTGTCCTTCCCCCTCACCCCCTGGGGTGTTTGGAACCAAATACGAGAGGCTTGATGTTTCTATGCCCAAGCTTGTACCCTCTGTCATCGGTACAGAATAAATCCTTCAACTGGCCAACGTGGGCTGATCGCCCTGCCCCGAGGGATTCCTGACCCCTCGGCGCACCTATTCCAGTCTGAATTAACCCCAGCTGGCTGACTGCGGGGCCTCAATCTCCCCACGGTGGCTAACACTGGTTTCCCTTTGTACCAAGCAGGACGGGGCCTGATCCTAACTAAATCCCAAGCAGGCCTGTTGTATGGAGGGCTGCCTTCAGAGGGGCTGGCAGGAGCCCAAGGTACATCTCCGGGCCCTTCCATATAGCCTGGTGTCTGCCAAACACTTGCCCCAACACACGCACATGCACACACACGCGCACACGCACGCGCACACTTCGGCACATGCGGAACCCGCGGTCGTCAGGAGAGCTAGTTTTACTTTGATGTACCTCTCGCTGCACATTTGTTTTAGCTCCTCTCCTGGAGCCCCGGCCTTATTTATCTTCTTGGCATGGGTTCTTAGAATACTTCCATTCAGGCAGCAGCAAAATCACTCAGCTCCACTGTTTTATGAAGTTTATCAAACAGCAAAATATCCGGTCTCTTTGTCCAATGGGTCTGGTGTGAATGTGCCTACAGAGCTGCTTTTCCCCAGACGTCCCGGGGTCTGTGTGTGGTTACAGACACCCTCCCCTGTACGGACCCCACCAAATCCAGGGCTTGCCTGTTTCGGCTGCAAGGGGCCCCCAAAGTAGATGCAGGGCTTTGAGGCTTCTTCCAAAGAGGGAGACCTAGCCACACACACTCCACACATGCACACACCATGTTCACACCCCACCAACAGAGCCTCAGACTCCCACGGCAGACGCACACCCCCCAAAGCCCCCCACCCAGACCCCTGGCCTGGCACAGCACCCCCACCCCCAAGGACAGGCGCTGCTTCTAAAATCCTCACTGTCATCTCAGTCCCAAAGTGTGGGACCTCTCTGGAGAGAGCCACCTTCCCTGAAGCCGGGGCCTTGGGCTCTCCGCTCCCATTTAAAGGGACCAAGTGTTTCATAATCTTCACGGATTGACTCAGAACAGCTGCGGGCCTGGTCTTCACTGTCTTCTACCCGGCGCCCGAAGCATCCGCTCGTTCCCCAGGAATCATGCCCACCCCAGGACTGGGCTCTCTACCTCTCTACCTCTGGCCCCAGCAGAGGACCCCCGCCAGGGCCCACACTCTCTGAGGGCCAGGCCAGCCAGCCTCCAGACCCATTCTCGCTTAGCACCTGGTGTGCCTAGTGCTGTTACCAGGAGGCAGCGATCACAGGCTTCCAGAGCCCGGCCAGTCCACAGGAAGCCTTCCGCCCTCTGCCCCCAAAGTCCAGAGAGTAGCCTTGACTTTGCAGTCGACAATGTGTAGGGATCGCAGGACCCCCTTCCAGATGGACGTCTGCCTCAGAGGTTCCAAATGTCCCCTGAAGACATATCCCTGTGCCCCGTCTTGGCAGCAGCCATTCTCCGGGCGGCTGGTCGTCCATACGCCACACACCGCCCCCCCAACCATGGCAATAAGTCACTTCTTCCCACTAAATACCTCTTCCCTCCAGCCATCCCTCTTCATCCCCTCGGCCACACCCCAGTTCAGCCCTCAGTCACCTCATTCCAGGACCACTCTCTTACATGCTGTGTCCCCTTGCCTTATGTGCCCCCACTACCTTGGGCAAGTGACTGACTTCTCCGTGCCCTAGTTTTCTCAGCTGTAAAACGGAGATAGTGGGACTTGCCTCGTAAGAAGCTTAGAATTCAGTAAGACAGTGTACTTAAAGAGCCCGGCCCATAGTAACTGCTCAAGAAACATTAAGTATCATCATTACTATTATTACTCTGCTCAGGCCACCAAAACTCTCTTCCCAAAGCACAGCTCTCCTTCTCCTGCTAAATAACAACAACCATAATACTCCTAACACTCCAAACACTTAGTAAGGGCCAGGCCCCCTGCAAGGGCTTCTCACTCACAACTCCCCGGTGGCTCCCATTATCTAAAAGAAAGAAGGCTCCATTTTCCACACCTGCCACATTCTGGTCCTGCCCAGCCGGTCTCTGTCACACCTGCTACTCCTTCACACAACCCTCTGCTGGAGGCAGCCACACGCCCCGTGCTCAGAGGCACCATGTCCGCTTGACCTGGGCTCAGCAACTCCTCTCCATCTGTCCAGATCCTTCACATCTTCTCAGGCTGCAGCTCAGAAATCTCCAGGGATGCTCTGCACGGGGAAATGGCCCTTTGCTTTGGTCCCCAGGGCTGTGCAGCTCGGAGTCCAGCGATGGGTGCTGATATGCTCGTGACCGCACAGCCGTTTTCTTCTCTACCTGGAAGTGACTCAGAGTACACCACGCCTCCCTGTTTATGTCTGTTCCTCCGCAAGGGCAGCCCCGTCTCACACTTAACAAACATCCCCGTATTCCTGGGTGATTGTTCACGTGTCCAAATCTCGTCTCCTCAGAAGGAAAAAAAAAAATCTAGTAAGAAGGATTCACCCAGAATTTGGAGTGGGGGTGCATTTTTAGCCCCTCATCTCCCGATTCGGCCCAGCATGGTCTCTGCCCACCCCTCAAGCCCCCCAGGGCTCAGATCTACTAAATGGCAGGAGGGAAAAGTGCAGCCCTCGTCTGTCTGAGAAGACTCAAGCAGCACAGCATGCTGGAGACGGCGCAAGCTGATTAGGCCACCTGCCTGGGGGTCCCTCCTGGTTCCACCATTTAGGAAGTATATGACACCTTGGACAACTGACTTCATTCTCTGAGTTCTGTATTATCAACTGGGAAGTAGAAATGATAGCATCTACCTCCTGGGTGGGTTATATGCAACTTTAAAAAGTACAATGCCTGGTTCAGACCCAACTCAGAGTGGGCTCCCAACACTGCCCCCTCCCGCCCCGCTCCCGATCGCTCAATTCCAGGTCTAAGGCCGGGGTTCCCCTTGCTAAGCTGACAGCAATGCAAATAGGATATTCTAGTACCTGCTCAGGGAAAAGGTGCCCCTGCTTCCTTCCTTCACCCACATGAACGAAGAGCCCCGGAGGAGCCCTGAGATCAGCTCGCTGTACTGAGGGAGCCCCTAGGAGTCTGTGTGCTGTGGCTGCTGACCTCTCAGGGCACACCTTGTCCCCATTTCCATATCAGTCTCCCTCAGGACAGGCAGTGAGTGGGGCTCTCACTGCCCACTGGGCTTTGCCACTTGCCTGCCGGGCTCCTCATCCTGCCCCTTCAGGGCCTCTTCTTAACTCTTCAATGTAGCCAGTCTTTCTGAGCCAACACGTGGCCTTCAAGCCTCCCCACGGAGTTGGGCACCTCGAGTGTGAATCCCAGCCGCACTCCGCAGCTGTGGGATCCGGGCAGTTTTCTGAGCCGGTCTGGGTTGCCAGCCTCCACAGTGGCCCTGCACTGGTGGCATCCTCTCCGACGATCAATCAGAACCAATCAGAACTGTGTGGCCAATCCAATACGGCTGAATTGTGCGTGTGTGCGTGCGTTCTGAGGCTGGGTCATTAATGACACTGCACCTTGCACCTGGGTCTCTCAGATCGTTCGCTGTGGGGAAAGCCAGCTGCCAGGTTGTGAGAACCCCCAAGCAGCCAGGTGGAGAGGCCCCCGAAGGGGAGGAACTGGGGCCTCCCATCAACAGCCAACACCAACCTGCCAACTATGGCAGTGAGCCACCTTGGAAATCCATCCTGCATGCCAGCACCAAGCCTCCGAGTCCTGCAGCCCAGCCCATATTGGACTTGGGGTCATGAGACACCCCAGGACAGTCCAGTCAGCCAAGCTGCTCCTGAATCCCTGACCTGTAGTCACCGACTATTGTTGTTCTAAGCCCACCAAGTTTTGGGGTGATTTGCTATGCAGTACTAGATAACTGACACACAGATCGATCTCCATTTCTTCACTTGTTAAAATGGGACTATTAATGTCAGCTGTGTAACAATGTGAAGATGAGATGAGATGGCGTTTGCCTGGCACACCGTAGGTGCTCTGTGAGCAGTGGACATTATTATTACCCGGCCCACTACCTCTTCTTCCCGGGTGACTCAGAGGAGGCCAGGCAGAGGCCCTTTGACCCTTGTCATTTGCTTTTCTCCCAGTCCCTCGTAAAGTTCAGACTCAGTCTTGGTCCTCTCTCTCTTCCTCCAGAGCAGGAGCAGACCCTGGACTAGAGTGGACGTCTCTGTGACATGGTGGTAAGCTCCTTCCAGAACTCTGGGGTGGGTCCCACTCACATCTCTAAGGGTGTTCAATGGTGTATGTTTGCATTTCCTTTGAAGGGCCCCAGATGTGCTAATTACATACTTGTTAGCCCCGTAAAAACAACAAATCTGGAATCTACACTCTGGAACCAATGGATTTCCTGCTGAAATGAGTTCAAGAGGTGCCCCGGCCAGCATTCTCGGTAAGAGCCAAAGCTCTGCTACGGAAGGGTCTCACGGATCGCCCCGCTTAGCCTGCAGCGCACAGCTCCTCTGCCCTCCACCAACTCTCCAACCTCAGGGCGCCCAGCAGCTAGACATGTTCTGCCTCTTCTCTGCTTCTTCTCTGCAGGCTTTCTTACTACCTGCCTGCTAGGTATGGGTCATGCACCCCCCCTAAAGTTGGGGACTTCTGGGCCCTGGGGCTTGCTCCCTCTCATCTCCCACTTGCAGATCCGGTGCATGAAGCTGGGCTTGGCGGACGCGGTGCATGGTGCATGGCGCATGGTGCAGGGTGCACGGACAGATGCCTGTGGAACCATCCTGCCCTCCCCCTGGAGTCTCTCTTGATTCGGGTGGACTCTTCTGCCTCTTTCTCTCTTCCTCCCACTTCAGCCCGGACTCTTCCTGCTCCGGCCCCAGCAATTCAACAAATCCATGTTCCCCAAATGTGGCTTCCTCTTTCCCACCTCTGGGCTGTTCTCTCTGGATGCTCTCTCACCTGCCCCCTCCACACGCCCTTCCCCTGTTAAGCCCCACTCAACCTTCTACCTGGAAGTGTTCCATGACCAGCTGCCCCCAGCCCAAGGCTGGGACAGGTGCCCATCTCATGGCTGCCACAGCCCCTGTGCTTCCTGCCAGCACACAGCCTGTGATCTAAGTGCCCATTGCCCTGTGTCTCCCCTGCCAGCCTGGAAAAGCCCTGGGAGTAAGGCTTCTGTCCTCGGACTCCGTCCTCACCATGCAGCCCCACTGTCTGGCACATGGCAGGCACTCCATACGTGTTTGACAAATAAACGAATGCACCATATTAACTGATCAGAGTATTAGAATTGCCAAGAAGCCCAAACCTGCCTCCTTCTGTTTTACACCAAGAATGAGTTCACCAGAAACTCTCCCACAAAATGACTTCTCCTGGTCTGCGTTGGCATTTGCCACAGAACCCATTCACCTCACACAAAGGCAGTAAGACAGGCATCAGGCCAGACCAGGCACTCAGGACACATCCCCGACACAGCCCCACTTCGCTGTTCACTGCCCCCATCCCAGCCCGACCCCAGGGAGGTGGGCAGAGAGCGTAAGCAGAGAAATATAGGTTCAGGGTGGAGGCAGGCTCAAGAAACATCTGTCTAAACACTGTTTTGTTCATTCCAGCAAAGCTGAACTACAAAATCATTCCTCTCACTTTCCAGGGGAGAAATTGAGGTACGGACAGGTTAAGTGTCTGTCCCAAGGAAACAGATCAAATTAACAGAAGCGAAAAAATAGCTCCCTAATGTCCCAGAAATTTCACCCCAAAGCCCAGACTGCAGCCTGGATTGTCAGCCCAGGATTCTGGGTCTCCACAGCACAAAGCTCCCCGCCCCCTTCTTTCTTTCTTTTAAATATCATGGGTGAGGAGGAAGCACCGGATCTGAAGGTTTATTTACCATTCCTTAGCCTGACCTTCCAGGAAGAATGTCACTAATGAGAAACAATCTCCTTGGGCTCCCAAACCCAGAATTTTCATAGGGATCAATTTAGGATTTCAGAGTCTAAACAGGACAAGGGCAATACCAACTCTCTTCCCTTCGAGAAAAAAAAAAAAAGCAACTGAGTCTTTCCTGTCTGGAAGGAAGTTTTGTATAATGTCAGATCTGAGGTGACATCTTTCCCGTTGTCCCGACCCCTTTCGGATATCCACTGCAGCAAAAGGGAGGAGCCTTCGCCGTCCTGTGGTGTAGGCTGAGGGAAGTCAAAAATGAAAGAAAGTAGGAGTTGGGGCTGCTTCCCTGATTCTAGAACCAACCTCACAGGTGAGGCTAGATGCCAGGAACTCTGCTCTCGAGACCAGATTCCACCCTAATTCACATCCCAATGCTGATTTTGTCGTGGTGAAGGAGACATTTCCACTCCAGCAAAGTGTCTGCTCCACGAAGCCCGGAGGCACACCTAGTACCTCAGTGCTGGCACACTGTGCCTGTCACATAGTAGGTCCTCCTAGTGAATGAATGAATGAATGAATGAATGAAGCAACTGGCTGGTGCAAAACAGTTGCCTAGACACAGTCAGTTAGTACCATTTTTATTTTAAAGGTAGTGTTTCTCAGCAGGTGGGAAGTTAGTTGTTGTTGCTGTTTTTTAAGGTTTTTCATGACAGGACCTAGAATGATCTGGATCATCGCATCAGTTCATCTCACTTACTCCATGGATAATACAGCAGTGACAAACACTACTGCAATGCAAGTGATTATCAAACATCACACATGGTGAACTTGCAGATTCTCTTAAGATTCTGCCCCATATCTGGCTGCGTCAGTGGGTCGTAAAACCTCTCAGGTGTTCGCCGCTCTGGTCTCAGCTTAGCAGAAACCACCCTCCACCTACTGTCCCAGCCACCCCCAGCATGAGGTACAGCGTGTCTCAATAACCTGCCACTCTGCCATCAGGAATGCAGCAGTGTGGTTCCACCCTGGACCACCTCTGTCCCTAATCCACTTTGGCCTCAACTTCCTCTTCAGGGAAAAGTCCCAACCTTCCTCTGAAAACACGAGGGTGTGCACTGGATGATTTCAGCTTTGTCAAGTTAGCCGAAGAAGGAATGAGAGGCGCTCAGTGTCAGGCGGGGGACCATGGGTCTGGGCATAAATTCTGGGTCTGCCACGAAGTGGCCATGTCCACCGTGGACGAATGGCTCCCTTCTGTGGCCTCACTCTCTTCTCTGTAAAATGGGGATAATAATTGTGCCTACTTCGTGGAGTTGGGAGGATTAAATAAACTCATGTCTATAGGATACATTAGATAGTGGCTGGTACACTGTAAGAAGTATTAGCTCTTGTTTTTATCTGTAAAATGAGGGCCCCTGTGGTACTCCAGGATGTCTCAGCCTTCCTAAGGGAAAACCTGGACAACTCTAAGAGTGCCAATTTTTGTGTTTTCTATGCGCCTCTGCCCCATCAAACTCTCCCCACATCCCATACAGATAAAGAGTTTGCACTAGTGGCTTAAAAGGGAAACAGGAAAGCGTACCCTGTGTCGCATTATCCTGGGGAAAAAGCCGCCCAGAGGGCAACTCTATCTATCCATCTGATCCGAATGTAAGCTGGGGTTTTCTCCAGCCTCAGTTCCACTGACGGAATGGAAACTGGTTCTGGTCAGAGAGTGAGGAATGGCAGGAGGAGCTTCTGGGCTTGGGCAGGGCTCTGGGTCGGTCCCTAGGTCTCTCTGATCAGCCCCAGCCTCTAGCCCATTCAGACCCCGGAGTCAGGAACTTTCTGCCAATTGCCATCTCTGGATACCATAATAGTAATAATAATTTCATGAACTAACACAGTACATCACATCCATCAAAACATAAGTGCTTCTCCAACATCCTCTGTCCGCGTGCACAGCCCATTTTTACAATGAGAACACTGAGGCTGAGAAAGATTTATCACCTGAGGCAAAACACTTGGCATTTAAGCCCGGCTGCCTTGTTTAAACTGTTGGTGATGTTTTTCCTGCATCCTCCGTGCATATCTCACAGTAAGCTGCTCGATTCCTTTGTGGAACAGAAGCAGCGTCCTGAGTTGACATTGACATCCTCCTGAAGAGTCAACAATATCCACAGCCTTAGTCCAATAACTATTAAAAAAAAAAAAACCTTACTAATGAGCAAAAGGGATCATTGCAAATTGATTGCCCAGAGCTACGATCCACTGGATCCTAGAGAATGGATCCCCCCTGATGAGGCCAGAGTGGAAAGCTTAATTCTGAGCTGAACCTCCTTCTTGGCTGGAAATCCCAGCCCCAGGTGCTCCCACCTCACTAGCCCAGTCTGCAGTCTGTGATTAGGGGCCCTAATGGCCATAATACCTCCAATGTGGTGTTTAAACCAATAAGGCTTCAGAGAAGTTAGGGTATGTTTAATAATGGCTTAATGACTACTTGTGAGATGCAAGGCTTCTGGTTCCTGTTTGGCCTTGATTTACAGCCCAACTCTGGCTGAGGACAGCCAAGAAACCCCCTCTAAGCCCCCAGCGGAAGAGGGAGGTGTTCACACCAGGCCTCTTGGATTCCTTTAAAAATTGAGAATTCAAATGAAATACAAATGACGTTTGACTCCCCATCCCTCTAACTAGTCTCTGGAGGCACTAAAAATAAAAAGCAGTGTAACCCAGACTTGGGGACTCCTCAATCCACAGAAGGGAGCAGGTCCCAGGGCCCTCAGGAATTTCTTCCCGGATCTTAGGGTGGGGGTTGTTTCTCTTCTCAGAAATTCCAAGCCACCTCCCTAGTCCTATGCTTGCTTCCTTTTGGCTGGGGTGAGTCAACTCCTAGGAGATGCCACCCTACCCTCATCTCCCTCCAAAATGGCAGGCCTGGGGCAGCAGAGCCCTGAAGTCTGGGCTGCAGCCAGCCTCTCTCCAGTGGATCCCCATGCACTCCCAGATCGTTTGAAAGGTATTCACTCCACGCCTGCTGTTCAAACCCCAAACCCTCTATGTACCCCTCCACCTGCTCCAAAGACAGCCTCTGCTGTTAAACCCTGCAAGTCTCCCTGAATCTTCTGGTTCTGCCTCTGCTTCTCAAACCCACCAGGAATACACAGAAAGGCTCCAAGGATTGCCGTGGTCCAGACTCCAGACTCAGATGAAGACAATGGTGACAGTTCAAGGTCCCACAGCTAATTAATGATAGTGCCCAGGCCCAAACTTCCCAGCCCCCATTCCCAGATTAGAGCTGTTTCCACACACCTCTTCCCAAGGACTCCTGTCCCAGTGAGGAACAAGGGATCCCCAAGGGAGGTGTTTCTGCAGAGGCAACGTTTTTCCAGCTCCCAGCAAAGAGTTAGGTAAAGGCCCAGCCCAGCCCCTCCCCCACCCCGCCCTTAGCCGAGGCTTATGTCGGGAGACCAGGCCTAAGAGCGTTTGTTGGGCGTGCCTCACGCCTCTAGGGGCGAGAACCTCCAGGCTGGATGTCAGGCCCAAGGCTGCTGCTCTGAGCAAGGGACTCACCAAGATGGGCAGACAAAAGGGACCCTGCCGTCGAGAGAAGGTGGCTTCCTCCCTCTGCTCGAACTGCCTCTGATACGCGGCCTGGGGTGAATCAGGGGGCTCCCGGGCTCCGAGGGGTTAACCCGCGCGGGGCCGCACGTGACGTGGATGGTTCCAGCATTAAGTCAGAGGCACGGCCCCCTCCCCTGTCCCCCGCCCCCCGCGGCGCGCGCCGCTCCCGGGGGCTCCGCGCCCCCGCGCCCAGGTCCCTCCCCCTTGGCGGGCGCTCACAGGCCGCACGGGCAGCGCGAGCCCCGGAGCCCCGGCGGCCTGTGCGCCGGGAGCCGGCATGGACCCCAAGCGCTGCGCGCCTTTCGGCGTGGGGCCCGGGCCCGGCCCCTACGCGGCCGCGGGGGACGAGCCGCCCGGCCCCCAGGGGACCCCCGCTGGCGCGCCTCACCTGCACCCCGCGCCGCCCCGCGGCCCCCGCCTGACCCGTTTTCCGGCCTGCGGGCCCTTGGAGCCCTACCTCCCAGAGCCGGCCAAGCCGCCCGCCAAGTACCTGCAGGACCTCGGGCCCGGCCCGGCGCTCAACGGCAGCCACTTCTACGAGGGCCCCGCGGAAGGTAACGCGCGGCGCGGGCGTAGCGCGCAGCCCCGACCCGCTCTCCTTCTCTTCCCCGGCCCGCCCGGGCCTCCCTGCTTCCCTCGCCCGCTCGCCCAGCTCGCCACTTTTAGACCCTCTAGCCCCTCGCCACGGCTCCCTCAGAAGCCCCACCGGCGCTGGCCCAGGCCGGCAAAGCCAGCGCCCCGCGGGAGGCAGAGCCCTCCGTGCCTCCCGTGGCGGGAACGGGAGGCGGGAGGTCGCGCGAGGGTGGAGCGGCGACGGCCCCGGGCCCAGTGAAGCCCGAAGGCGACCGGAGGCGGGAAGGAGAAATCATGTTTGGCCGGAGTTGGCCTGAAACTGCCACTGACCCAGAAGCCCGGACCGGGCCCAGGGCCCCGGGCGCCACGCGGAGCCCTCGGTCCCGATGCGGGGAGAGAAGTGCGGCTTTTGTGTGTGGCGCCCGTTCGGGGCCCTGAGCTTGGGCCCCGACCTAGAGTGGCCCAGCAGGACTCAGCCGAGTGCTGCGGCCTGGCCTCCGCCGGCTTCTCCACCTCCCCCCCACCCCACCCCCCCAAGGCCCAGCCTCCGCGGGGAAGGCGCTGCCGGCGCGTCAGGCATTCGGCGGCGCGGCCGCGGCCGGTCCCGCAGTACCGGGGCCGTTCTCAATACGGAATAACTGTGTTCTTATTTCTCAGACTAACCTGGCCTCCCCGTCGTTATGCACGGTGATGGCCGCCCTTCTCGCAGTCTTGGCTTCCTCGCACTGGATCGTCTCGGCTGGGGCCGTCGAGAGCAGCCCCGGCGGGCCTATCCCCTGGGCGCCTCGGGCTCCTGGGCCGGTGCCCCGTGCGCCAAGGCCAGTTGGACCCTGCCATCTCCGGAGAACGCGCCTGAACGCCGGGGCCTGCCACACGGGCCCGCAGCCGCGCCGCTGCCCACTGCACCGGCTGACCTGCAGGAGGCGGCGCCCGCCCCATCTGCGCTGCCACATCCCGCACCTTAGGCCCAGGGCTGGATCCTCTGAGATCGGCCCCAACCCGCCTCCACCCACTGGCGCCTCGCCGGCCTCCACCGAGTGGCCAGGCAGCTCGGGCCTTCGCCCAGCCCGGGCGGTGGGAATGTGTCGGGCAGGGCGGGGAGGTGTGGTGGGGGTCAGCGGAGGAAATGAGCGAGTCCGCGGAGCTTCGTGTCTGTGCCCTTTGAAAGAGGCTCTCCTGATAAAAACCACAGTTGGGATTTAATGAAAAGCAGTTGGCCTGGCTCCTCTGATCCCCGCCAGACGGCGGCGGCCGCGCAGCGCCATGAGCACCGCTGGGGACAGGTACCCGGGCTGGCTGGGCGCGCCGCGTCGGGCGGGACCCACGCCTCCGGCCCGCGTCCTGCTGGGCAGGCGGGATGCCGCAGGCACCGCGAGGACGCCAGGACTGGCACGCTGCGGAGAGCGCTGGGGCAGAACGAGCAGCGGGGCGCGGAGGGACCCGGCGACGGCGAGGGTGTCAGCAACGAAATGCGTAAAAGTAAAACCAAAGAGTGTTAACCACCAAAAAGAAGGAAAAGGAAAATGAACAAAACAACGGAGGAGAGAGACGAGGAGAGGTAGACGCAAGTCGGCAAGCCGGGCAGAACGTCAATAAATAAACGGAGAACGAACAGAAGAACAAGAAAAAAAGCAAGCGCAGGATCAAACGATCGAACGAAGCGGGTAAATGGAGAAGGAGGGAAAGGATGAAGAGAGTAGAAGCAGGAAAAAAAAAATGAAAGGAAAAAAGGGACATTCTAACAGAGCAGAAAGCAGCAAAATCAAGTGGGAGAGGAAAATTAACGATTCCAGTTGAGCGGAGGACCCGCCAAACGAAAAACAAGCAGCAGCGGGTGCGAGCGGAGCCTGGGACCCCAGCCGCCTCTCCCCTCGCGGATGCCAGGGCCGCAGCCCGGCGGGCGCGGGCCGCTTGCGACCCTGCGGCGGAGCGGGGCTGCTTGGGGAGGAACGGCCCCGGGGGACTCGGGCCACGCAGTCTACGAGGTGGGAAGTGGCGGCAAAGGGGGAACCCGCCTTATTTCCCGGCTTCTAACTTGACGGGCTCCGAGCGTTTCCAGTTCAAACCAGTGAGCGCGCAGCTGCGCCCCATCTGCGGCGCGATCTCGCCGACGCCGGGCAGTCCCGCTTTGGAGGGCCTGGCGCGCCTCTCCCGCTCTTTGCGGCGCCCTTGGCCGAGAGCGCACCCAGCCCTGCCCTGGACCCCGGCCGCGTCCTGGCGGTGCAGCGCGGCTGCTCAGAGGGCCGGAGAAGTGCCGGGCCGGTCCTTCCCGCTCCGCTCCGCCGCGGGCCGCCCGGTCCGCTCCCTGGCTTGGCTCTCGGACCCGGGAACGCGCCCGCCGCCTCGGAGGCCCAGAGCGGAGCATCCCGAAGGCCGCGCTCACCGGACCGACCGCAGACCTCGTGAAGGATTCCAAGTCAGGGCCCTCCCCGCCCTCCTCTCCCTTACCAGGCCCCCCCCCCCCCCCCCCCGCCGGCTGAGGCGTCTAGGGCAAAGCTGGAAACTCTAGGGAGAGCACCAAGGCCCCGCCGGGGTCCCGCGCACGGCGTTTATGCACACAACGGCTTCAGCCGGAGCTTCGAGAGCCCAGGCCTCTGCGAGCTCTGCGCATCGCGTGGGAAACCGCGCGGAGGCCGAAAGCCGGGTGGTGGGCCCGGCGGCCTCAGTGGACGCTAGCTGAGAGGGCAGTGGGTCTCCCGGTTGGCGTCCGGAGCCAGCGGTACGGCTCCTGAGCCGCTAGCGGGGGGGGGGGGGGGGGGGGGGGGGCTCTGGCGGCCCCAGGGTGCAGGAGAGCAGCGGGGCGTGGGAGCAGGTCAGGGACCGAGCCCCGTGGCCGCCTCAGAGGTTTTTGCCCTGGCTCCTGTCTTTCTGGCCCGCCAGACCTCTGCTGTGGTGCTGCAGTTGTGCAGGCTGTGGACCCCCTGGTGCTGAGACCCAGGAGTCCAGTCTCTACCATAAACACTCCCCCTTAACCACCCCGTGTCCCCACTGGGTGCAGGTGACCCCCAAACACAGCCTGCATACACCTGGAAAGTGCCGGGGGCCTCCTGGTGCACCCTGCTGTTCACAAGCTGAGACTCAAACTTGGGGCTGCCTTTCTTTCCTTTCCTTGACTGCTGCCCTTAGCTGATCCCACCTCCGCTCTTTTCTCCACTGCGCCTTGCTTTTCAGGAGACATTCTAGGAAGTGTGCCCCTGTCCCCTCAAAGAGGGGGATGCCGGCTTCTCCCCGGAGTCCTTCAGGTAGATGGAGGTTTCAGGGCCATGGCAATGAGGAGGGGACAAGTACCCCGGTCCCCTGGGAGGGCTGTAGACTGGGCAGGTGAGGGAGGCCAGTGGAGGCCAGCAGCCTTTTCTGGGTGGCTATTCGGAAAAGTCCTGCTGCGCTTTTATCTCTTACTCTGGTCACTCAGAGCCCAGAGCTAGTCACTTCCTCTGGGCAGATCCTGTTCGGACAGACACTGAGGGCCCAAGAGCCAGATGAGCAAAGCCTCAGGACTTTGGGGGGCCCTCTGTAGTGATGTCAGTGCTCCCCTCATCCCCATCCCTGAGCCACCCTCACCTTTTTTTGCCTCGAGTCCAGCAGGACCTCCCTCTGAACCCAGAACTCCAAGACCACCCCCTCAAATCTGCTAGATGTGGGGTGTCCCCTTCCAGTCTCCCACTCCCCCTGACCATTTTCAATTATTTGGCTCAGCTTCCATGAGTCCTTCTCCCTAAGCTGCTGCCCATGGAACTACCTCTAGAACCAAAACATGTGTGGGCCAAGAATGGAGGTCAGTGGCTGGTGTACTTTCTCCTCGATGCTCCGCCCGAGCTGTGAGCTTGGTGCCCGAGGGCAGGTCTCCTGACTCTGCCAGGCCTCCAGGACCCTCTCACAACATGGAGCTTCTGGGAGGTCCCTGATCACCTTCCAGCTGGGGGGACCTTGCCCGACTTGTCCTCCATAATGCAGACAGGGGCTCCTTAGCGCCAGAGCCCGAGAATCCCATCTCTGGTCCCATGCTTCCCTGATGATAGCTGTGATCCTGACACCGAGTCCCAAGGAGGAAACAGCCTCCTGGTGCCAGCCTGCTGGGCCTCCGGGGGTCCAGGCCCCTGCTGGGGATGGGCCAGGGCCGGGGCCAGGCTGTGTGAGTCAGTGGGGCGTCTCTGTGGCGGTGCTCCTGCTGTCCCAGTGAGCTCTTGGAGATTTCATGGCAGTGCTGCTGGGGGCCTCGCCAGAGGAGAGGGCGGAGCAATCAGGGTGACCTATTTTTCACCATGACCGGGTTGTGGCAGGGCTCCACCAAGCCCGCCGAGTGAGGGTTAGCGTGTCAGAGTGGGGCTGCTGGGAACTGTGCCCAGCTGCAGTCAGGTCCTCCCTCCCTGCTTGCTCGTCATGGGCAATGGGGCGGGGGGGGCATTGGAAACTGCTGAGGAGGGAGGGGGCAGTCCATGGCCAGAGTGATGGGGTTGGGAGCTGAGTCCTGTTTTGACACTGGCCCCCCCAAGCCCTGACTCTCCTCTGCAGATAGCCGACCTCCTGGTCTCTAATGCTGGAGCTCAAGTCTTGGGCCCAAACATCACAATTTTCGGAGGAATGAGACAATCTTTTTTGGATGCTTCTTTGCCCCATCTTGCCCTTCATGCCCCAGGGCTGGGGGATTTGACATTGCCCTGAGATTTGGGGTCCAAAGAATGGGGCACAGCCAGACCAGCCAATGGGGATCTGAATGTCCCTGTCTGTCCCCTGCCTGGACCTGGGACCGGAGGCAGGGGCATGAGGACCTGGGAACCACGTTCCCTCCCCCACCACCCACAGCCAGGGCCAAGGAGGCACTTCCTGGCAGGGGCGGGAGACGTCAACCACCCCGTGCTCACCCTCTCCTCCCGCCTCTGCGCCAAGCCCTGCCATGGCGCCAACCCTGGCACCTCCACACCCTGTGGGACGCACCACCACAAAGCGCTTCCCCGAAATGAACCCTTGTCTGGCCCCAGCAGATCCGCCCAGACCACAGAGCACATGGTTCCCCAGGGCCCCCTCCCCAGCTGGAGGCTCAGCAAGCAGGCCTCCGAATGCCAGGCTCCCATGGAGGGTGGCTACTGGGACGAGGGAAGAGAAAGGAAGGGGGAGGCGGGGACTGAAGCGTCAAACGTCCTGCCCCCTCCCCCAGTCCACCCACAAAACCCCCTGGTTCGGTTTCCATCCTCCTTTTTGTGTTTTCCATTGCAGCCGAGGAGAAGGCCTCCAAAGCTGCCAGCTTCCCCCAGCTGCCCTTGGACTGCCGAGGGGCGCCCAGAGACGGGGCCTCTAACTTGCAAGGCTCCCCAGGCCCTTGTCTGGCCAGCCTGCGTGTCCCTCTGTCCCCGGGACTGCCTGACTCCATGGAGTTGGCCAAGAACAAGAGCAAGAAGCGCCGTAACCGCACGACCTTCAGCACGTTCCAGCTGGAAGAGCTGGAGAGAGTCTTCCAGAAAACTCACTACCCGGATGTGTATGCCCGGGAGCAGCTGGCTCTGCGAACGGACCTCACCGAGGCCCGGGTACAGGTGAGGGCACCCCGGACGTGGGCCTCTCTGGCTGCCTCTCCCACCCCGACCATGGGCCAGGCCGTGGAAGGGCTGGGAGAGGTGGGCGCTGGTGCCACGCAGACCCACCTTTCCCAGGTGCCTGCCGCCCGGCCCGCCTGCCCTCGGCTCCCCTCCATGCCCAACTCTGCTGCCACCACGGGCTTGCAGCCCAAGTGCCTCATGGGGTTGGTGGCCTCTGGGAGTCCTTGCTCTGCCACTTCCAGCTGACCAGGTGACTTGGGGCATGTCCTTGGATCTCTCAGTCTCGCTTTTCCTACTTAGGATGGTCTTTGAGGATCACAGATGTGACAGCCTTTCGGAAGCAGTGAAATGCTGAACACATCCGGCTACTCCCGAGGTAGCTGCCCAGAGCAGGAGGGTCCCCACTGGGGCGGGGGGAGTTTGAAGCTCAGTGATGCTCAAAGCCATCCCGAGCCAGCGACTGTCAGGCCCACCAGCTCCCAGACCCCAGCCGGGAAAGCCTGGCCAGGGGCCCTTCCCCACCCAACCAACTCTCTCCAGCAGAGATCAGGCCGCAGGGCTTCCTGGGTAGGGCTGTGGCCAGCTTCAGGTAGGGGTTGGGGGTCAGGGGACGGAGGGATGCTGGGAACAGGGGAAAGGGAGAAGGGAAGTCCACGTCCAAGACATGTCGGAGGTGAGAAAGAACATGAAGGTGGCAAGCAGAGGGTGGGGATGGGGAAGGAGGCTTCAGTAAACGCCTGGCCCAAGAGGAAGATGGTGGTTGTTGCCTTGCTTTGACTTTGAACTGGCATGACGCACAGCAGGTTCCCTGAGGCCAAGCAGGAGGCACTGGGAGAGGGGTGGGATTTGGGCTTCTCAGGAGAGGTGAGGAGGTGACCTCTAGACAGAGAAGATTCTCTTTCCCACCACAGAGGAGACCTATTTGGGACAGAGCTCATACATAGCACACCTGTGTGGGGCCTCCCTCTGGCCGAATATGGGGACTGGCCGGCCAGTCCACGAAGAGGCTGGCTGCCTTCTAGCAGAGAAGGCCCTACAGCTGGATTCAGCATAGGACCAGAGGGGCTTGGGCTGTTTCCCCTTCCCTTCTGGGTCCTCCTGCTTTCATTTTCCTCCCAGGCGGCACCCAAAACACACTTCTAGGACTGTCCTCCCAGGGCGCCCCAGGACCTGGGCCAGCAGGGTAAGAGACCAAGCATTCACAACTTCCATGAGCCACGGAAGTCCGGAACATCAAGTCTCCGGACGCTCTGCGAGCCTCTGGATAGCCGTGGCCATGGCACTGCCTTGGAGAGGCGGAGCGCAGCCCCCCACTCCTCTCCCAGGCCTTTTCAATGCCAAAGTGGTGCAGGGGCGGCCACAGGGCTCTTTTCTCTGATGGGAATGTGACAGCCACCCATAGGCCCTACCCCATGGAGAGCAGTAAGCCACCACACAGAACAGTGCAGAGGGCAAGGCCCAAGTGCAGGCAGAAGTCTACAGTGCGGGCTGCAGAGACAACCAGGGATGATGGGGAAGAATGCCCGGTGAAGCAGGCCAGACTCCTTCATCTACCCGAGGGGGAGGGAGGCTGAGAAGGAAAGGCCCAGCAGCTGGGCAGGTGGGATGGTCCGTCCTGGACCTTGCCCCAGGCCTGCTCTGGGATCTCTGCATCTGGGGCTTAGGGGGCTCGGGGCCTGCCAAGCTCCTTAACTGTCATGGCTTCACCTGCCTGCGCAGTAGGAACGGCCACGGTGGGGGCGTGTGTGAGGGGCCGAGGTGGGGTTCCTTTCACACACACACACTCTCACACACAGAACTTCTTTTGTCATGGCTCCCAGCTAAATCCCTGGAAAGCAAGGGAATGGTTTGGTTCGGTTTGGTTTTGATATTGCCAACAGCTAGCCCAGAGCCTGACACAGAAATGTTTATTAAATGACAGAAATACAAAACGCATGCACTGGTACCATAAATGTAACAGCCGCAGGGCCTCCGTCAAGTGACAGATTCGGCGCCGATAGGTACACAGATGCGCACAGCACACAGGGAGGCCACCCTCACCTGCCAGGAGCTGCCAAATGAGTGGGAGACACAGATGGCAAAAGGGACGATGGTAATAGGGTGTGGTGAGTATGAGGGAGATGCCGGCGCATCACCCAGGCCATCGGTGACATATGCGTGTGTGTTGGGGTGAGGCAGTAAGCCCAGGCAGGGGAAGGCTGAGGTGAGGCAGGGAGTCGCAAGGTAGCAGATGCGTTCAAAGGCAAGCTGGCCTGAGAGGCAAGTAGGAAGAATCAAGCCATACTGCCTGGCTGGGGGTGAGGCTGTGGAGAAGGGCAGGGCTCAGTGCCCAGGGGCCTTAAGGAGCTGGGCTCTGGGCTGAGGATGGGAGGTGGGGAGCCTGGGAACGGAGATGAGGCAGGGGGGCTAGAGGCCTGTGCCCTGATATGCCTAGGCAGTGCCCAGAGCCTCTGAGGCCACAGATCCCACGACACCCTTAGTGGCACAAGCGGGCTGGAGAACCAAGAGAGTGACTCAGCCTGGTGACTAGGGGTGAGGGGTGGCCCAAGGGACCAAGAAGCCCCCCCCCCCCGTTCCCTGGCCTGGAGAACAATAGGGATTTACAGGCTGCTGCAGCTCAAGATCCTCCAGCTGGAGCCAGCTCCCCATCCTGCAGGAGGACACCCCCACCCACTCTCTCCCCAGCGGGCTCTATTCCTCAGGGCCGCTTTGTCACTCCCTCAGCCTCTCACCTCGGTCCCCAGGTCTGGTTCCAGAACCGCAGAGCGAAGTGGCGGAAGCGTGAGCGCTACGGGAAGATCCAGGAGGGGCGGAACCCCTTCACATCTGCCTATGACATCTCTGTGCTGCCCCGAACAGACAGCCACCCACAGGTGAGACCCCAGCTGGCCCTGCGTCAGGGCCTGGCCACATCCCCCAGGGTAGCGTGGGCCCCAGGGAGACCTGAAGCAGCATTAGGACTCTGCGGGACCATGGGTAAATCACTTCTCCTCTGCAAAGTGGGGCTCCTCCCTGTCTTGTGAACGAGGCATGCCGAACAGCTGGTACTGAAGTAAACCTCATTTGGAGGCGCAGTGGCAGGGGGCTCCTGAGATGCCATTTCGAGTGTCGGGGGTAGGCAGGAGCAGATTCTAGACCTGGGCCAAGTGGAGGTTTCCTGCTAAGTTTCTGGAGCCCTAAGGGCAAAGACAGAACCCCCAGGTAAGGGAGGCAGCCCCTGGGCTACTGATTCATGGGCCTTCTTTTCTGTCTCTCTTTTCAGCTGCAGAACTCCCTGTGGCCCAGTCCAGGGTCCGGGAGCCCCCCCGGCCCCTGCCTCGTGTCTCCAGAGGGCATGCCCTCCCCGTGCATGTCTCCATACTCCCACTCTCATGGGAATGTGGCTGGCTTCATGGGGGTGCCAGCCTCCCCCGGAGCCCACCCTGGCATCTACTCCATCCATGGCTTCTCCCCTGCCCTGGGGGGCCACAGCTTTGAGCCTACCCCAGATGGCGACTATAAGTCTCCAAGCCTCATCTCGCTCAGGGTGAAGTCCAAGGAGCCACCCAGCCTACTGAACTGGACCACGTGATCGGTTGCGTGGACATGCAGACTAAGCTGCCCACCCCCCTTTTCCTGTTCCCAGCTGCTCCCACCCCACCCCAGCCTGGATGCCAGAGAGGGCACACCTCTGCCTCCAAGCCCCGGTCGGTTCCCGGAGGCCCAGGCAGAGCAGCTGGGATCCTCAGCCTCCCACAGGGAACAAGCTAGAGTTTTTTTTTTTTTTCTCTTAAAATAAGGTGAGACTGCTCAGGACAAAGGGGGCTGCAAAGCAGGTAGGACTCTTCCTACCACACACTGGGTCCCTTCGTCCAACTCTGGGCTGGCGGGAGGAAGACACTGCCCTGCTTCCTTCAGACTTTGTCCAAGTTTAAGTGTCATCCCTCCAGCTGAAATGGCTGAATTGGCTCCTCATTCAGGGAACCCAGGAAAACAAGAGGATGATGACACAGGTTGAACCAGGAGAAGCTCTTTGTGACTAAGGGGAAACCAGTGTTAGAGCAGGAGCAGCCAGGGCCAGCCTGACTCCCCCCTCCCACCACCAGGGGGCGAGCGCTCAGCGTCTGGAGTTCACAAGGGCCTGAAGGCCACCGGGGGGGAAAAGGTGCCAGAAAAGGTGCCCGGAGCCCCAGCTCCAGCCACCCCTTACTCCTGCCCTGTGCCCCCTCCCCCAACATGGCATGGAGTCCTCACCCCCTCCAAGGGGGCAGAAAGTCCACCAGAAACCACCAAATATTTGGATTCTCTTCTATGGGCTCAGGCCAGAGCTATGCCATAGAAACTGTAGGCTCCCTTGGTTTACTCATTAGATGTTGGTAAGAATAAAACAGACTTCCACAAATTCTAAGCCCCTGAGATCTCAAACCCCACTTTTGTAAAAAAAAAAAAAAAAAAGTGTGCTGCCCAGCATAATAATAAAGATGGCAGTATTTTTTAGACCAGGTGATTGTGTATCCTCAGGGTTTGACAGTGGGTTAGCTGGTCTGTGCCCAGGGTTCAGGCTGGGCCAGGCCCTCCT
Source organism: Eumetopias jubatus (assembly GCF_037043125.1). NCBI lineage: Eukaryota > Metazoa > Chordata > Mammalia > Carnivora > Otariidae > Eumetopias > Eumetopias jubatus. Next base: position 14,808,979 of record NW_028274810.1, read on the forward strand.
AAGGGGCCAGCGGGGGTCCTGGGGGCTAGGGGAAGGTGGGCCTGCAGCAGGGCCCCCAAGGCCATTGATGCCATGCCTGGCCCTTTCACCTGCCTAGGATCGGCTCGAGGGCTGCTGGGCCCATGTGGAAGGGAAAATGGGGAGCTGGGGTGGGAAGGCAGAGATAAACGTGTGGCTGAACTGGCAGTGGAAGGGGGCTGGAATGAAAGATGGGTGAGTCCACTGAGGGCTCTGAGCTCCCCTGGGCCAGAACCGTGGGGGTGGGGCAACCCCCTTCTCCCAGATGCCCCAGGAACATGTCTGAGCTGTGGGGCAGAGACAAAAGCCAGGACTCTTTCTTGTGGTTTCAGAGTATTAGCCATTCTACCCTTCATCCCCACTTTCTGCCTTATCTCCGCAGCCTGGAAGGCAGGAAGAAAGCAGGCCCGGCCCTCCCACCCTCCCAGTAAACACAACCACATTGCTCAGAGCTCAGCCTCGGCTAGTAGCCTCTTCCAGGCACAGAGAAACCCGAGCACACAAAGACACCAGTGCTGTGCTCGTTCCCAGAGGGAGCAAGTGCCCCATCAGATCAGATTTTCCTCTAAGACAGTCAGTGTGACTAGGCTCAAGCTCCCCTCAGAAGAAACCAGGGTCTTCCTTCCCTTCCCTTCATTCGAGGGCCTGGCTGCTGGTGATTTCTCTCCTCTCGGTACTGATGCTGGCTCTGAGGTCCATGCGAGAGCCCTGCGTCCATCAGGAAGGGAAGAGTCGGAGCAGTAAGGAGAAGCAGCCCCAGCACCTCCGAGGAACACAACCCCCTTCACACAGCTGGTCAATAATGACTGGGCCTCAAACCCACACTTCTAACTCAGGGCTAAGACCAGTGCACTAGAAGGTTCTTCACCCAAGGAGTGGGCAGCAAGATTTTGGAGTTCTGTGTCACCGAGTCAGAGAGATGCAGAAAGGTTGGTTTGTTCTACAAATATTTACTGAGTGCCCACTCTGTGCCAAGCATTGTGCTGGGTGCCAGAGATAGAACAATGGTCAAGAAAAAAAACCACAATTCCCTCTCTCACACAGCTCGGGGCAGGGTGGGGGGGGGGAGCGGTGCGGTGCACGGGGAGGAAAGGATCTGTGAAAGCAAAGGAAGCAGAAGTGGGGGAAGAGAGGGATGAGAGAAGAGAAGGCAGTAAAGCCAAGAGAGATCCCCGAAGCAGGAGTGGAGGAGGCAGGCGGAGGCTGGGAGCGAACCGTGCGGGAGGGAGGCCCTGGCGGAGGAGGGCACGGGGAGGCCAGAGACCAGCTACTGGCTCCCATCCAGGGGCATCTGCCCACAGCTCATATTTCTCTGTCCAGTGACAGCTAAATGAAGAGAAAGCTAACTTTACAACCGCCCACTTCACACATAATGAATATGAATGGGCATCCCGGAGCCCGTTCCCTGGGATTATCTGTGAGCTGATGGCTTCTCCCACTGACTGGGCCATCCCAGCCGGCCTGTCCCCTGGCTGGGACGCAGGCGGCCCTTCCACCTGCTTCCCATTAGCCATTCTCCCGTCCTCCTCCACACCCTAGGCATCTCACCGCTAAGATTCAGTCCCCAGGTCTTCAGATGCCCCTGCCCCCAGCCTCACTCCAGAGGTGACCTCAGCTCTCAACCTAGGCCAAAGGCCAGGCTGGGGGCTATGCTCATCCCCTTCTGGAAAAAGAAAGGGGAAGTGGCCCCATCTGGAATCCCAAATTTAAGAGAGTTGCTAGGCTCAATGTCCTTTTGCTAAGGCCCCACTCTGCCCCAGTGAGGCCCACCCAGAGAAGCCTTAAATCTCGGTGCTGGCAGGGGCACAGACCCCAGGCCCAGAGCAGAGAGTCCTCGCTAACGGGCCCTTCAGTCCAGGCTTCTGGGCTCAGTCCGGTGTGAGAAAATGCTTCTCATGAGAGGCATTCAATCTTCCTCCCCCACCTCCCCCCAGGCATTTACACATCAACCTGAATTACAGCCCTGAAGTGCAGACCTTCTGCAGCTCCGGACAGGAACCGAGCCCGGCCCCACCTCGCCAGGAGCCGGGCATTCCCTGTACCAGGCAGAGGGAGCACACACCTCACTCCTGCCCCAGCCTCTGCCTCAGGCTTACCCTCGCCATTCTCCCCAGGGGCAATGCTCTCAGAGGCCCCGCGCCCGCCCCTCACCCACGGCAGCCTCCGCCGCCCAGTCTCTTCTCCGGGGCACTGGCTGGGGCCGGCAGAGCCTGGGCGGCCCCGCAGACATCTGTCTCGGTGCCCACCACGTTACTGCTCCCGCTTGCTCTCGTGGCCACCTATCGACTGACAAGGAAAGTGGGAGGGTGCGGTGTTCTGTTCACCTGGACGCCCAGGGCTCCTGGAACGAGGCCTGGCCCAGAGAAGAGGCCTTCAAGGCAGGACAGCAGGGTGGCTGGGTGAATGACTGACTTTTGAAAGCCTTCTGTATAGAGAGCAGTGAACTCAGGAGGAGGGACAGGAGGAGCCCTAAGACATTGTTCTGGCCCTTGAAGGTGGGGGTGGTCTCTTCTCCAGGGGATTCAGGAAGTGGAAGCAAATTCAGAGTGGGCCAGAGTTGGAAGGGCCCTTAGCAGGACTACGAATAGCTGTCACTTACGAGCCGTGCTGTCACTCCTCAGCCAGGTCCGTAGAGCCATTATTAACTATCTTATTCAGCCCTCGTGACCACCTTGCTGTTATTAAACCAGTTCTTACAGATAAGCCAACTGAGGCGTCGAGCTTGATGAGCTCAAGGCCCTTCAGTGAGTAAATGGCAGCCTGCAGCCCGAAGCTGACCGTGCTGAGTGACGTATGAATGGTACAAGTACTGCTTCCCCAAGTCGGTTCGTGAGAGGACAGTCAGGAAGCCAGTCGCTTGGGACAGAAGCCTAACAGGAACGGTGGCGCAGCCACACGCGAGTCCTCTGGGACCCAGGAGAGCAAGACGCCCAGGCTCAGGTTGAAAAGGAAGGTGGCAGCGACAGCCCCCGAACTACCTGAACAAGGGCACATTTGGGGCACATGAGAAGCCAGGGCAAGGCCTAGCGGACATTTGCCAACAATCTCCTTGCCAAGGACCATGCTTGTGCAAAGATTAAGTACTTACTAAAGGGGGCGCCTGGGTGGCTCAGATGGTTAAGCGTCTGCCTTCGGCTCAGGTCATGATCCCAGGATCCTGGGATCAAGTCCCGCATCGGGCTCCCTGCTCCTTGGGAGCCTGCTTCTCCCTCTGCTTCTCTCTCTCTCTCTCTCTCCCTGTCTCTCATGAATAAATAAATAAAATTTTAAAAAAAAAGTACTCACTAAAGGTAATAAAAGAGCAAATGAATGCCTTGGTGGTAAGTGCTGGGGAATCAAAATGATTCATTAGAGAAAGTGTGTGTGTGTGGGGGGGGGCGGGGAGGCCATGGGACATACACTTAGCAGAGACCTTGGTTGTATCCAGGCTCTGGCTCTCATTATTTTGTGCCCTTGGGCAAGTTCTTTACCCTTTCTGTGCCCATTTCTCATGTGCAAAATAGGCACTGCAATGCTGATACCTTTCAGGGTTATTATAAACAATAACATCAGAGTACTGGCTGGCTCCTGTGTGGAAAATGAGCTTTCCAGAAGCATCAGTACTGGGCCTGGTACCTATGTGGCACCCAGTAAGTGGTAACGCTTTTGACTGCCAGTTCCCTCAGATGATACGGCCACAAGGTAACCCATCCCTCAGTGGATGGAAGGAGCCCTGGACCTTGAGCCTGGTTAGCAATAACCAACATTTTGTGTAACTCAACCATTTACAAAAGGCCTTCATGTACCCTGCCCATCTCGGGAGCCAGATGAGAAAGAAAACCACAGAGAGAGGGTGGCCACTTTACCACTAGCACACTCTGTGGCTGGGCAAAGACTCTTCCTCTCCTGGGCCAGCCCCTGGGCCTACAGAGATGCAGGGGTTCACCCGCCCACTCAGGCTTCATGGCCCTTGCAGCTTTGATAATGTGTTCTTTTTTGTATAAACTGAAATATAAATTAGATATATAGGTATTTACAGACCTTTGCAAACCAAGAGGAAAAAATTGCACCTCTGACTAAGGGAAGCTTCAGAAAAGGGGAAGGAAGGAAAACTTCAGACAAGCTGGTTCAATGAGTGGAGTATGAATGTGAAAATCTATCTTACCCAAACTAAAATCTCATGATACATACTTCCTATCGGTCCTGGGCAAGGAACAGTAGAAAATCCATCACGCACACACAAATCGTGTCAGAGTCCCTTGTCTGGTGCAAGTTACCAAGGGGCAAAAAGTCGGTCACAGGGACTTCCCACCTCAGAGGTTGTGTGACTTACAGAAAAAGGACAGTGCTGGCTTTGCCCCTGCGGCTCCAAATCATACAGACTTATCCTGGAAGCCCAGCTTGGGGCCTACACTGAGGCTCAGCCCAAGACCCAGGCCAGGCAGGTACTGAACCAACAAAAGGGAGATTCTCCCCAGAGTACATTTCCTTTGTAAGCCAAGACCCCTCAGAGACTTAAGACCTCATACACATGGCCCACAGGTAAGATAAGGGACCTTCAAGCAATTCTGAAAAGAGAACAGTCCTATCATATCACCCGCAGCAGAAACAGAGCCTCAAGATGGAAGTAGGTGAAAGCGGATGTGTGTCCAGGGATCTCAGGGCCAGGTGCAGGCTCCACGAGACCTCAAACTGACACCTACCACAGAGAGTTTCCTTGCCTCTTCCCCAGCAACGTGGGCTCCCCCAACACACTCCTTCCCACTGCGAAGCTGACCGCTTCCCCAGGCTCTGGTCACAGAGGTTTCCTCTCAGTCCCAACCACCTACCCGTGCTAGGCCTATAGCAGCTGACCCCCTCTCTGACCCAGCCCCTCCCTCGCTAGCACTGAAATTGGTTTGGTGGAGGCCAACTCAGGAGTGTGATCCTGGGGCTTCTACTGCAATTACATCAAACCCAGAGATACAGGACAACTTGTCACCCCAGCAGCCCAGAGCCCTGGAGCTGGGCTGAAGTGATTCCAGATTGATGTGGGGGAAAAAACACTCTGGATAAGTGCCAACTCCCCGTTTCTCCCCCTCAGGTGGGAAAGGCAGGCAGCCTGGCAGGGAACAAGTGGGTGACCCATCAATGCTGGCAGGAAAAGCCACTTTCTAGACCTGAGGAAATATTCAGGGGCCGTATTTCCTGCAGACATGGCAACGGGGATTGGTTTTGCTTCCTTTTAATGTAAACAGAACACACAAACACGTTAAAAACCCCAACGTGACACAAGAGAATACATAGAGATTTATATATAGGTATTTACAGACCCTCGCAAACCAAGAGGAAAAATGGCACCTCTGGTTAAGGGAAGCTTCTCTTCCTACCCCCTAACCCTGCCCAAAATCAAAGCACTGAGGCAGCTGTAGGAGCCTCTGCAATTGCTTCTGGATGAAACTTAGCAGGAGGCTGGAATGACATCAGAAACCCTTCAAAGCAAAACCAAACATTCCGACTTTCTGGCCCTGACCCTCCTCCTTGGCAGGCTGACATGCCAAGGATTTGTGTGTCTTTGGAAGAGTCAGCACGACCCCTGCAATTCAGATGCCAATAGCTTCCCAGCCCACCCCAGCTTTTCCCAGCCTTGGCCTGAACGAGAAACGAGCTGCAACCAACCATGTCCAAGAGGGTGGGGAGGAGTAAAGGAAGAGCGGACCCCAAGTAGAGAGCAGACTGCGGCTCGGTGCAGGACGCTGGGAATCAACTGAGGGGCCAAATCTAGCCTTCCCCAGCAGCCCAGCTCGGCCTAGGGAGGGCACAGTGGGGCTGTGCTGCCACCTGGAGGGAGGTGGGAGCACTGCAGCCACGGACCGGGACAGCCCCTGGGGCACCTCCAGGTCAGCCCTTCTTTCCTTGTCAGTCCCCTGCCCAGGAGCCTCACTGCAGCAGCTCCTCCCAAGAAATGGGCTTGGAGAAGACCTCCCTTTCTAACCAGAGGTCATAGTTCATCTGGAAGTCCTCAGGGAGGTCCACCCGCTGGCCCAGGACACTCTGCAGGCAGTTGTCCACAGGCAGGAAGTCCGGGTTGCTGTGGGCCCGGTCGTACCGCCGGGCGTTGAAGCGTTCGATATTGGCACGGAGGGCACATTCCTCTGCCTGGAAGTCCCAAGGCCGGGCATCAAGATCTGGGACAAAGCGGGAAGACATGTTTAGGAGCTGAGCCCTCATGGCAGCTCCCCGCTGGGTTCACTGAAGCTCGGGGCCAGGCTGACCCTGGCTCGAAACGCTGTCAGCCCCAAGCAGGAGACCTCCAATTCCCATCCTCAGGAAGACTGATGGGACTTTTTACTTCGATACAAAGGAAAATCAGGGGAAAAGAGAGAGGCCAGATCTACAGAGAAAGAGGCCACACTGCCATTTTGGGGGGGACCCAGCCAGGGAGAGCCACAGGAATGACACGCTTCTCTGAAGTCACCTTCTCCCTGGCTCTCTGGGATGGATGGCAGGAAGCTGCAGAGCCCCTCATTTGCTCATTCTCTCAGTGCCCTGACCAGGGACTGGGGGGCACTCCCGCTCCACACAAATCCACAGGGCACTGCGGTGCTCACGTGGTCACCTGGCCGTGGGGCCGTGAGCAAGGAACCGGAACAGCGTGGCAGCATGTTCGGGAAAGCCCAGGAAGAGCCCACCCTGCCTGGAGGCCAACGCAGCCGCCCAGACGGGAAGGACACGTGCGGGTACCGAACAGTTACGGGTATGAGGGGGGCGCCCTGCCGGGAGCAAGAAACATGGGGGACAACACGGCTAATGGGCCAAGATCCCTGCATGTGATGGACGCTGAGCTGAAGAGAAGCTGGGTCAGATTACGCAGGAGGGGAAGGGACGCTGGGCCAGCCTCACATGCCTTGCTTAAGAGTTCGGCTCAAATTGTAAGGGAAATCAGAAGCTAATGAAGGATTTTACTCAGGGAGTTAGCACCCCAGAATCTGCTTTTCAGAAAGATCACTGGGGGGACACCTGGGCGGCTCCATCGGTTAAGTGCCTTCGGCCCAGGTCATGATCCCAGGGTCCTGGGATCGAGTCCCACATCGGACTCCTCGCTCAGCAGGGAGCCTGCTTCTCCCTCTCCCACTGCTCTGCCTGCCGCTCCCCCGGCTTGTGCTCTCTCTTTGACAAACAAATAAAATCTTAAAAAAGAAATTTAAAAATAAAATAAAAAATTTTAAAAAAAGATCACTGGGGCTCAGTTTGAGGCACTGACAGAGGGGAAGAAAAGGGGGGCAGGGAAGAAAAGGGGGGCAAGGAAGCCATCAGGGTCTGTGAGAATTCCAGTGGTGAGACCCAAGGCAGTGGTAGTAGGGAGAGAAAAGATGGGCAGTTATCTTGTGACAGTTTCTGAAAAAGGAACACCTTCCAGGGGACAGAGGAATGGGGGTGATCACATGCGCCAATCCCAGGCAGTTTCTCAAAGTCGTTCTTGGAGCTCTTATCCGGATGCTAGAGAAGCAGGAACTGGACTCTGTGGGTTCCTCGGAGGGAAAGGCACCCCCCCAGCTTTGCGCCAGAGCCTTACCATTGCCGTACGCCCAGTCGTCGTTCAGCCGATGCCGCACCTTCTGGTAGATGGCAGACATGGTCTTCATGTTGCTCTTCCGCCACTGCCGTCCCAGGTACTTGGTCTGCACCTTGAGCAGCTTCAGCACGTACAGCTGCATCATGGCCTGCTTCACCTTCAGGGCCCGCTTCAGGATGGGGGCCGACTTGAACACCACCAGCATCTGGAAGGGCCACGAGAGGGCCGGATCGAGGGCAGAGATCAACACCTGCACGACCACCTTGCTGCTCACCCCTTCTGGGGTTACAGGCAGGGGAACCGACCATCTCCGTCTCCCCAGACTGAGGGGTTTCCCGGGACATGGACTCCCACCACTAAAATCATGGGTCATCGTGAAATCTGAGGGAAGCCGTGAACTCACTCACCAGGAATGTTCCTATGTGCGTGTATGGAAAATTTCCGAGGATCCACGGACCTCCCCACCCCAAATGCATCCTCAGACTCAGGGTTAAGGGAGACTCCCAGAATCCCGGTTGTGTTACCGGTGGATGTTAAAAGGACATAGAAAAATCCCTTCTCTAAGTGTCCACTGGCTTCAGGGCACGACTGAGCCTCTTCTAGCTTCCAGTTCAACTCAGCGAGGAACCAGGCACGAGCCGTTAAATGCAAGGACGTGGCAAGAGTGAGTCCGGTGAGAAGGGGGTAGGGGCAGCAGCAAGCCTGCCCCCAGGACACCCTGGGAGGGGACAGCACGGGGTGTGGCCCTCTGCCTTGACTTCCAAGTCGTGTGCCCGCTGACTGCACTAGCTCACCATGGTCCTCGAATGCTTCCATTTTGTCAGCTTGTTCAAGATCCGAAGCAGATTGATACAGGAAAAGAGGTTCCTCCAGCAAAACTGGTTATTGTCACCTGCCTCCTGCAGGGAGAACCCGAGAACAGTTATAACCCTCACAGCTGCAGGGTGCTCAGCAGTGTCCATGGCCCGCACGCCTCTCTCGGAACTGTCGGGCCTTCCGCTCCTCAGCCCAGGAGGACTTCCATCCCAGAGCTTGGCAGGGGAAAGGGAGCTCCCTAGAATTTTTCTGCAGGAAACGTGGAGCATGATTCTGGGGACTGTGCCCTTAGCCCCCAAAGCTGGGGCATCCGCACCCAGCTCCCTCAGAGCTGTGCCCCACGGAGATCCAGTGTGAGAGAGCGAAGCCACCCAACCAGGTGAGCCCTGGGTCAGCAGCCCCTGAAGACCACGCTCCTGATGAACTACTCCCTGTATATCCACATCTTTCCCCTCAGCGAGCTCCCTCCTCTGGCCCTTCTATGCCATTTTGGCCCTTTAAAAGCCAGTCCGCAACAGTGACCTCCCATGTGAGCACCTCTATCCCTGAGTCAGGGGAGGCAGGCCCTCCACCACCACCCCTCACGCCAAAGGAGCAGCCAGGGAAGCATACAGCCACTCACCAGACTCTCGGCGGTCAGCTCCGGCAGCTCGTGCACCACGCAGTGGGGGTAATCCAGGACAGAAATGCTGCAGAGAGCAAGAGAAGCTGGGCGCCCACCCTGAGCAAAGGCTGTGGGCTGGTGAAGCAGCTGCGACAGGGCTGGCTCCTGGCCTTCCTCCCTCACTTGGGAGTGGAAGCAGGACTCCGCCTTGTGTGCACCCCCCTCATCCCGCCAGCTACAGGAGATGAAATCCCTGCTACCACAGAACTTGTACGGTCCTACTAGGGCCAGAGACCAGCCCACCATCTTGTAAGGTCCAGAGACCCTGCCTTCCCCACAGCAACGAGCCTGGGGCCAGGGGGAAGATTTCTCAAGGCAATTAATGTATGCCAAGCCCCTAGAGGAGAGAGTGTCTGGCCGAGAGCTCACCCTGCGGTGCACCATCAAACACAGCGGGCCCAGGCGAGCAGGGCAGGGGTAAGAGCAGATAGGGCTTTACAGTGCACATGGCGGAGGCCCTCAGAGAGCAGGAGGCCTGGCCAGTCTCCTCAAAAAACCACCGAACAGTGAGGACAGTACTGGAGCCCTGGATGAGAACCCTCCCACCCAGGCACAGACTAAGTCACCTGTCACTAGAGTGGCTAGACTCAGACTCGACACACTGGCATTCTCCACAGCAGGGACCGTGTCTCGTTCATCTTTGTGTCCTGAGGCCTGGCAGAGTGCTGGCTTGTAGGGGCTCAACGGGCTCAGGAGGAGAGGCCAGCCAGGAGCCCTGCCATCTGGCCATACCCACCCCTTCCTGCTCCCTCATCCTTATCACCTGTTCTTGGCGGTGATGTAGGACATGATGTTTTGATTGAAGAACTTTAGGATCAAAGGGATGCAGTTGGCAAACACCAGGTGCTGGGCCATGTATTCAAACTGGAACCAACAGAAAGGAATAAGCATGCCCTTTAGGACCTCACCCTCTTTCCTCCAATGATAAAAGGCCTTGGACAGAGGACTGTGTCTTAAAACATTCATGCAGAGCTCAAGGGGGTTTGAAGGTCAAGGCCTCAGTTCTTCGGGGCCGGAGGAGCAGCAATGTCTGAGGCCCTGGCCCAGTGAATGGGAAGGCCCTGCAGGTACCTGGTAGACGTGGTTCAACTTAAAATGCTTGAGCAGCAACAGCAGGACAGCAGAGATGGCCTTAACAATGACCTCCTTGTGGCGGTTCACATCCACCCCCAGCTTCATGCTCTGCAACACCGTGGTGCTGGAAACACAGTTCCCCGGGTGAGCCACCAGCATGTACAGCACAGCCGTTCCTGGTGCTCACAGGAGAGATGGGATTCCTGAGCCTTCCCTGGGCAGAGGGCCCCGCTTCACCGCCCACCCCCACGGACATCTCAGAGATCAGGCCCGGGGCTCCTTCTGCCCACCTCGCAGGCAATCCAGCTCAGCACAATGTATTTCTTGTGAGGCCCCTAACACATTCTTAGCCTGCTTCCCTGATTTCTCAGAAAATGAACTTCTCCTTTTCAAGTTCTTCCTAAGCTTTTGCTACCATATGAACTTGGGTCCCTCAAAGTGTATTCTGTGGAATTACCAATACATTGAGACGTTTCATACTATGGAGAAAAAAGGGCTTTGGAAGTCAGATAAATAGAAGCAGCACTGAGTTAAATCGGTTTCTTAATTCAGGGTTTCTCACTGTAAATCTCTGTAAGAGGAAATTTAGTATTTGACTCGGGAACCCTTCTTCCAAGGATCATTGAAGGCCTAGTGTTCTGGGACACTCCCTTTGGTATTAGCCAACCCCTGCCTCCTCCCTCACCTGGCTATCACTGCCAGACTCAAGGGGCCCAGCCCCTAGGGAACTGGGCTCAGACCTGGGTGGTACTGGCAGGCAGGCTGGAGGTCAGATCAAGGCCCAGGTCCTTCTCAAAGCAGAAAACGATCTCGGTTTGTACTCTCATATCAAAGCAAGGTCAGTGCCACAGGGAAAAACAACCCCTAAGGATTTCACTAGCGCCCTGAGATACCCACAAATATCCTGCATGCCAAATCACCAGTGAAGAGAAAAGAACCCACACCCAGCTCAGGTTCAGCTGTTGGCTGGTGAAGTGTCCAGAAGCTAAACCTACACCTCCTGGATGTCCTGATCACACAGCTTTCGAGGGAGGGTTTCGGGAAATGTCTAACACCGCCTGATTCATTTTACAGAGGAGGAAACGACTTTTCCCCAGTTCACTCAGTGGCAGACTTTTCCCAAGTTCACTCAGCGGCAGAATCCATACCAGAATCCAGGCCCACCACATTAAGCCACTTCCCCAACGGGTAAAACTAAACATTTAATCTGATACAGTTTCTTTCTTCTGAGCCAGGAATACCCTAAACTTAACCTGCAGAGAAACTGAGCCAAAGAGAGAGACAACCTAGCAAGACTGGGACCGAGAGGAAAACACGTCCCTTTCCCCTCTACTCTGTGGCCCCTGACCTGCTCCGTTCACGGGAACACTACTCACGGCATCTCCTCAGGCAGGACATCTGCTAGGATGTTGATTGAGTCCGTCTTGGCCTTTGAGGTGGGGGCTGCAGCCAGCAGGATCTTCAGCAGCGCGATCTGGGGAGAAGCAGAGCTGAGCCCTGAGAGGCAGTCCTTCCCGAAGAGCTCAGGTGGGTGGCAGGAGGGGCTGAAGGACACTGGCAGGGCGTGCTCTCAAGGCCAGTGCAGTGGGGACGGTCCCAGACCCAGAGTACTCCTGAGGAGGAGGCAACACCCCAAAAGCAGGAGCACTCACCATATACTGAGGCAGGCTGGGAAGCAAGCCTTGGTAGAGGGTTTCTGCAGGTACTTGCTCGACTTCCTCTTCTCCCTTTCAACACAATAGGTACAGATACAAAACCCCTGTCCCAACTGGTCTCCTGAGCCAGCTTGCTAGGTGGCTAGAGGAGCATCTGTAAGTACCTATGTAAATAACGACGGCAAACCTTGAATAATACAACGTGTGAGGCACTTTACCTGCAGTAACTCAGTTAATCCACACTACAACTCTGTGAAGAAGATACTATTATTATTCCCATTCTACAGGCGAGAAAACTAAAGCACAGCGAGAGCCAGTAACTGGCCTAAGTGGCCACCTACTGAGTGATGGAGCCGGGAGTCAGGGGCGGGTGACAGGCTCAGAGTCTGCGCCCTGGACCCCCACACAGACCCAAGCCACCCCTGCAGTGGGAGCGAGACTGGGAGCTTTGAGGGCAGGGCCTGGGGCAGCTTTGCAGTCTGGGCCAGCGCAGTGCCTGGGGAATGGCCTGGGGGTCTGGGGTTTTGTATTTGTACCTATTGTGTTGAGAAGGCCTCGGACTCACCCCCGAGAGAGGAGAGCGAAGGTACTCCTCCTCCATCTGTGCCTGGACCTCTGCAATCGACGTGTACTTGTGCTGGAGAGAGAGCAGAGAAACACCTCTCATTCTCTGGCCGAAGCCCCACACCCTGGCAAAGACCCCACTCGATTTTCTTCAGACACAATCTCCTCAAAGAGGACTAAGTCACCACAAAGATCCCTAACTTAAGTCCTAAAATATTTTTCTAAGTGGGCACATATTTCTTTTTTTTTTTCCTTTTTTAATTTTTTCTAAAGATTTTATTCACTCACTTGACACAGAGTGAGCATGAGCCAGGGGTGGGGGGGGAGGGGGCAGAGGGAGAGGGAGAAGCAGACTCCCCACTGAGCAGGGAACCCAATGCAGGACCCGATCCCAGGACCCTGGAATCATGACCTAAGCCCAAGGCAGACACTTAACCAACTGAGCCACCCCGGTGCCCCCGTTGGCATATATTTCTTAAACCCAGTCTAAAAAGCACACGATAGATTAGAAAAAAAAAAAAACACACAAAGGAAAGGGGCTTTTCAGACAACCATAGAGACAGGAGAAAACTATTAGAGGGAGGGTCCAGGATTCAGAAACGCCTAGCAGCACAGGGCCCACCTAACTCACTTCTACTACAAATCTCAAAAATAGATTTCAAAAACATATCAAAATTTCCACTCCTGACATGTTGTCAGGGGAGACAGCCCTTCCCCACTCTTGGTGTTTCCTCCCACATGGAGGGATATGCACGTGTAAAAAAACCCCCGCTCTCCCCTGCCCCTTTCCACACACTCACTCCTCCCTTTGCCGACTAGTGAGTATAGGGAGAGGAACAGGACTTTCTGAGCCCAACCACCTTCTCTCTTCACTTTAGAAAAAAGAAAAGCCTATGTTCTCTTCTGCTCCTCAACCAGGCTTAGCAGGGTTCCAGCACTGCCTGACCCTGGGTAGATGAGTCCACCTAATTCTGGAAGTAAAGCATTAGGGTGCACATCATTGCTGTGTTCTTATGCCTCATTGTCCAGTCGCTCTATCAGCAATAAAGCTGGTGTTTCGATTTCCATCTGCCTACTCCTCTATCTCAACTGCCTTAGAACTTGGACTTGGAAAAGGGAGGGCTATTTATCAGGCCCTTTAAAACTCCACCTATTAAAATAAAAATAAAATAAATAAAATAAAAAATAAATAAATAAAAAAATAAAACTCCACCTATCAAGTACTATCTTTAATAAACTCTCAGTTAAGTCCCCAACAAAAACTCAGCTAAAATAAATAGAACTTACAAAGAGCTGTATTAAAGGGTATAGCCACGGTCCACCTATGCCTCCACCCCAGGTTCCTTCAGACAGACAACAGTCTTAAAAAGGTTTCTCCCAACGGACTGCTCTCACTTTACTCATTTGGGACCAAAGTAGGTCAAAAGCTCATCCAAAGCCACCTACCTGTTTCAGAGTCTTGATGCTTTCATGGATTGGCCTGGGCAGCCCCACCACCGTGTTCGTGTCACTGGAGAATAAAGAAAACCCTGTGTTAAGCCTAGACAGCAATTCGCCTCAATTCCTAAACACCAAAGGCCAGGAGAATGAACTCCCGTTACCTTTCTTCAAAAGGATGTCAGATCACACTCACCTGCCTAGGGTGTAACCTATAAACTTGCTGCGGCTGGATTCCAGGAACATCTCAATGTCTTTCTCTCTGTCAAAGAGAAAGAACGAGGTTTTTATTAAATGTTATTTCAAGGTGTCATGGTCAATAAAACATAGAATGCCCAGAAATTGTGAAGCCAGAAGAAAAGGTCTCCCACCATTGTTTTTCTTTTTAGGTAAACAAGAAAAGAAAAGAGAAAGAGAAAAAAATGAACAAATGAACTAAAATCTTCAGACTATTTTAACATCCTCTATAATGTTGTTGGATCAATAACCTGAAACTATATTATGTGTAACTAGTTTACCAGTAAAATTAAGGTGCTACCTCAAACTGAAAAGCATACTTTATTCAGCTAACAAGTCCGTTTGTCAAAAGAATTTCTCAAATATTTAAAGTTATTACAACAATTAGACCTATCAACTACAGAGATTTTCATATGAGTCCTGGGTCCGTCTTAAACAACTGGCACACCCTGCATGAGGACTAGTTTTGTACTGCCATCACAAATAACTGAAAACTGGGGTTTCAGATCAAGAAACTGACTTCTGTATCCTTTCACGTGTCCACCTATTTCTTAAGTCGGTGCTTTTTTTTTTTTTTTTTAAGATTTTTATTTATCCATTTAAGAGCGAGAGCAAGGAAGAGAGCACGAGCAGGGGGAGAGGCAAAGGGAGAGGGAGAAGCAGGCTCCCCGCTGAGCAGGGAGCCCGATGCAGGACTCAATCCCAGGACCCTGAGATCGTGACCTGAGCCGAAGGCAGACGCTTAAGTGGCTGAGCCACCCAGGCGCCCCTAACTGGTGCCTTTTCAAACAGATGCCATTTCTACATATCCAGGTACCTTCCCACCCATTGATTCATGCACACATATCTCAAACACCTTAATTACGATTCTAAAAACTCTTCCTTAATCTTGAATTCTTCTGTGAAAAACCACATGCAACTCCAGCAAGAGTGCAGATGGGTTCAGTTAAATGTCCTGGTTTTCATTTTTCCTATTCCCCCTTCATGATAGTACAGCTAACCAAGAGCTAACTCATCTTACTGACTCAAGAGCCATACAGGGGTCTCTCTGAGCAAGTCCAGCACCCTGAGACCTCTGGGCCAACAGAGGGTACTTTAAGAGAGTTCCATCCCAGAGCCAAAGTCAGCCTGGCCCCACAGAGGACCTCCTGTGGTGACTCAGGCCAGGTGCCAGGCCTGGGGGTGGGAGGCCTCTGGTTTCAGGAGCCAGAAGTGCGCCAGAAGTCTGAGCCTCACCTGACCTTGGGAGCCCACGGAAGCCCTTTGGGGCAGGCGAGCCTGTCAGTCTGAGGGTGCTGTAATGGGGGAGGCATCACTTCATCCCGCTCAAGGGGGAATGTCTCCCCCTCCAGACTGTTGTCATCATCATTCTCCTCTTCCTCTTCTCGAGAGTCATCAGCTTTGTAGGGATCCCGCTCGTTGAAGGCATCCAAGTTGTCCTGTTTTATCAGCGCCTGAAAACAGGGGGAAGGGAAATCAGACAAGTGCCAACCGAGCAACCACAAAGGGCAAGGAGGCTAGAGAGGCTGTAACACAGAAAGGTGGTAGGCAGAGCCAAGAGCAGGGGAAAAATCTGAGAGGAAGTCAAGGCTGGGCCCAAAAGACAAAGCCTTTCTTGCCCCAGTGCCTCAAAAGTGCCATGCTGTGAGTCCCCACGATAAACTGGACCCTGGGCTAGAGACACAGTGTCCCTGGCCCAGAGACCTTCATTGGGACTAGCTGGTCAGAGATGGTTTCCAACAACAGCGCTCACCCAGGGATCATGCTGCCATGTGCTGTGCACCTCGGGACCCTCGGGACTCCCAGGGGACATCCGTCACCCTTACCTTGTGCTCCCGACGGCCCCGCTTCTGCTGCTGCTCAATCAGGTCCGAGGCAGACGCCGGCGGGGAGGCAGCCCTCATGTTGCGGATCACCTTGATGCTGTCCTCGGGCAGCGGCGGGAGGCCCAGGATGGTGCGCTTCTCAGCCTTCATGCTCTGTAGCTCCTCAAAGCCACCCAGTGTGCACTGCATCGTGGACAAGGGACGGGGCCGGGCTCAACACCTCCGCGAGTGGGTCCCCGAGCCCCGTGTGACACCACAACCCGCACCAGTCTCTGAACAAGGGACTGATCACACAAGGATCCAGTGACGCCAACGCGGGAGCAAACAGACCAAGGGAAGGAGACATGCAGGCTGACTGAGCTAGTGGACACGCTTAGCTCTGTATGTATGATATACTCTTCAGATCAAGAAGGCAGACTGAAGAGCCTACCCCTTCAGGTTCCTAGACAAGTCTGTGAGACTCACATGCTTCAAAGGCTGTACATGCCAGTCTTTCAAATTGGGGATACACTTTTAGATACTCCAAAAAAAAAAAAAAAAAAAAGCTTCCTCTCAACATGCCCCTAGAAGCCAAAACCCCAGTGGTATTCAGCTTTTATCTCTGGCTTCAGTGAGGCTCTGTGAGGAACCAAGAGGATGTCTGACCAAAATAAAATGCACACACCACTCTAGAGAGGCGCTAAACTCACTGAGCCTGGCTCCACAGAGCTGGCCTGCTCTGCAAGGAGGAAGCGAGCCCCGAGGGGACGAGGAATCCCACCTGCAGCTCCTCTCTCTGCTGAGGTCACTCCTCCAAGTGGGAAGGGCGCTGGGCTTCGCTACTGACAATGGCCCCCAAGCCAAGGGTGCTAGCCATTCCTTCCCCAGCCAGAAACAGTCTCTACACCACCCCCGGAGGGAGACGGCACTAGCACAAGGTTCGCTCTTGCTCTCTTGCTTCCTTCAAGTGACCTCTGACTGAGGGGACCCAATTACACCAGCTCTACTTCTGCCTCCAATCACTTCATATACTCCAGGCTCGGAAGCAGCCTGTCTGGGGAGAAGGCGTCTTATGACTAGAGAAGCAGCTTGCAGGAGTCAGAGAGCCAACAGTCTACTCTGACCCAAGGGCCAAGTCCTCTTTGGCTACAGTGAGGCAAAAGTGTCTTGTTTTGTTTTAAACCAAAGTTTTATAGTTTAGTTATATATTAATTTATATATAGTTTTTCACATAATTCAACATTTAAAAAGATATGCAGTGCAAAGTCTCTCTCCTGCCCTGACCCCTAGCAGCTGAGTTCCCCTTCATAAAGTTTTTTTTTTTAAAGATTTTATTTATTTATTTGAGAGAGAATGAGAGAGAGAGAGAGCACATGAGAGGGGGGAGGGTCAGAGGGAGAAGCAGACTCCCCGCTGAGCAGGGAGACCGATGCGGGACTCGATCCCGGGACCCCAGGATCATGACCTGAGCCGAAGGCAGTCGCTCAACCAACTAAGTCACCCAGGTGCGCCCTGAGTTCCCCTTCAAGGAGGTGCTCACCAACACTGTCTTCCAGAGCAGCAAGAGAACTTTCTTCATGGGGAAGTGAGGGGCATGGCCGCTGCAAAATTTGGTCACCATCCCAAACAGCATGATGGCAAATGGTTCATTGTTGTACAGGGGGGAACCTAGGGGTAACACAAAGGGATCAGGACCAGCAGGAACAGGGCCCTCCCCAAGGCCAGCAGCCTCAGCTCCCAGGCAGGGCCTCAAAACCCCAGGATCTGCAGGGCCCTACCCAGCTCAGCCCTGAAGGTCTGTCGCATGGTCCTCCACTCAGCCTTATCACCCTCACACTCCTGGTGAACAGTCTCCACAATCAGGTACATGATGTTAAGCAGGACCCTGGGAACAAAAGCCAGCTCATAATGGTGCAGAATGGGGAAGCAAGGGAGTATCCTGGCTTCTCCACGGTCCAGCTAACAGGAGGAAAGCACGTGCACAAAGGCTAGTCGGTGGCAGAGGGCTATAACGCAGAGAAAACTAAAAGTCCCACAGAGCGCCCCATGGGGTGCCCTTTCTTGTCCTCTGCTATTAAGGGCATGACCAGATCTTACTCTGCTTTGCATTCCAGCATTGAGCTAAGTGCTTATCAAAGCAGGTGCTTCATCAATGGCTGAATGGATTAATATGAACAAGAATGGCCCAAAGCATTTCTGGCCCTAAGCTTCCTGGAGCAAGAAGAGCTCAGAGGTGGGAGTGAGCTGCGGAAGTAGGTGCCAGATCAGATGAAGCAGCGCAGGGTCAAAGCGAGAACAAGCAAGTGCTACTGTGATGGAGCGGAAATCGGGAGCCAGCGGGCAGCGCCCAGGGACCCGACCGCAGTGGGGAACGCCACGAATGGCCGGTCTGAAAACTCCCAAACTCACAGAGACAGATGCTAAGCCTCACAAAAATGGGAAGGTGATCTCACTGTTCAGCAGTTGCTATTACTTCCTGTACAGCCACAGAATATCATGAAGGAGATGGGGGTCAAGCTGCGCACCCGAAGGTGGAGCCAAGGAGCCACGTCGTGCGTTTCACCAAGCACAAAGTATCGTCAGCAGCAGTGTGGGCAGGAGGCCGCACGTCACTGTGGCTCTATCAAGTGGCTTCACCCTAGATTTCCTGTGGGTGGGGTCTCAGCCCAGAGCCCCACTGAGGGAGAGCCCCCCCGCGGGGCCGACTCAGGGCAGACGGAGATCGGCGTGTGCAGAAGGCGCGCACACACAGCGAGGGCCCCGGAAGACGCCCTCCCGCTCCCGGCTCTGATCTCATTCTCAGGGAGCCCAGGCTTGCTGCCTGCCTCACCTCAGGTCTGTGCTGTCGGCCAGGGAGATGGCCGGCTTCCTCACTGCGCTGCTGCACGCCGCACTGTTGCTGCAGGAGAGATTTGGGAGTCAGGCCTTCCCCCAGGAAGGAAGACAAGGAGTTGCCCTGACAAGGGCGCCCAGTAGGGGGACTGAAACGCTATGATAAGTGCTTTGACTGCCCGAGAGGCCACAGTTCAACCTGAGTGGTCAGAATAGAGCCTGGGACCACACCGTCAGCCCCAGTTGGCCCATTCACCCTTCTCAAAACCACTGAGTTCTGCCAGCTCTGTCCCCTCGCCCCCTGCCTCCCCTTCCCTACTCCAGCTCCTCAGAACAACTCACTCTATCTCCATGTTCAGAAGCTCCACCAACGCATTGAACGTGCCCACCTCCAGGAGCAGAAAGATGTTGTAGCGCATCCAGGACTGCACCTCTGCCTCCGAGCTGCACTCTCCAAAGGTGCCTGCAAACATAGGGCACAGCTCACGGAGTCCCTCCCGGTATCGGGCTGGACAACGTCACTGAAGGCAGCGTCAGAGGGCCTGGGGGCCTGCTCGGTACCTTGGGCAACATAGAGAATTGCTCGAGCCACCTTGAGTCTTTTCTCCCTGGCAGTGACTTCCAGGCCATCCAGGAGCCTCATGGCATGGGTACGGTGCTGGTTGGTATCCAGCTCGGTCCATTTCTTATCTGTTACTGCAGGGCAAGAGACCAGTCGCACTTGAGCCCAGAAAAATCCTCACAATGGAATGAACACAATGTTAACTCACCAAATTCAAGACTGCCACAAGACCAGAAAACTCAGAAAGAAAAGTTACTCTCTAGGTCACGCTGCTGCTCTACGAATTTCCAGGCTGAAACACTGCTATTTTTGGTGCAATTCTAATCACAGAAAGCATTCCCCCCCCCAGTACTCACACTCTACAAAGCCACCACCAGAGCACCAGCAAGCCCACCCTAAAGGTCACATGTGGCCTGGAGCAGTCAGGGTTCGGCAGGTTTCTTAGGCCAGGCCAGGACGACTCAAGGCACTCAGATGACCAAGAGAAGCTCTGCAGCTGTCACGGCACAGGGTCAAAGGAACCAAGAAGTGCAGAGAATCATCTCACCGTGGATCCGGAAGTCCTCCTCAAAGCATTTTCGATTCATCAGGAATTCTGGCCCTTCTGTGTAGCTGTAAAGCTCTATCAAGAACAAAGCTTCATCAGCTCCATGTCCATGTGCCATAGCAGGTCACACACGCAGCAGAGAATATAAGGCATTTGCCTCTAGGCCCCACTCTGTCCCTGAGTCACAGTGACTCCGGGACTATCCAGTTACTAAGGGGATCTTAGTGCTCCGACGTACATAACGGAGAGAGTGCTGACTCCCCTCGCGGCAGATAATCAGAATGCCGGTTACACATAAATCCAGGCACTTCCAGTCCGGTGCACGTCAGTCCCACCATGCCATGCGAGGTGGACTACCACCATGGACGTGTGTCTCTTAAGTGGCCATGACCTCCTAGCTAGGACCTGCACTGAGAAGCCTGAGGCCTGAGAAGCAGCTCAGGCTAGCCCCACATGACATGTGGAGTAGCAGTGGCAGCAACAGATGTGCACAGATGCAGGCAAGACCTACTGCTCTAGGAGAGACCACTGTCAGGCGGACAGTGTATGGCCAAGGAGCATCACTGTCTGCGACTGGGCCACAGCCAACCGAGCTGGCCGCACAGCAGAGGTGCTTCACCAAAGTAAAGGAAAAGCCAAACGTATGAGATACACAAAGCTTGAATCCCGTAATTAATATGTTTATATATATATATATATGTTTATACGAATGCTATATATGTGTATATATATATCATTACTAGCTAACCAAAGGAAAACATGAACTCCAAAATGACACTGACTCTTAATTTTATTAAAGACCAATACAGAAAACAAACACCTCCCAAGAGTAGGAAGGTCTGTGCTTTACCTGCGAGCTCTGCAGCCCACTTGTCTGTGTCAGCATATTCAAACTCCAGATCTGGCGACTCGGAATAGCCCTGCGGAGAAAAAGAGACAGTAATGCCAAAAGGAAGAGATACATATGTGTCCAGAGACGCTGCTGTGTTACAAGACACCACTGCCTCCCCTTTCTGAGGTTTTATCACATTTTGTCTCCGGGCCTAGCTCAGGTTTCCCTGTTAAGCCCTTGCAGAGCACCTTCCACTTTTCTCTAAGAGCACAACTTCTCATTATATACCAGCATGGGTGTGTGTTTCATGTCTGCCTCTCCATGACACTGCAAGTTCCTTGAGGAGGAGAACTTTGTTCACTCTGCTCACCAGTAACTTCACAATGCCCAGCACGCTACCTCGCCTGAACGAATGAATGAAGAGTTTATAGTCAAATAAACGCTTGTTAGATAAATGAACACAGAGCTTCTATGTATTCTGTGCAGTGAATGACCCGTTCCACATGGTGCTAAGATGCCGGAAGCCTCACTTCTTTCTGGCTAGTAGTAGGCCATCAACAGCTCAGGACAAAATGAGTACTGACATTCTCAGCTTTCCTGCTTCTCTCAAATTTCAGTGAGAACTGACAGACAGAGAAGGCGGCAGCCTAACAGAATGGTTTCCCTCCCACACACAGGAGAGAAATGTGACAAAGAGAATCTTTTCACTGCTGGGGGGCGGGGGGGGATAGGTGATCACCCAGAACACACCATCTTGAGAGCCTTGTGCTGGGAAGAGAGAAGAGGTGATGAAGTAGGTAAAGTCCTCAGGCTTAATTCCAAGCTACTTGGGAAGAGAAAGACCAGCCACAAAATGACATAACAAACCCACAGACACTGAAAAACATGAAGAACTCCACTCTGTCAGAGGCAACAGAGTGTGTACACTTTCACAAGTTACTGAGCTTCAGTTCATTTATGGAATGGGGATGACGAAAATCTATCCTGAAGGTTTTTAAGGACTAATCAGAATTATGTAGCGCAAAGGTGGCTCTCCTCAAGTGATGGCCTCCCTGTCCTCCAGGCATCGCTCAAGCTCCCGGCCGACTGATTCCAGCTAGGCCCAAAGAGCTGGGTGCAGAACCGGCATCTCTAAGAAAATAAATTGAAACAGATCTCTCAGCTTAAACGCGTTCACTGGCTGGCCTTCCACATGTTGTGTCTATATGGAAACTAAAGGGTAGGAGAAATTTAAATCGCATCAAAGGGTATTTATTTGCTCTTTCAAGGCTACCTAGGGAAATTTTAAACTGTTTTTAAACTGTAACTCCTCTCCTGATGAAGGCGGGTTCACCCCCACCACTTTGATAATCCTCCATCACCCCACCAGGCAAAGGCTCCTAAAAAGTCAGTTTCATTGCTTTTTCAAATTCACCTCAAGCTCAGAGTATCTCTATTTTGGACTTGCCAAATTTTGACACGTTTTACCAGAGCTTTGCACTTGCGAACAAAATACAAAAGCTTGAGAGGAACTGATTTCACATATCAGTCTTTGGTATGACCTGGTATACTGCGTCTGGACAAGGAGGAATTCCTTCTCATTAATAAGCGCCTCACTGCTGATCAGCCTCTGAGTTATCTCTGGTGAAGGAGACCTCACAGTAAATACTCTGGGAACGTACTGATTAAGAAGCCCTAAGATGCTGCGACGTGTGTGTCTTCATTCATGAAATCTACATTGGGAGGGAGTGGGAGGAATTCTTTAACTCGGGGTGAGGTGACTAGTCAGCTTCAGACTATGGTGTCTCCGGAACCAGAGGAAGAGCCCACTAGCAAGAAAGGGAATGTTAAGCCCTAATGCTTGTTTACAGTGTGTATTTGTGATCGTTAACAGTTCGACATCGGGCGGACTAGGCACTGTCAAACGACAGCCCGCACCTGTAAATAGCTAAGGTCAGACTGAATAGGGAATGTTACTCCCTCCTACTCTCAAAATCTCCGGGCGCGTAGTACTATTAGTGATAATTAGCTCCGTCCGCCTCCCAGCTCCCTTCCCTGCCCACACACACCGCCCACCGCACGCTGCGGAGCCCACAGGACAAGCCCACAGAGATGATTAGGGGTCGGGGTGCCGCCGCCCGCCCCCTGGAGCGCACGCAGACCACTGACTCCTCACCCCCGAACTGGGGCCGGGGGCGGCTTCCCCAGGGGCTGGGGCCTGGAGGCCGCACCCTCAGCCCCCGCCCCAGAGAAGCAAACGAGGAGCCGCCGGCCCCGGGAGGTTCTGGCAAACAGCGAGCTCGGGATGGGACCCTGGCCTCACGCCCCTGGCACCGGGGCTGCCAGCCTTGCTTCCTGCTCCTTTCGCTGTAAAATGACAACTCTCCCACCGGGCCCTTTCCAACCCTCCGGGCAGCCCAGCTGGAACCCGAAGGAGGCCCCGAGCCCGGGTCCCCCGCCGCCACCCGCCCGGTGCTATACTCGCCCCCCGAAGCTCCTGACCTCCGAGTCTTTGCGCTGGTTGCGGTTGAACTCCCGGGCTTTGCCCCCGGGCAGGAGGCCCCCGCCGGCCCGCGGGGCTCCGGGTGGAGGCTGCGCGGTTGCCGGTGGTGGAGGTGGTGGCGGCTGGGGCTGTTTGTTGTTCATGATCAGTGGGCCGGGACCGCCGGCTGCCGGCTCCATCTTGGCTGCTCCACACCCCCGGCTCAATTCACGGCCGGTAGCCGTGATGCAACTCCCGCGTGATTTCCTCCAGGAACGCTCCCTGGTCGCCATATTAGGTGTGGCGGCAAGTGCTGGAAGCCATCTTGGCTGCCCAACACCTCGCGAGATTGCGTCTGCCGAGACTCTTACCTTTCTCTGTCCTTTTGGTTTTCGCCCCTATTCAGTACTTGTTTAGGTGCAGTTTTATCTGTGAGTACTTCCATAGCTCCTTAGGTCAGTTTAGTTGCGCCCACCTCGCTTTAATATAACTTTGCACGTGACACTGTTACAGCTCTGTTCAAAGCTTAGGGGATAGAACAGTGAACAAAATGGGCACGATCCCAGTCTTCACGGAGTTTACACTCACCTGGGGGAGATACGCTAAACAAATGAATAAATCAATAGAACAATCAGTGTTGTGACAAGCATACATTCATCGTTCATTCAACAAACAATAAACGTCTCTGTGCTTCCAGGCAGTGCGATAGAATGGGGAACACATCACGTTCCCGCGCTAATGGTACCTGACATAGTACCGAGTAGGACAGAGACACAGTGAACGATGAGCACGCAAATACGACATTAGAGAAAGAAGTGCTGAGAAGAAACAAAAAGTAGCGTAAGGCATTAGGAAGTGGCAGTGGTGATGGGACGCATGGCTATGTTAGGTCGGATGCCAGGGGTGGCAGGCCTGAGAGTACGATTTTAAATGAGTTCTGAAGAACTGAGAACCAAGCAAAGCGCCCTGGAGCAACTTAAGCAGAGGGACCTGAGGTCGGTGTGGCAGGTGAGTGAGCCAGGGGAAGAATAGGAGGAGGTGAGGGCCAGATAATGCAGAGGCACATAAATGCAGAGCATGAAAAGAATTTTGAATTGTATTCTAAGTGAGATGGAAAACCATCAGAGGGTGTTAACCAGGGAGCTGTCATGGTCTAATGTATACAAGACCAATCTGGCTGCTTTTTGGAGAAAGGATTAGGGAGTTGACAGTGGATGAGGGTAGGCAGGTTCGGAGACTTTATAGATGACAATGACGGTGCTTGCACCAGGATGGAGTTAGGATGTTTCCATATTGTGTGGGTAGATCCTAAAGGATTTAGTGAAAGGCTGGAATCCTATCAACAAGACAGAGTGGAGTAAAGGATGAGTCCTAGATTTTTGGCTTGAGTAACTAGGTGAGTGGTTGTGTTGCTTATTAAAATAGGGAAGTCTGGGAGAAAGAAAAACAGGTTTAGGAAGAAGATCAAGATTTCTGTTTTGGACATGTCAAATTTGAGATGCCCATTAGACTCCTTAGGGGTAATGTTTGATAATTACCTATTACTATGCTGTGAAGTCCTTAAAGGCATTTTCGCCATCTTTGTCTCTCCGGAGCTCCATCTTGGCTACTCCAGCTCAATTCTCAGAAAGTCCCCATGTTGCAACTTTTGCGAAATTTCCACCACCCAACTAGTAGAGGTACTTTAAAAGTCTTTGTTGTAAACTAATAAATAAATCTAAAGCCACTGTGTTGCTACGTACTCCTACTGATCTTCCTGTCTTTTGCCCCCTTCTTCTCATATCCAGTAATATACTTTGTAAATTAGCATTTCGTCCAAGCAGGGCTGGGCCAAGGTGATAGGAAAAACCAAGGAATTTGCAGGAAAAGGACTAATGCACCAAGGACAATGCACCACTAATGCTGGATAAAACCAGCAGGTCCCACAAAACCCAACACATAACTGCTATCTAATTTAGTGACCAGTTTGGCCAAGTACTAAGACGGACCTACCACAAGCTGGGGAGTGGGTGGGAATAGACCTTTAAACATCCTATACTGTTTCAGCTCTATTCAGAATAGGGAAGGTTTAAGGTTTTAGTTCAGTAATTCCACTTCTAGTAATAGATCCTAAGGAAACAAAGATTTAGACAAAGATATATATATGATGATGTTCCAGCCAGTGGTATTTTTCAGCTGTGTAAAGTTGGGACCAACCTAATTTGAGAAGTAGCCAATAAGAAAATGACTAAAAATGGGGGCATGGATAAAATTGAATATACAGACGCCATGAATATTTGTGTTTAATATTAAGAAGAATTTTTAGTGACAGGAGAATGGTTATGACTTCCTTCTTTCCTCATCTGTAAAATGATGATAATCCCATCTGTCTTATGAGGCTGTGGATCAGATGAGCTCATTCATGTGAAATCATTTTGAAAACTATAAAGCATTTTTTAAAAAAATTATTTTGGGGCGCCCGGGTGACTCTCCCACCAAAACCTGCCCTCACGCTCCTATTTCATGAACATCACACCTGTAGTCTCCCTCACTTCACTCCCTGCTGTTTGCCTGACTCTCCCAGCAAGCCAGGCTGGGCTTTTATTATTCTTTTTTAAATATTTTATTTATTTATTTGATAGAGAACACAAGTGGGGGGAGGGGCAGAGGCAGAGGGAGAAGCAGGCTCCCCGCTGAGCAGGGAGCCCAGTGATGCGGGGCTCGATCCCAGGACCCCGGGATCACGACCTGAGCCAAACGCTTAACTGACTGAGGCACCCAGGCGCCCCCAGGCTGGGCTTTTAGAACCCCAAAGCAACTCATGTAACTTATTTGCTCCCAATTTGCCATGGCTCCCCACCTCCCTTAGATTTAAATCCAACCTCTTTACCCTAACATCCAAGGCCCACGTGGGCCCAGCAGGGCCCTGCCTGCTTCTCTGACCTCATCTCCTGCTGTTCTCCTCCTTTGGCCTCATGCACCCCCACCCCCACCCCCCACCTCCGCTCTATCTCTCTAGCATGCCAAGTCTGTGGCTACCTCAAGACCTTGGCACTAGCTGGTTTGTTGAGGTGAGGGGAGCAGGGAGCTTGGAATGTTCTTTTGATAGAGAATAGAAATAATCATAACAGCAACTATGTATATGTGCTGACCATATGGCAGGCACCATGCCAAGGACCTAAACTCATTTAATCCTCACAACAATGCTCTGGGATGGACACTGGTGTTTCTCCCATTTTGCTGACAAAGAAACCAGGATAAAGAAAGGTAAAGTATTTGCTCAAGGTCACATAGTGGCTGAGGCCAGGTTCCCCGGAAAGCAGGCTCTGAGGCAGAGATTTGCATTTAGGAGGTGTGTTGGAGACTGACCCTGGCACAAACCCCCTTACGGAGGTGAGAGCACCAGGAATGGGGGAGGGAGAAGCTGAACTGTGACGCAGCTGCAGCAGAGATCTCGGTGGACCCTTCAGGGCCCTGTAGAGCTGAGTTGTCCCACCTTGGAGGCCAAGGAGCCAGGCCTTTATATTCCTGCATGGACAAATCCTTGCTGGCAGACTGCCTGGGGAAGGGCTATATCTTTTAGGCAAGGTAGTTCTCTTTACCAAAGGCAGTCACTGGAGAAAGACTTCTGGAAACAGCAACTGCTAAGCAGCCAACACTGCGGGCAATGGAAGCAAGAGAGCCCCAGCTCCAAAAGGAGAGTGTGAGCACTATACATTAGCTTCTAGTTCTGCATAGCAAGTTACCCTCACATTTAAGGATCAAAACAACAAACAGTTATTATCTCATCGTTTCTATGGGTCAGCAGTCTGGGGATGGCTTTGCTGAGTGCCTCTAGCTCAGGGATGTTAAAGCACAAATATTCTGGCACTTGTTAACGTGGTAAGGAAGACTTCAGTCAGGACTCTTGCAGTAGGTGTCCGGGCTATCACGAGATGAGAAAGATTGGGCTCAACTCTAAATCCAGCAAAGACAGCTGGGGACTTACAGCCAACAAGTGGAATGAGGGGGTTAGTGGATGAAAAAAAAAGATATTACTAAGAGGAGACACCTAGGGTAGGGCGATTCTTGCTAAACTGACATAACAGGATTCTTGCTGAAGGCAGTCCAGGGTGATCGGATATCAAGGGTAGAGAATGAAGAATATGATCAGATATCAAGGGTGAGGAGATTCTTGCTAAACTGACTTAGCAGAATTCTTGTTACACTTGGGCAATGCAGGCCTGGCAAGGACAGGGGGCCAAGGTCAAGGCCTCATCAAGAAAAGGGCTCAGAGGAGGCTGACTGAAGTTTGGACAAGGAGAGCGTCACTGTCAAGGTCTTGCACGAGGTTACAGTCAAGCGGTTGCCCGGGTGGTCTTATCTGACAGCTTGACCTGCGGAGGGGGGAGATGGTGGGACATAGTCAAATGATATGTAGGTGTTAGGGGTTGCAGGGAGAGGATCCTAGGAAGATGGCAGAGTAGGAAGCACCAGGAAATCTGTCTCCCCACCTAGGGGACAATTGCAGGGGCAGAATCTGTCCGATGTAACTGTTTTGGAACTCTGAGGTTTGCTGAAGGCTCTGCAACTTCCAGGGGAAGACCCAGAGAGTAAATTACCTTCGCTTTGATCAGTTTCAGCTGTTAGCACAGTAGCAACTCCCCATCCCCCAATGGCTTGTAACTGTACCTTTTTTCTATATGAGACTGATACATTTAAAGAAAAAAATTGTTAGTGTGAAAACTAGTATTACGGTATCTTTGGTTTGCGACTCCACACTTTGTTTTCTACATAATTTAGAATAGTGAATTTAAAAGAATTGTTTGTTTTGGGGCACACAATGTATAAAGATGATATTCTGTAATATCAGTAACCAAAAGGAGTAAGAACAGAGCCGTAAAGGAGCAGAGTTTTTGTATGTTACTGAAAGTATAAATTCAAATGAGAGCATTATAAATTTAGACTTAAATGTAATCCCATGGTAACCACAAAGAAAATAGCTGTATAATATACACAAAAGGAAATGAGAAAGGAATTTAAACAATTCACTATAAAAAATCAACTAAACACAAAAGACAGTAATGCAGGAAATGAGGGACCAAAAAAAGCTATAGGGCATATGGAATACACATAGTGCAATGCCAGAAGTAAGTCCCTCTTTATAAGTAACTAAGTGTAAATAGATTTAACTCAGCAATCAAAAGACAGAGATTGGCAGAATGGACAAACATACGACCTAACTATATGCTGTCTATGAGACTCACCTGAGATCCAAAGACACTATCAAGTTGAAAGGGGAGGATGGAAAAAGATGTTTCATGCAAATAGCCAGCAGAAGAGAGCAGGGGTGGCCATACTCATATCAGACAATTGATATTTATTTATTTATTTATTTATTTATTTATTTATTTATTTATAGAGAGTGCACGCAAGCGCAAGCATAAGGGTAGGGGCAGAGGGAAAGGAAGAGAGAATCTTAAGCAGACTCCATGCTGAATGTGGAGCCCAACACAGGGCTCCATCTCACCACCCTGAGATCATGACTCTGAGATCACAACCTGAACTGAAACCAAGAGTCAGTCGCTTAACTGACTATGCCACCCAGGCACACCAGACAGAATCAATTTTAAATCAAAAAAGTTTAGAAGAGACAAAGAAGGACATTATATATTTTTTTAAAAAGATTTTTATTTATTTGAGAGAGATAGAGTGCATCCGAGCGGGGAGAGGGCCGGAAGGAGGGGGAGAGAGAATCTCAAGCAGACTCTGTGCTGCGCCAGGAACCCAAGGCGGGGCTCGATTTCACGACCCTGAGATCATGACACCGAGAGCACAACCAGAGCCGAAACCAAGAGTCGGATGCCCAATTGACTGAACCATCCAGGCGCCCCAAAGGAGGACATTATGTAGTAAGAAAAAGCTCGATACAGCATAAAACTATAATAATTATAAACATTTATGCATCTAATGAAGACCGTCAAAATGTATGAAGCAAATCTGATAGAATTGAAGGGAGAAATGGATAGTTGTACAGTAATAGTTGGAGACTTCAATATCCCACTCATGATAATGGATAGAACAATCAGACAGAAGACAAGCAAGGAAATAGAGGACTTAACATAATAAACCAACCAGAGCTAACAGACACACAGAACACTCTATCCAACAACCAAAGCACACACATTAGTGAGCCCACAGCATAGATAGGAAAAAGCCACCGTTGATGGGTTGTTCCCCATTGTACGTGTGACAGAAAAAGACACTTCCCTTCTTCCTCTACCTTACCATTAAATTTGAGGTAAAGCCATCTTTGCTTGAAAGAAAATTCACACACAGCTTTCCCCTCTGTCGACAGATTTGCCTGAAAGCAAGCGGTAAGAGCTAGTGCCCCTCAGAAAAGGCTGTGTTGACCTTCAGGAAAGCATCATGCTCATATTTATCCAGTTCAAGCTCCTCATTATGCTTTCCCTGACGGGAAGACACCTCTAAGTGGCCCTTCAGAAGTACTTTGCCCAGATAGAAATACAAAGGCAAGAGAATCATTGAAGAGAATGCACCTTTCGTTTGGTGTTTGTGCACGAAAATAGTGGGGTTGGTAATGAATATGTGTGTGAACTTTTGTGATTGAACAACCCAATGCAGAGCACAAGGGCCCAACGGGTCATCAGGGGATCTGTGAGGCCCGGAGAGTGGGTGACTTTGACCCAGCTTGGCTCTGGCTCTGGGAAGCAAGAGTTCTGTGCACCCGGAGGCAGCAGGTTCCCTAGGTGGTCAGGGCTTGCTATTCAGGAAGCATCTGCCAAGTCACAGCATCTGCAGTGTGGGGCTTCATGCCCATGCCGTTTCTTCTGCTGAAAGGATCTTTGCTAAGAAATGAGAACCATAGAGAAACTGCTTCAAAATACCCTTTTGGGAGCTTCAAGGGAACTCAGAAGAAAGGCCACGGGGAGCCATAAAGACTGGAGGTTAAATCCTCGGTCTACCTATCAAGTGCACTAGGACTCGAGGTATTTGATTTCCTCTTGGCTCTGAGTTTGTTTCAGTGCGTCTGGGACAGGATTGGGAATTTATATTTTTAACCAGCCCCATATGTGACTCATACTAGAAACCTGGTTTGAGGCTCTTTCCTACAAGCCATATTGCCTAGTGTTTAAGCGTGGACCCAGGAGCCAGAATGTCTGGGTTAATCCCAGCTCCACCAATTTAGGAGTTGTGTACCGTTGGGCAAGTTACTTCACCACCCCCCCCCCGTCTCAACTTCCCCATCTGTACAATGGGGAGATTAGTAGTACCTGTCTTATGGGGTTATTGTGAAGATCGAGTTTGCTAATTGCGGAAAGCTTTTAGAATAGAGCCAGTTACAACACTGTGTTACTCTTAATATTCCAGAGCCACAGACCATTATTCACAACTCCAAAATTTTTAAAAAATTCTAAAAATCAAAAAGTTTTTCCCTGGGACGCCTGGGTGCTCGGTCGGTTAAGCGTCTGCCTTCAGCTCAGGTCATGATCCCAGGGTCTTGGGATCGAGCCCTGCATCGGGCTCCCTGCTCAGCGGGGAGCCTGCTTCTCCCTCTGCCTGCCATTCCCCCTGTTCGCGTATTCTCGCTCTCTCTGACAAATAAATAAATCTTTTAAAAAAAGTTTTTCCCTGAAGTTTGGCACAAATCAATTTGGCAGCAAAACCTGATCTGAACTGATGGGAGGCTATTGATAGTCTTTATCCCTTAGTCTGTGAATATTAAAATTTATTTTTTTAAATATATATATTTTTAAGATTTTATTTATTCATGAGAGACAGAGGGAGAAAGAGAGAGAGAGAGAAGCAGAGGAAGAAGCAGGCTCCCAAGGAGCAGGGAGCCCGATGCGAGACTCGATCCCAAGACCCCGGGATCGTCACCTGAGCCAAAGGCAGATGCTCAACCATCTGAGCCACCCAGGCGCCCTGAATATTAAAATTTAATTGAAGAAATATCAACACATTTGCTTATGGAATGCTGCCCCACACCAATAGGTATTACATGATATACTGTGTATTTGTGTATTTCCTAAAAATCTGTAATACTCTCAACTTCAAAACACAGGGGTTTCAGAGACGGGATTGTGGAGCTACATGTCATTATCATTTGCCAGCCAGAGACCGTGTGTGATAACCAGACAATGTGAGAAAACTCGCCCTCTGGTGGTTGCAGTGGAGAACCACGCCACAGGACGACGGGATGAGGGGGAAAAGCCCCACCATCAGAGACTTGTATCCCCTGGCCCACAGTTCAGAAGAAAAATTTTTAGAGGACATTTTAAAATATCTTCAAGTGCTGCTGTATGGGCAGAGAAGACATCACTTCAGTCAAAAAAAATTAATATTCAATTTACTAAAGTGACAAAAACAAGCTTTTTAAAGTTTGGCTTCTAGATCTTATATTTATAAATCTAGCAAATGTTAATTACTTTAATAAGGGAAATTTGAATATCCAATTTATAAACTTAAACACCTTTAAACATTTCCTATTGCATTTATTGTATTTATGTATTTAATATATTCGATTTCCTTTTTGGAGTACTTTATTTGGCAAACCAAACACAAACAAAATAATACTATTAAAAGTTCCGGATAGTTTCCAATACCATATATAGAGAAATGGTTGCAATTTAAAACTGATTACTAAGTCTAAATTAATTACTCAGTCACACACTCTAGACTGGAATCACAAATTGTCTTCCCCAAGTAAATTTTAAGTTGCTTTATCGGTTTGCTGAGATTTCCTTGTACCAGAGGGACTCCTGGCCAGGATGCAGATGGATTGAGCATCTGCTACCTGAACTAGAATACTCTGTTCAACATCCTTTACTTTCCAGTGCTTTCATTCTCTCAGCTTCTGCTCTCAGACTCCCTCTTCTTACCTAATAGAATGCAAATGAAATGCCTTTCAACACATCTTTCCCTTTACACCTAACACAACCTTTATGCCTGTGGTCAGCAAACTTGTTCCATAAAAGGCCAGTAAATATTTTGCACTTTGTGAGCTATTTGGTTGCACCTACTTAACTCATCGTGGCATGAAAGGAGTCATAGACATTATATAAATAAGTGTGGCTGTGTATAAAATTTCATTCATGGACACTGAAGTTTGAATTTTATGTAATTTTCATGTGTCACAAAGTATCAGTCACAATTTAAAGATTTTGTCAGAGAGAAAGAGCACAAGCGGAGGGAGCGGCAGGCAGAGGGAGAAGCAGGCTCCCCGCTGAGCAGGGAGCCCGATGCTGGGGCTCGATTCCAGGACCCTGGGACCACGATCTGAGCCGAAGGCAGACGCTTAACCGACTGGGCCACCCAGGTGCCCCTCAGTCACGATTTAAAAAAAACATTTAAAAATGTGAAAATCATTCTTTAGCTTGTGAGCTGTGCTAACACAGGCAATGGGCCAGATTGGGCTCATGGGAAGGCTATCGCTTACTGACTCCTGCTCTAACCCAGAGTTTTGCACCCAGTTAACAGGTAAGTACTGATGTCAATTCTTGCTCTAAGTTCTCTCAAAATTCGCAAATTTCTCTGAAATTTCCCACATTCCGAAGTTACTTGGCAGCTAAGACTTTGTTCAGGGAGCACTCTTGAGTGGTTACACCACAGTGCACCCACACAGGAATGTCCACCTTTCTGTTGATCCATCCGGGTCTGTGTTATTACTTTCATTGGGATTTGTCAGTGAAATACGGTTTTGTGTAGGCAGGTAAAATAGTTTTTCTGTTGATTTCTTTTCCTTTGCTAACCCAGGAGGCTTAACCTTTATCATCTGGTCTAAGATGTTCCTAAATAGAGCCAATAGATTTAAAAAATTTTTCTCAATTGATGAAACTAAAGTCTGATTTTTTTTTTTTTTGGTCTTTGAACTCTCATTAAAATTCTTTGACTTCGCAATAAAACTTACAGAATAGCAAGTACATTACAAATAATCTTTTCCTAGCCCAAGAGTGAATCATTGACCTGATGACACATCACCCCCTAATATTTGAGTGCTTATTTCCTCCAAGCAAGGACACTCTATAGAACAACAGTTCAGCCATTCACATCAGGAAATTAACACCGCTGTTCCCACCACCTAGTCCTTGGCCTCCGTTCAGTTTCACCGGTTGTCCCAGTAATGTTTACAATAAAATGATCCAGTTCAGTTTATTTTTTCTTTTTTTTAAAGATTTTATTTATTTATTCATGAGACAGAGAGAGAGAGAGAGGCAGAGGGAGAAGCAGGCTCCCCACTGAGCAGGGAGCCCAATGCAGGACTCAATCCCAGGACCCTGGGATCATGACCTGAGCCGAAGGCAGACGCTTAACCATCTGAGCCACCCAGGCGCCCGGTCCAGTTCAGTTTATTTAGTTGTTTTATTAGTCTCTGCAGTTCTTTGGTCATTCTTTGACTTTGGTGACCTTGGCACTTTTGAAGACTGACTATAGGCAAGTAATTTGGTAAAACAATTTGGATTTGTCTGTTTCCTCGTGATTCCATTTGGGTTTTGCGTCTTTGGCAGAAATATTACAGAAGGGATGCTGTGCCCTTCTCAATGCATCCCAGGGGTGGAGATTTAGAATCCTCCCCGTTATTTTCATCGTGTTCAGTTAAGGTGGTCTGCCAGCTTCCCCACTTTAAAACTACTTTCTCCCATTGTACTTTAAGTATTTTATGGGGAGGTACTTTGAAACTATGTACGTATCCAATTTCTTATTTCTCCATTCATTCATTCATATCAGTGTAGACTCATAGTTTCCTATTTCATTTTAATGGTTTGTAAGCCATTATTTTGATGTCAGATTGTCTATTTGCCCAGTCTAAATCCCTTCAAAGCTGGCTTGTGTGTCCTTTTGACATGCCCCCATCACTTTTTGACTACTTCCTTTCTTTCTGGTTCATCTTGTGCTTTTCCTGCCCATCCATGGAAATCAGCCTTTCTCCAAATGGTCCTGGCTCCTTTAAGTGGAGAATGTAATGCCTGAATCTGGATGCTTGATGTGTGCACTGCATCGGGGGAAGGAGACTGCTGCAAGGCTTAGAGCTAGAGAATGTTTGTGCATACACACTCGCGCACACACATTCCTGTATTTATGTTGAAATTCATGAATTCACAGCAATACCTCCTGTTCAAACACAACACCAGAGTTCATTCTAGTCTTTTCCTCTTTCCAGTTTGGAACACCTTCTCTGAAAATGAGAAAGCTGACTTCCATTATCCTTAATATTTTTGCTTATTTGATCAAGTCCCCTGTTCTTACCCAATCCCATTGCCCTCCTCATCCCACTTAGGATGACTCCCCGCACTGGGCCTTGCCCCCAGCTCCCACATCCACATATCAGGCTACAAATCCATGCAGATGCCTAGCTTGCTCTGCCCTACTGAATTGCAGAATTGTGGGTGAAGGAAAAAGGGGAAGAGGAATCTGAGACTTGTTGGAATTTTATGTAAACTCCACAAAGGGAGAAATTGGATTCTCACTGATGTATGTCTCAAGATCTAAAACAGACCTTGGCACGTAATAGGCAATAAAAAAAAAAAAATTTCAAAGAATCAATTTTATGAAACTATAAGGTCAACAGTTCATTTAAATTCTTTATATTCAAATATATTAAGATATTTTCCCACAATAGGCAACTTTATAATCTCAAAAGTTATAAAAGAGACTTACAAAACAGTTGAAAGTTTAAATCTCTTTTTAGGCAATATGAAGTTTATCTTAAATTTGGATTTATGTGCATGGATAAAGCCTCCCAGCATGAAAAACACTCATTTGACCAGTCTGCATAGAAATCATCACCATTGTTTGGGACCAATTTAACAAAAAAGAAAAGGTATTACTTTTTAATATTATTAATAGATACATTGTTACATCAAAAGACACAGAGACAACTCCAGAGTTGGATACAGGTGTGGGAGGGGCTGAAGCTTTCCTAATTTGGGGAGACATTTTTTTTTTTTTTTTTTAAGATTTATTTGAGAGAAAGCAAGCGAGCAGGGGGAAGGGACAGAGGAAGAGAGTCTCAAGAAGACTCCGTAATAAGACGCCGTTAATAAGCCCCCCAACGCGGGGCTCGATCTCATGACTCTTGAGACCATGACCTGGGCTGAAACCAAGAGTCAGTCGCTTAACTGACTGAGCTGCCCAGGCGCCCCGGAGACATTCTTTAAGGAAAAGAATTAGGTATAGGGTATTGAAGGGGGACTATGTAAGTGAGGGGCCCCGAAGTTTAAGCAGATTTTTTTTTTTTTTAGATTTTAAGTAATCTCCACACCCAACAAAGGGCTCAAACTCACAACCCCAAGGACAAGAACTGCACATTCTACCAACTGAGCCAACCAGGCACCTCACAGATTGGCTTCTTGAAGGAGTTTTGAGTGCAAGTGCTTTGGCACAGAGCAAACACACCTTAAGACAGTCCTGCAGAACTCTGCATCCAGCCTGCTCCTCTCCATATCAGGTCCTCAGCAAATCTCTGTGAGGGACTGCTCACTGACCTGTGACTTATCCTGCCCTAGAAGAGAAGTTCTAATGACGTTCTGCTGTTCAGGCAAGAATGACACAGAATCCCAATAAGGTCTTATCGTTTTAATTGACTTTAATGATTATTGCTCATCTGCAAGGATTAATATTGCATTCATTAAAAATCATTCAATACAAAATAAACTTGTTCTTCCCGAGTTGCTCTCCACACGCTCCCTCTGATGCCAGACATTTTCCCACAGTGTCCTTTGTTACATGGCTTGACAGAGATGGAGCCCTTACCTATTATTCCTATGGACACAGTAATAGATTGGGAGCAGGGGGCAGGCCAGAGGGCAGCGGGACCTGGGCCCCTCGCCTCCAGCAGAGCTGACACGACGGATACCACTGTTGGCCAGGTTACTGCCCCTCAAGGATGGGGTGTTCTGATTGGCTGGTTCAGCGCCCTGGGGAAAAGGGCCT
Organism: Eumetopias jubatus; assembly: GCF_037043125.1. NCBI lineage: Eukaryota > Metazoa > Chordata > Mammalia > Carnivora > Otariidae > Eumetopias > Eumetopias jubatus. Next base: position 14,844,929 of record NW_028274810.1, read on the forward strand.
GAACTGTTAGCATCTACAGAGAAGAAAGCATGGTCACACTGAAAAGGAGCAGGAAGGGGCTGGGTGGGGGAGAACCAGGAGAGGAAAAGGAAAAATGTTTTGGCAAGACTCTGCTAGAAGGCTGCAGAGTGAAAGCTTTCCTTTCTTATATTACTGTTTTTAACGTCTTGTCTCTCCGATCGATGGCAACAGAGAAATGAACATTGCTAGTACCTAGCACTAATGCCTGACCCAACTTTGAAGGATCGCCAGCTAGAACAAGTTGAGGATTTAGAATCCTGCATAATTACATACTTAAAGCTCATGAGCATAAAGCTCATCGGACCATGCAGAAATGCTGGTAAGCAGGGTGCATGGCATGGGAATACACCTCTCCAATCTTTGAGGGCCTTTCTAGGGATTCTTTCCGAGCATGAGCCAGGACGCACTGATTACCTTCTCTGTGCACAAACTGCCCTTTAAGATCTTGGTTCATAAACTTTTTGTGACACATGTCAATTAAAAGAGGTACCACTTCTGTAAAACTAACGTTATACATGGGGCCAAAAGTCCCAGACCAGTTATACGGAACTACATTTCCCTCACCCTGCCCAATTTACTCTTCTCCTCTCATCCACATCTACCTCCCTTTAAATATTTTAGGTTGCAGAAGCACAGCTGACCAGAAATTTGCTCTTAAAGGATAAATCCTAAAGATAGAGCTCAGTGTTTTAGACTGAATAATGGCTCAAGAAATTCGCCTTCAGCACAAGCTATATGGGGCAGAGCTGACAGAACTTGCCATTATGGCCCCAGTTCACTGATGCTATACATTATGGGCTAGAGACAGAGGGACTTATGATGAGTTTGAGGCCAGCATTTCTCCAGACTCAATTCTGCACTCTCAGCTCCAAAGGTTCAAAAGAGAAACCGGTAACAACTAATCACCCAAGCAGTTCCTCAGTGTTAACACTAAACATTTTTCTTACTTTTTTTTTTTTTCCTTTTTTGTACAACGGAAATCAATGCTAGGGGACAAAATTAAACTTAGTAGAGTGCAGTCTGGTTAAAAACTCGAAAAATGAGAAGGTCTGGTGGGAGTGGAGGAAGGGCTGTACTAAATCCAAGTGGACCAACTGGATCTTAACAGTACACATCTCTGAACCGGACACACCACCTTCACACAAGAAACAGGGCTTGGAACACCTGGAGAAATGAGCATGCGCCACCTAACATCTAACCTACCTGGCTAGTGGGTACCATCCCTGCTCCTCTGACAAAGTGAAGAGCACTGATTTCAGCAGCTAAGAAATGGGCTCTTTTAAGGCAATTTAGACATTGCAGATTGTTCAACAAAGAAGGTACCTTAGCATTTCCTGTTAATAAGGTACCCAATTAAGACTAAAGTCCCCAGAAATGGGAAAGAAAGAATCACCTTTCTGGGCTGGGAGAGTAAAATCCTTCTTTAGTGACTAGGGTGAGGAACCTTGAACCTCAGTTTCATCTAAAGAGCCATGAAGCAAGTTCCTGTGTGGTCTGCAGAACTTGGACAATGAGATGAAAAAAAAAAGAAAAGAAGAAATTATAGAAAAAAAAATCAACAGGAAAGGAGTAAGAAGAAAATAAAAGTTATCTTAAAAAAGATTTCTTTTTAGAGTTGTGTGGTTCATGTGGACTGGTCCTTGGTAATATGGTCCATTAGTATCTGTAAAGAAAGAGACTGGTTGGTTAGCACTTGGGTCTTCCACATGAGAGATCCCACAGAGAAAAATCAGAAACAGAGGACACTCCCCAGGGTCCCTCCCCGGCCCCAGTTGGGGTTCCCTACAGCCATTCCCCACGGATCATTCTTCCCTGTGCTTCCACAGGGTTTCTGGCAATGACATCTCTGGTTTCATTTCCTGCTTCCTAATAATATAAACCAGTGGTTTTCAACCCGGACTATACATTAATCTAGGGAGCTTTTACAAAGTAAGTCTGGGCCCATGCCAGACCAATTGTATCAGAATCTCTGGGGGTGAGGCCCAAGCTTCAGAATTCTAGAAAACCCTTACTCCTTTACATCTATTACTAGATATACAATTTCTCTGCCTATCTTGTTAGTCTGGAGCAGATTTCTTGTACTCTTCAAAATCAGGCACACCACTTTATTTAAGAAAGCTGGCTAGCATACTTGTTTAATATTGGGTAAAAGAGCTTCTCACTTGTTTTCCCCCCAAGTTACCTGTAATAATTGGGTTTGAATGGCCCATTTTTGTTGAGTCCCAGATATTTTGCTTGGTCATCTGTCAGCTCTGTCAGGTGGGCATCAAATGATGGCAGGTGCAAGCTGGCCACGTACTCATCTAGGAAGAACACAGTGGCAGGGGAGCAGACTCCATTTCAATCTGCCTCTCAGGGCACAACCTCCCCCTATTTTTCTCCGAAGCTTTTCGAGAAAAAGGACAAGGAATGGAATAACTGTGAAAGCATCTATAACTCGAAATAATTGCTTAAAGAAACCTCAAAGTTGCCCCTCTGGCAGGGTACTTCTCTCTGTACAAGCAGAATGCATGTAGAAAGCCATCTGCCAGGGTGACAAAATGAGGTGGACTTGTACCTCCCCATCATTCTCCAGCCAAGCTTATGGCTTTACCCCAGTGGCCAACATGCTATGTATGACTCTCACCTTCCTGCAGCAACTTCCTTAAATGAATTACAAACTATGAAACAAAGTAGACACCAATAGCTCAAAAGAGCTTTGTGTCATTAAGATTTATTTTGGGGGGATGGGTTAGGCTGGTGATGGGTATTAAAGAGGGCACAGTTCTGCGTGGAGCACTGGGTTTTATGCACAAACAATGAATCATGGAACAGTACATCAAAAACTAATGATGTAATGTATGGTGATTAACATAACAATAAAAACAAATTAGAAAAAAAGATTTATTTAGAATAACATCCATAAAGACCTCAAATCTTAGGTTCATGGATTTCTAAGGCAGCTGGTACAAATTTATTACTCTTCCATAGATACTTCCTGGGTTTTACTTTTATGAGTATGAATTAAAGAAAAAAACAACAATAATCTGAGGTAAGCTGTTGGAGGAGATGAGAGTGAGAAGTCTTTCAGCTTTAATTAAGGGGTCAGGGGCTGACCAATTATAGATGGGAGGTGGGTGCCACTATTCAAAAAGGGAAAGAACCAGAGATGATGTATTACGCCACAGGAACAAAACACAGCTGTCCCCCAGAATATCAGGAGTTTGCATATTTGTAGACAGAGGACGGATGATAAAACCTAGATCTGTTTCTGTTTCTCTCGTCTCGGTCCCAGGCTGTAGTCACTGGTGGTGGGAAGTTTACTAAACTCCATATGGCTACTAAGAATAAGAGTATCTACCCTAATCCACTGTGCTAAGCACGTTTACTCATTAGCTCTAAATCTTACTACAATTCTGCAATGTATGTAATTATTACTCTCACATTATTGATAAAGATACTGAGGCTCATTAGAATTTGTCCTGAGGTCCAGAAACCACGAAATGCTAGGATGCAGATTAGAACTCTTGACTCCAAATCCAATACTTTCATTTCAATGATAATCATTTTACCAAATCATGCAAAAGACTGGGGATCAATACAGGTTCCTACTGTTTCTCGCTCACCCATTTTCTTAGGAAGCAGGTATACGTCTTGTTTGTATCGTCCCTCGGGTGCATTATAGAGTTCTATCAGTGCCAAAGCCTAGGTTGGGAAAAGAGGATCAGAAGACACAAAAACCCTTCTTAGACAGGGACATAAAAATAAAACTAGATCTAACAGGGTCTTGGGGTAGGTACTATAGTGATCTATCATAGGGACAGCTCCCAGGGCTTGGCCTGCAATAAACACCACCATACATCGTAAGAGAATTTGCTGCTGCTATCGTTTAGTTCCTAATAAAAGAGCAGACTAAATACAACTAAGCTGGAACCCTACATTCTCAACTAACACAGCCAACTCAAAGGGACACAACACTGACTCTGCTTGACTGACGACTCTTTTCTACACTCAAGAAGGCCCATCTTGATCACCCGTGACCTGAAACCAGTTGAAAAGAACATAGCAGGGCACAGTCTCACTGAACTCTGACCAAGGCCCGGTTCCACTAATATCAGGGCAGGAGAAGCAGGCATTTGGTCACATACCTGTGTTGTAGCTGTGATGGACAGAACAAAGGTGGGAACTGTGGAGCAGCTCAGGTTGAGCAGACGACCCTGAAAAGGTAAGAGAGCCCTGGGATGAGCTGTGCTCCCCCCTCCGTCTGATTCCAGTGTCATACAAGCAAAGCAAATGCAGGACAGGACTCAGTTGGTAGAAAAAGAATTACAGTTCCAGATCAGGACTCTAGATTGTATCTTATTTCCTGTAAGCCCATGTGAGTATGACAAGCTAAAGCAGCCGCTGGGGTAAAGAAATAGTGTGTTACTTGGAAAAAGGTAGATTTTTTGTTTTTTGAGTGGTTCTACTTTAGGGACCAGAAAGTTTAAGAACTATATGTCTATCCAAAGATGGAGTTCAGGGAAACGTGGGCCTAATGCTTTTTCCCCACCTCCCCCCTCCGCCATGGATCTAACGACACTGCCCTCCTGTGTGTGTACCTCTGCCAGGAGGACGACACGTTTGCCATCTGGCCAGATGACATGGTCCACCTGAGAACGCACGCGCTCCCATGTCAGCTCTGGAGTGCGCAGGCTGGTCTGAAAGGAAGACGGCACAGTTGACGGTGGCTATCACAGGAGGGGAAAAAGGCCCTGCAGCAAATCAACGAGGGAAAACTTACCACATCAATTTCCGTGTTGGAGTGGCCCATATTGCATACGATACAGCTGTTTTTCATGCGGTCCAAATGCTCCCGTGTCACTACATTCTTATTTCCTAAAGGTAAACAAGAATAGCCGAGGAAAGATGCTGGGGAACAAAGGTATCGACTGGCTTCCAGTGAGAACATGGGAAAGAGGAGGTCTGCTGCATTAAAGGGCATGCATCCTTTGTGAGAAACGAGTACACTGCGTAACAGCTCTTTAGGCTCAGTGATCTGGTTTTAAGATTCAACAGTATAAACAACCATCAGGTGAAAAGGCTCTTGGTTCTGGAAAACATGTTAAGGTTCTGATAGCTTATTCTGGTTCTGGGACTTTTCCACCAAGCACAAGGTCTCACCTACTTTATCTGAAAGTCAGACCACTTTCAAGGTTTGGCCTGAGAGTTACCAGTCCTCCACGTACACCAAAGCACTGATACTTACCCGTGCAAGTTATTACGACATCAACTTGCCGGATGACTTCATTTAGCTTTACCACCCTGAACCCATCCATGCTGGAAGAAAAGGAAGGAACAAGATGAGCAAAGCAAGGAGACTGTGGGACAGAAGCTGGTCACAAAATGAGACTTGCTAAATTCCCTTCTGAAGTCAGGTCCAGTGCTACCTTACAGGGGTAAGTGACAAGCTGTGCTACACTACACACTGGCCTCTCGGACTATCCGAGATTCCATTCAGGAAGGGGAATGCCAAGAAGCTCTAGGCGTGCCCTGGGGTTACAGTGGAGGGAACAGAGCCATCCTCATAGCTTTCTCTTCCTTTGAGAGATTCCTGCAAGGAATGATTAATATAATCAATCGTAAACTCTCAGAAACACAATCTTACCAGGCCTGCAGAGCACAGATGGGGTCGATTTCTGTGATGTAGACAATGGCTCCAAGGGCCTTGAGAGCAGCACAGCAGCCCTTCCCCACCTGCAGAGCAGAAGAAAGAAGTAGGGGTGTCAGGTCTATTAAGGCACGGGTACTAGGGCAGGTAGGCTCTTCGGGAGATGGGAATTAACCACCCTGAAATCACCAATCCTCTAGTGAGCCCTTGCAGGGATGCTCCAAACCAAGCAGAGCTTAAACAGATCCAGATTATGCTGTAACCCTCAGTCAGAGAGGTGATTTAGCAGACATTCATATTTCATAGCAAGGGCTGGGGCTTGGGATGGTAAAAGAAATGCGGAGATCAAATAAGTGTTACCATTAGGAAAACAAGACCAAGGAAGAGCAACTGTTAACTTCTCATAGCTTATTCCAGAAAAACCTCATTAACTCCCATTTGAGATGCATCTAACTCAAGGATAGCCCAGTAGTTCAGGAACCATCATGGGTCACTGATGACAACACAATCTCCTTCACCTAGTCTAGGTTTGAGATAACTACATACCACTTCGGATCCCACCCTTCGCTCTAATACCAAGTCACTTATGTGGCTAAAATGCTACATATTCACTTGAATTAAGTCTCATAAAAGGTAACTGTTACGGTGGGGGAAAGGGCGGATGATGCCAACATGCCATTCCACAAAATAGTGTGGTGAGATCTGAGAACTCAATTGATTTTGTGTTTCTCTATTCATAAATCTGAATAAAGCACTTTTGTTATTGAGATCCATTATCTCAAAGCATATTTTAACCCCACATCAGTGACCACACTGACAGCACAGATCTCCTTCACTCAACATTTCTAGTAAGTCTACGAAAAGACACACTGAGGCCCAGCTATTTACCTCACCATAGCCACACACCACCACTTGTTTCCCACCAAACATCACATCTGTGGTCCTCTTCAGGCTGTGGAAAACAGATAAGGGCTCAACTTAAACATTATTAGCCCAAACACAGTCCCTCTGCACAAAAGCAAAGTGTGAGGCAATGCCCCACGAGAACTCCAGCTGGTAGCTGGCTGGGCTCAGTATGACATGAACCCCTCTAACGAACCTTTAGTGGCAAAGGAAGACCACGAGACAAGACTGGCGTGATATCAGACTAACACTGCAACCCGACCCAAACCTGTCCCCTTAGAAGTTTAAGTATCTATACATTTCAACCTACCCATCCAAAATAGACTCTCGGCAGCAGTACAAGTTGTCAAACTTCTGTTTGGTAACAGAGTCATTGACATTCATGGCTGGAACACAGAGCTTCCCAGCTTTGGAGAGCTGATACAGCCTAAAGGGAGAAGAAGCCACAAAAACAAACAAAACCAAAGTTAGCTGGTAAAACATACTACCTGGTGAAATCTGCCTAATTCTCTGCGAGCTCCATGCTGCCCACCCCAGCTGTATTTACTGCCCAAGGATATTAGTAAACAAGGTCATTTCCTTGTCATCCCTCCTCACCTCTTTTCATTTTCTCTCCCCCTGGGCCCCCGCCCTTTTCTTGGAGAGGGAAAAAAAACCCTTTCAACAGAAGAAATGGACTTCTCTTCCATAAAAGGGGATGTATTTCCTTAGACCAGCATTTTCTCAATTAAAAAAAAAATCAAACATGCCTACTTCTGACAAACAAAGATTATCAATAACTCTGCTTCGGTTCCCTATGTGTGCATGTGTGAGCATGTGCAGTGTGCCCCCAACTGAGAAACACTCTTTCAGAGAGAGATCTTTCAGGGTTTTCGACAAGCCAAGAATATTTTGCCCAGTTTTACTTTTTGTGGTGTGTATGATGTATAGTTTTACAATAGGATTTTTTTTTCATATTTCAAATATAAAATTATAATACAATATTGAATACAGTTTTTCCAGATATATTCATTCCTACACCTCCCAACACTGGTTGAGACTCACAGTGGAATAAGTGGGAAAGAAAAATGTGTGAACTAGAACCTGAGATAACTTCCTTTTAGGATCTCCTGGATTCTTCAGAAGTAAACACAGAGAAGGTTTTATCTAATGAAGGTATTCCCATTTAGTTACAAGTCTGAAACACAGCCCTCGAGCCTAACGGAGAGCAGGAGAGTTTGCTGAGGCAAGGACACAAGGGGCAGCTACTCCAGAATCTGTTACCTGTGAACACCAGTCACGCTCTCTTCCACAATGCCTCGGATCTTCTTAAACACGTTTGGATACTTCTTATAAACCCAGTGGGTTAAGTCTCCCCCATCATCCAGGATCTATAGAACAGCCAGAAGACTTCTATGGGCATTCAGGCTGCTAGAGCTGGGGGGAACTTTGAACCCACTTTCTGTACTAGTAAGAGAGCCCTGTATGTTTTGGAAGAGCACTCCTCAGAGCTCCTTAGAGCAGGTTTAGACAGTGGAAACACAGTCAAATCTGTTGGTGTAGAATGGTTAAAAGGATTCCTAAGTTTGTTCTTGGCTATAGTGAAGAGTATGAGGCTAATCACAGACTCGTTTTTAGTCTAGAGTCTTGAAATATATAGCTCCGTGGGATGCAAAAGGAGAGCTGGGGCAGGAAGGAGAGAAACCAGAATTCTACCCCAAAGAGGAAGCACATTATTCCTTTCTATTTCACTCTGCTGTGTTTGAGCCACATGTGTTCACTTTAGTCTTACCCTTCCCCCACCTTTCCATTCAGTACTCAGACCCATTCTGAACAGGTATCAGCCAAACACTTTGGCAACAAAGTAAGTATATCAGAACATACATCCAAAACATATTTAGGGAACCATGCTTTGAGGGGAAAAAAGGGAAACAAATCTATGGTCAAAGTGTAGGATGAATATACATCATTACCATGTTAGCTTGCCAACCATCCATGTTCACACAGCGGTCAATACACCACCAGAAGTCATCTTCCGACTCGCCCTTCCAGGCAAACACTGCAACTCCTGTAGGATGGGAACAGACCAGCTGATTCCTCCTTCTGGGAGTTTGCTATCCCAATACCACTTCCTGAGATCCATGTGAAGAGAAAAAGGCTACAGAAACTATGATGGAACGGAAACAACTTCGAAAGGGCAAAAAGTCAAAATGGCACCTGTAGTTCAGAAATCGGTAACAAATTTAAGAGATTTTTATTTTTAAAAATATTTTGGAATTTTAAAATGTTATTCTCTTTGGCCAATTTTATACTTGGAACTCTACCTCAGGAGATAAAATGAAATGGAAACCAAAATAAAGTTGTTCACTAGAACATTATTTGTATTAGCAAGAATCTTGAAACAACCGAAATGTTCAATGTGAGTAAAACAGTGAAGTAAAATCACGTGGCCGTGATTATTACAAATGATGCTTTCAAGAAGTTTTCAGTGATATGGAAAACTCCTTCTGAAAATGTTATGTTTTAGGTTATCAATTGTATATTGAGATTTATTTATCTCTGTAAAAAAGTGAATAGAAAAAAGGAAAAATGTGTAAAATATTATCCCTGTGAAGTAGGATTATTATTATTATTCTGGAAACTCCTAAATTTTCTGCAATAAACACAAGAACAAGGAAAACAAAAGTATTATAAAGTTGCTCTCTGAGGATCCCAGGGACATGGTAAGTCCTTCAGAAACTTCACGGTGATTTTCCTCTGAATATTTTTACAATAAAAACCGTTTCAACCTAAACTAAACTTATAAGTAGTCCATGTATTTTCAATGCAATATCTAATGAGCTACCAATCTAGAAGGCACTTCTTGTGTTCCCTCAAAAGTGATGAGCTTTTGGTGAGAAGAGACCAGCTGAACTCATATACCTCATACAGTTTAATACTCCTCCTCGTTCACTTACCATTAGAATTAAGCATCTCCCCATGTATTTATAATTCTTTTCAAAGGTCATTCTTAATGACCATATGATATTTCATCAGGGATATGGACCTTCATTTTATTACCCATTTTCTTCCTGTGGCTATTCTTACTACCCTCCATGTTTTACAGCCCCTAGACATACGTGTAACTGTAAAGACAATTTAGATCCAAAATATTCTATTTAGATAATTATTTCAAGGCAAAGTTGGTGAAAAAAGCTAAACTTACCAGCCTCAGCCAGGGCTGCAGCCACTTCATTCTGAGTGGAGTAGATGTTGCAAGCAGACCAGCGGCACTGAGCCCCCAGGGCACAGAGTGTCTCAATCAACACCTAGATAGACATTCAGGAAGACAGGGTGAGATAGAGGAGGGCCAGGTAGGAGCGGCACACAAGAGGACAATACCCAGCAACTCTGCAGCAACTAGTGCTACACTGGGAAGTTACAAGAGGATATGGTCCTGCGAGGTAGCCTACTGGCATCTAACTTTACCCAGAAGATGTGTTCCTAAAAGTCTTAACATTTTCATTAACAGTCATATTTTTGCAGATCTAGACCTCCCCGAATCAGGTCTGTTAAACATAGGTTATAGCTACCCACACAGAGTAGAAAACCCCATTCCTGTGTAATAGGAGGTCCCACCTAATAGTCATTAGCATTTGGAGATTGGATAGATAGGGAAGGAAAAGCAAGAAAAAACAAATTTCTTTTCTCCCCTCATCTGAAGTCCCTCTTGTGTCTCCCAACAAACTCACCGCTGTCTGGGCTGTGATGTGTGTACAGCCCACTATTTTAGCACCAGCCAAGGGCTTCTCCCCCTGAGCACGTTTCCTGAGTGAAATCAGAGCAGACATGTCTGTGAAAGAACAGAGGATTTGAGCTAGGTCTGCACTAGCAGTATTATCAATTTCTGCCCCAGCAACATCTAGGGGTGGTCTGGATCTGTTGAGATACTACAAGATAAGGTAGAAACACTCTAAGCAAACTTCCATGACTGGCGGCTTCAACAGCAGAAAGGCAGTTGGGGAGTTGTCATCCAATGACTTGGAAATGTCTCTCTTCCTCCACCATTTCAGCCTTCTATGCAGAGGACTGAATGGAAAATGAAGTAAATTCTCACATGTGGTCAAAATGGAGGGGGAAGTCTTATTATTCACTAGGGAGGAGAGGGAAGTGGTTATGGCATTGGCTAATGGACTCCTCTATATAATCATCAAACCAGGAAGGAAGACTTCACCCTCAGCAGAAGAGCACTTGCTGCTTTTTCTATAGTGCCTAACCCCATTCTGTCAGTCTGTTTGGTTTCCGTACTTCCCCCCAGTAGACAGCACGCCTTCAGTGTGAAAGTAATAAGAGTAAAAAGACCTTATCAGGAGTGGGGTGGGTGGGGAAACCAAGATCTAACAGACTGTCAGTCACTTTCACTCTTGCTCCAGCAGAGGGTGCTAAGGACCAAAGACCAAAGAGACCCTGGTCACCACATCCTTAGCTGAAAACCCTCCCACATCTGCTGCTTCTGGGAAATGTGGGTCTCTGAGATTGGCAGCTCTGGTAGAATCCCGCAGACCTAACCACCATGTAGTGATCCGGGACTTGCTGACTCCACAAGGAGATCTCCAAATATGGTGTCATGGGGGAGGAAAACAGAAACTACTCTGTGTCATTACTACGTGCTGAGAACAGGAAGCAAGGAGAACAGAACCCTGAGGCTCAAGCTGCACACAGAGAGATGTGCTTATACAAGAGTCCAGAGTGCTGAATTTTTCGAGGCGACTTTCAAGTTAGCTTTCAAGTGAAAGCTGTCTGTGGATCCTCATGACCAGCAAGTGGGTTGCTTCTGGTCCCCTACCCACTCCCTTTCTTTACCTTGCTCTGCAATCTCAATCTCCCGGCGTCCAAATTCTGCCTGCTTGATGTTCTTCACACAGAAATTGCTGCTGCCCTTGGAGTTGGTTTGCTGTTTCTCTCGGGGGGAAACCTCATCATCAGAGCTATCGGTGTAGGATGCAGCTAGAGCCAGGACAGAAAGAAACAAGGATAGAAAAACCGCAATGGTCCCAACTCCACAAAGTGCACTCCCCAAAGGACTCTCATTTAAGTTAAGCAAACTCGGAATTGGGAGTCACCTTTTACATCACTCTCAGCTCTACTCCTTCAGAGTCTAACAGATGAATGAAACTGCTGTGGCTCTTTCAGTGTTTTGGCCCCTTCATCCACCCTGATGATCCTCCGCCATTAGTCCCTGTAACAGAAGCTATGGATCCCACTCTTGCACCACCTCTCGGGGTCCCAGCTAACAGAGGCGCTTGGTCCCAATGTGGACTGGAACCAGACACGGCAAAAACGCAAGAATACTTTAGCGCATGTAAGGAACACCATCTCTGTAGAACACTGGTTCTCAAACTCAAGCATCTACAGCATTCATCAGAATCACGTGGAAGGTTTGTTAAAATACAAATGGCTAGGCCCCACCGCCAGAGAGTCCCACCCAGTAGGTCTCAGGTGGGGCCCAAGAATTAGCATTTCTAACAAGTCCCCAGGTGTTGCTGCTGCCACCGTTCAGAAGACCACACTCTGAGAACCACTAAAACGGATGACAGTGATAAGAGAATCTTACAAGGGATTTTACACTAGGTTGTGCTCAAGGAATACAGAAATGGAAAGAAACGACTCAAAAGGTGAGTAGGTAGCTCTGGTTTTACTGTCAGCCCTGAGATCACTCAGTATGTTCAACTTTAAGGAAAAAAAAAGCAGCTTCATATAAAAATGTCCTTTCAGACGATATGCAGGGGGACATACAATAATCACTCCCCTACTCTCAATTCACTTCTTTTCTCTCTGAATCGACCAGTATTTCTTCTGTCTCTGCCAGTGCATCAGGTCTCTCTCGCTGTCTTCTACACACTGCTAGCTAACACAAATACTCCCAAAGGTATCTGTCCCACCGGGACAATTTAACTAGATCATAAAGCTTTTTTTTTTTTTTTAAGATTTTTATTTATTTATTTGACAGAGAGACACACAGCGAGAGAGGGAACACGAGCAGGGGGAGTGGGAGAGGGAGAAGCAGGCTTCCCGCCGAGCAGGGAGCCCGATGTGGGGCTCGATCCCAGGACCCTGGGATCATGACCTGAGCCGAAGGCAGACGCCTAACGACTGAGCCACCCAGGCGCCCCTAGGTCATAAAGCTTTTAAAAATGCTCTGATAGGCTCCTGTTAATACATGGACATCGAGATCTTTGAGAACTTCGCCAAAGCTTTCTTCACTCACTCCTTCCTTCTTCCTCTTATAGCCCAGTTTTTCACAATTAATTCTCTCTTAGCTGGAATCGGTCTGCTTATCACTCCCACTCCTTGGCATCTTTCACTCCTTTCATTTGTGACAGCCATTATATTTGGAACCTTTCTTGCACACATGCCACGGTGACTCTGAATACTCATCTATTTCAGTACTTACCCTGTAGACCACAATTTGCTCTTATCTGCCTATCTCACCCACGCTGGGTTATCAATGGCACAGAGCAGAGGACACGTTTTTTTAAAATGCATTTACTTGTTGTTTTTTTTTTTACAATCCATTCACCTCAAGCCAGATCCTTAATGTTAATAACACTGTACAAACAGTATTCTGGTAAAGTCATTCATGGAGACAGCAAATCTCTTTGCTGAAACTAACAGCAATCTATGACCTTGGGCAAGCCTCTTAAACTCTTAAATGTTTCCTCAGTTGAACAATGAGGGGGCAGGGTTAGATCAGATGCCCCTGTGGATCTTTCAGTGTCTCTTCCACTAGTACTCAAATCCTAAATTCTACATCCTTTTCCACATTAACTTTCCAGTACTCCCTCTGAAGTTGAGAAGAACACAATTAAAAAAAAAAAAAAAAGGCCTACTTATATAAGGTTAAAACAGGAGAGCAGGACTAAAAAGAAACAGCTGGAGCCACATTACCATAGTTGAACCTTTCCTACTCCAGAGGTGAACAGGGGAGGACACTTCAACATAAAGGGTGACCTAGCAAATAAAAGGAGCCCAAATATTCATTCTTCTTGTCACCATTCAAGCAGTCTTGGAGCCAAGAAAGAAAAAGACAGGTGGTGGGGTATATCTTAAACAACAAAGTTGGAAATTATGCTTCCAAAGTACACCTCTTTTTCAAGGCCCGTTCCGTCAGCCAAAATAGAATTGATTTTCTCCCTTTGTGATGTGGGCGGAGAAACGTGGGAATGGGAACAGGCCCAGTACTACCAAGCAGGCACTGGCCGCAGACCACACAGAGAGACAGCCAGGGGAAGAGAAGTCTCCAGATGACAAAAGCCTCCCCAGCTACAAGCCTGGGTGGGGATATTCCCATTGCCCAAGTGCTAATTATCAGCTTTCAGCAGAAAGATGGGGAGTTCTGATATGAGGTACTTTTAGATTCTAGATAAACAGAGCAGTGGGTAGAGAACTAGCTTAAGGCTCTGGACCTGGGAAGAGAGATCAGAGTGGACACGAAGTTCATACCTACCTGAACTGTAGCTGTCAGTGGAGGATTGGGAGATGGAGCGAGACAAAGATCGTCGGCCTGTCTTGGTGGGGAATTTGGTGAACTCCTGCATGTCATCAGCAAACTGGATTTGCTGTAAGAGGAAGACAAACAGTTGAAAACTTACAACAAGCATTCTATGAAATGTTCCATTTTTTAAGGCCATACATTTCCTTCCCTAAAACCTAATGTTATTATATAGCTCCTACTAAGCCAGCAACTCTCCCACCAGAACAAGGGTGGGCGGAGGCGACTTGCTGACTCCTCCCCAAATGCCAATTACTGCCTCTTTCCAATTGTAGAATTTTTTTGTTGGGGGGACGGGGAGAGCTTAAACACAACTTCTTTTAGCATTCTGTCCAAATTTCACAAATCTTTCTTCTCACATTCCATAAAGTTTTCTTTCCTCTTACAACCTTGACACACATTAAGCTCTTTACCCTTCCTCCCAACTCTACCAAAAAATAGCACAATCTCATAGTGCTTCTGCTTGTTTTTTGTTCCTTTGTTTTGTTTTGTTTTTTCCCAGAAGATCCTCTTGTAGCACATTCTTATCCTAAAATCAGCAATGGTCTTGTTGTTTGAAAAATTATGGAGCTGCCTTGAAATGGTAATGGGCACTGGGGTGCCAATTCAGAGTCCAATCATACCTATACTTCACAAAGGCAATGTAGTATGCGCAGAACTTTCTACATCCAGTAAAATACTTGCATACAGTAAAGAAAGCAAAATTAAAAACAAAAAAATCTCTGCACTCCACAGTAAAATCCAACTAATTAGGACTAATTTGAAGGAGAAAATAAATGACTTGGTAAATTCTGTATTAAAAGCTTCTTTAAATGAAATACACCAGAACTAAGTAATTGTTTGAAGGATACTTGGAAAATTGGCTTTAACAAATGGCAAATACCTTACAATTAATACAATTTACAGTCAAATTAATGGATGCTTCTAAAGTGTATGAAAACATTTTCTTCTATTAAATGGTTTAAACCTTCCTCCTGAACTCTTTATTTAAGCTCTGATAAACCCTTTAAGATATAAAATAAGCTTTAGCCTCCTGAAAAACAAAACGGTTTGAGACTATGAATTGAGATTCTCCTCACAATCTGACTAAATCTGAAAAGGTTCCCACGGAGAATCCATTAAGGTAAGTCTTTAGCAGGGATCTCTGGAAATATAAAAGCTATTACAGATTAAAAGTCTCCCCATAATGCTAGCAACGTGGTTATACCCACTTTGAAGCCAGGAACAGTAAACTGCCCATCTGTTACAGCTGCAAAACATCCCCCTCCTCTGACACATGTGCCCTCCAGCTAGGGTAGCATCAGCTAGCAGTGTGAGAATCAGGCTTAAATGTGCAACACAGAAGAAATAAGTAAAAGGGACTCACCCTAAACAACATACATGGCACCAGAACCTGATTAACAAATACCTTTATACATCCTAAGCAGCTTGTTTAGTTTAGGTGCTAAAACTTAAGTAGTTTAAAATGCTAAAAGCACAGCGCCTTTCAGAAAAACCAACCAACCAACCAACCCTACTCTTGAGGGGCACCTGGGTGGCACGTTTGGTTAAGCGACCCACTCTTGGTTTCAGCTCAGGTCGGGATCTCGGGGTCATGAGATCGAGCCCTGGCTCTGTGCTCAGCATGGAGTCTGCTTAAATTTCTCTCCCTCTGTCTCTGCCCCTCCCCCCATGTGCTCTTTCTCGCTCTCAGATAAATAAATCTAAAACAAAACACAAAACCCACTTGTTGAAGTGGCCACAGGTCAGCGTCCGCCCTTCTAGATAGGATTTCCCACCGCATGTTCACATGACTTCTGCAGTCAGCAAAGCGAGTTTTAGTGAAGAGATTAATCCAGGACCAACGTAATGACTTTCAACCCAATATGCAGTTCTTTTGGTGGCAGAAAAAATACAGTCAAGAGACTGTCATGCCTTTTAACACTCCCCAGAGGCAGCCCTTCCTCCATCAGCCTCCTTGTTCCTGGCATGGGCAGTCTAGTCGGAAGCTAGTCTTCTCTCTTAGCTGTTACGATTCCCTCCCCTGTTCATCTTTTTTCAAAAGGCTCCGGGCATATTCCCAGACACCACCTACCTGGTGGTGGCGGGGGTGGGGGAGGGAAATGCAGTAACATTCGCCGTTTCTTAAATAGAGAGAGAGCTGGCTGTGGCAAGATAGAAATGTGTTTCTTCAGCAACCTAAGAACTAATTTAATAGTCATAATCCTACCTTGTATTAATGCAGCTCAACAGTAGCCTAAAGCTTAGCAAAATCTTTCCCATCTAAAAATATTAGACTGTGTTGCAAGCAGCTTACTGATCAGTGCAGTGCCTCATGTCTCAAATAACGAATATGGTCCATATTTGAAGTGGGCAGACTGTTAACTCAAGCCATGACACGGATGGGTGGCTGTCTATTCTCACAGCTCTTTGATATTTTCACTTCTTACAACTAAGGTGGTCCGGCTATACGAAGATGCACGATAACCTGTCTTCTCTCCCACCACCGAACTGCGTGCTGAAGAGAACCGAGATCACAACTGCTGCTCTGCCAGTCTCCACCAGGCCTGCTTGCTGCATGGCTGCCTTACAGTCTGCAGCTCTGTCTTCCTTTTGAAGTACCTCCTGGAATGCCATTCACCTTCACATTGTAAACCAAGACACTGTTGTCAAAAGCGGTTTTTGAATATCATAGGTTTTCCCCTCTAGTGAAACCAGATCTCAGTAACAGCCCTCTGAATTGGGATGAATTCACCACATTTACACAATATGATCATTTAGGTAAAAATGAAATCCAAGGACGGCTGCAAAGCTGTTCTGTCTACATTACTTCCTATTGTCATCATTTCTCCCAATCATAAGTCTCAACTGGTGTACTTCAGTGTTTCTTCAAAGCCGTATCTGTAAGGAAGGCTAGTTCTAAATATGATGTAGAGGGGGAAGGAAAAAGAGATAAGGTAGTTGGAACTTCAGAAAGTATCTGAAAATCAGGGGCGCCTGGGTGGCTCAGTCGTTAAGCGTCTGCCTTCGGCTCAGGTCATGATCCCAGGGTCCTGGGATCGAGCCCCGCATCGGACTCCCTGCTCGGCGGGAAGCCTGCTTCTCCCTCTACCTGCCGCTCCCCCTGCTTGTGTTCCCTCTCTCGCTGTGTCTCTGTCAAATAAATGAATAAAATCTTAAGAAAAAAAAGTATCTGAAAATCAAAAAGTCCTATGTTAAAGAACTATTTTGAATACTCACCACTCCATAAACAGCCTTGCCCACAACAAGCATGCCAGTGTTTCATTCTTGAACTAATATTACATCTGAGAAAGGTTAGAAGGTCAGATTGACCCATTCTCCAAATAGCACATCCAAACACAGAAGTCTATTTGCTGTGCCTTAAAAACTCAATTAAGTATCAGGCCAATTCAATGTGCTATTTTAAAGCACCTCTTCAAAGGACTCAGTGGGTACAAACACTCTTCCATGTGACACTGAAAATGATGAAAAGCAGCTTTGCAAAGAAACAATTTGGGATACGGTACACCCACCTCCTCGTGGTTAAGTCTGGTGACAAAGTGATCTGAAAGAACTGCTGTATATAATTTATCAAGAAAAAGGGATCACAGGCAACCCAAAACAGTTATAACCCCCCAGGGAAGAAAAACTGTCGTATACTACTCATTCAATTTATCCCAACTGATATTTTTTACCATTAGAAGCTGAAGTTTACTTCCACAAACACATGTTCTATCTCCCCAGATGTTAGATAATAGCTTAGCTACACTTCCTTCCCAGGTCCCACCCAATTTTGCTGTCTAGCTCCTGAATCCCAGAGAAGTGAAAGCCATCAGAATTGCACTATGACACTATAGCCAAAGGATGGTGATCAGGATAATATTCATGGATTATATTCTTTTAGTTGACACATTTGGGAGGCACCAACTAAGCACCCAGCGCTATCCCAGGAAAGATCTATGAAAGCAAATATGGGCCCTTACAATCTGTAGATTTGGTTTGACCAAGAGGGTAATGATAACACAAATGGCTGTTACAGAATTTTACTCCTTCTTAAGGAAGATCCTAGATATTGCAGTCTTAACAGGCTTATCTGGATATTGTTCAGCTTAGGCCTCCAAAAATCAGAGGTTAGGCTAGACATCTCACAAAACCTGTGATTTCACATGCCTATCTAGCAGCTTTTAATTTCCTCAGAAAGGTTTCCTCCTAAGGGTGAAGGACTAGACTCAAAGGTAAATAGCAATTATTAGGAAAACAAACCATTAAGAAAGCATAGCTTAGAAGTGAGTAGAGGGACTGGTCTGTCTTAACTGCTGAGGAGTATGTGAGAGGCCAGTATCTCTCCTTCTGGTACACTACTGATTTCCTGAGGCATTCCCAAAGTTATATAATCTGTCACACTGTCTCCTCTAGCATACTGTGTGTGCAGAATTCTCTGTTTTGAAATGATGGTCAGCATATTTCTTAGCTAACACTTAGCAACTGAGCAAAAAGACTATCAGAAGCTAAAAATTTTAACAAGGTCAATTACTAAGCAACGTGTTATAACACCTTCCAGGATTCCTACATCTTTTCTAATCCGTCTTTCACACATCTTCTGGCTAATAGATTCCTTCTTCTTCTACAGAATCTACTCTCATCTGCTCTCTTTTCAGAGGGAAGGAAGAGGGTATGGCTGTCAGCCTAAACTAAAGAGGTGCAAGACCTTTCCTTGATACTTACCAGTGATCAGTCTGATTCCATTTCAGATGAATCCAAAGAAATAGTTATCAATAAACAACAATTTTTTGGTACAAGAACTATCTAAGTCTGCACATCTTTCAGACCTTCCATTAGGTAAAAGAAATTTCCCAAAGAAGAAGGGTATCCTCTTCCCAACACATTGCTCTCAAGTATACCACCAGAAAATAATTTATCTCAAGGGAATCAATCTCCGGCCACAGAGTCAAATCCACAGCCTCCTTCAGTCACTTCTTCCATTCCCTAGTGCAGAAACCAGTCTTCTGAGACTCAGCAGGTTTTGGCTGCTCCCTGTCCTCCTTCCCTGTCTCAAGTTTCTTAAGTTCTCAGTTTCCCCAGATGGGGCTTGAGCTTGGGGCGGGGGGGGGGGAGGGGAAGGGAGACAGCAAACTGACTAATCACAGCACACATCTCCCTCCTCCACTCCACCCATCTCTGTCTCAAGGGTAACAGGATATAATATGTGCGTGTGCACACACACACTGCTAGAATCCACTTCCAGAAGAAACACTCCTTTCAAAAATGGGACTTAACTTGACCTTTCATCAATGTCGGTGGGAGGAAGGGGTGAGGCAACACCAGGGCTTACAGTGCCAAGTCACTTAACTGGTGAGGAAGTAATACAAAGCTTGAAAACCTCTGCCAAAGAGTGGTTTTACCCTTATCAGCCACTCCCCCATCCTCCACCCTTCATATGAGACAACGTACCTCAGTGGCTTTCTATTAGCTCTTAAAATGGTCTAATGAAAGTGAATGATCTGGGCCTCCAACTGCCAACCTCTTAAAATTAAGAGGTTAAAAACTGGCAACAAGTAGGACAGGGAGGGCTTCCTAATCTTTTGAAAACCATAATTTACAACACGTTCTCCCCTATATTTCAATGCCCATTTAGCTATCTGCCTGTCCAACTGCCTGGCCTGTCCACACTTTCCTCATCCTCAATCTGCTACCAGTATTATATGAAAAGATGCTGGTCATTCTTCTTTTTCTCCTGACATTCAATTATCATCAACTCTAGGTTTTATATATATATTCATATATTTATACTTATATATATATAAACATATATTTATATTTATTTTTGTACAGGTGACTAAAGAAATCTAGATTCTTGGAACATACCCATGACTTCAGCGATACACCAAAGTTCCCTTCCAACTCACTCTCCACCCCCACTGTCCCATTTTCCCAACTTTATTATCATTTTCTACATGTAAACACTTTAAAAGAATAGTTTAATGAACACCTGTATACCCTCCATCTACATCGAATCCTCCCATTTTCCACATTAGGTTTCTGCCTCTGTATATATACACACATGTACATATGCAAACTTTCAAGTGGTCCTGCCAAAAAAAAAAAATGCAAACATGAAAACTCACCAATAAATTCTTAAGAATGAATCTTCTAAGAATAAGGATATTTTCTTACAGAACCACGATAACATTCTCATGCTTTTACGAATATTAATAACCCTATCTCATCCAGCTTGTATTCAAACTTCTCCAATTATCTCAGGAATACCTTTCATGAAGATGTGGTATGTGCACAATGGAGTATTATGTGGCCATAACAAAGTATGAAATCTTGCCATCTGCAGCAACCAGAGGGTATTATGCTAAGGGAAATAAGTCAGTCAGAGAAAGACAAATACCATATAAATTTCACTCATATGTGGAATTTAAAAAAGCAAACAAAAAAAAGAGACCAAAAAAAAAAAAAAACCACACTCTTAAGTACAGAGAACAAATTGGTGGTTGACAGAGAAGTAGTGGGGGAAATAAAGGAGACTAAGACTTATCTTGATGAGCACTGAGTAATGTACAGAATTGCTATATCATTATATTGTACACCTAAAACTAATATAACACTGTTACTCATACTTGAGCAATTTAAAAAAAGAATCTTTCATAGTTATAGACCCAAATGCCTCCCCAACTCTTCCAACCCAGGATGGAGAATCAAGGTTCACTAAATTCATTTGGTTGTTAGGTTCCTTCAGTGTCTGGTAATTTAGAACAGTTCTCTTGCTTTTATTTTTTTTCCCCTGTGATATTTTTTCCTGGAGGAGTCCAGGCCAGTTGCCTTATGGAATCTCCTATATTCTGAATTTTTTAGATTAGTTCTTTCCTGTAAACTGGAAGTTCAGTTTTGAGGTTTGACTTGAAAGAGATTAAAATTTTGGCAAGAATATTTCATAGACAGGGGTGCCTCGGTGGCTCAGTTGGTTAAGCGGCTGCCTTCAGCTCAGATCATGATCCCAGGGTCTGGGATCGAGCCCCACATCGGGCTCCCTGCTCAGTGGGGAATTTGCTTCTCCCTCTCCCTCTGCCTGCCACTCTGCTTACTTGTGCTCTGTCAAATAAATAAAATCTTTAAAAAAATAAATAAAAATTAAAAAAGAATATTTCATAGATAATGTTGTATACTTTACTTTGCATCATATCAGGCAGCACATAACGTCAGGTTGTTCCATGATTAGTGACACCAAGCTGAACCCTGGGTTAAAGTGAGACCATCAGTCTCTGAAAGGTGTATTTTCTCCTTTGCAAGTAAAGGTTAAACTGTGGGGTGATATTTTTCAGCCTGTGATTATCCTGTTCCCTAGTGACTTTACCATCTGCTCATAATCCTTGCCTGAACCAATTATATTGGGGGGAGTGTTTCAGAATCATGGCTTTTTCCCTATCATTCTTTCCACATGTATTAGCTGGCATTATTTTGTAAAGAAAAGCTTTTCTTCTCCCTCTTTCACTTGTTTCTTTGTCATTCGTATTTTTATTTATTCAATCTGTTACACTATATTATACAATGAGTACGCTGAATGCTCCAGTTGTCCCAAACTGAGCCAGTGGGAGTCTCCTTCAAGCTGACTCTTCTAAGTGCTTCCTTCCTTTCTGGCATAAGAAGATACACCAGGCTTACCTTGTTCTTTCTCTGCTTCAGACCTGAAATTAGCCATTTCTCAAAGAGCACTGACTTCTTTCAGTGGGGAATGTTATTTAGAAAATAGTATCTGAGTATAAAGTGGGTTAATTGTTATTACAGGTGTCAGTGCTAAGAAGTTCTTTCAGGGTACAGAGAAATCTTTTTGTTTATTCATGAGTTCGCATTGATATATCCGTTTCAAATTTAACATTACCTTTTTAAAAACTTTTAATTTTCCTATTTGTATTTCTTTCCCCTTATATGTTGACAATCTTGGTCTCTGTTACCAATGATACACTTACTTGTTTTATTCTATAATACATCTAAAACAATTTCAAAATTGTAAGGGTAATATCACTAACAATATTCTACATAGTGAAGTGCCAATATTTCACTGAAGTTCTTTTTGTCTTTAGAAAATATCTCACAAATGATGTATAGTTCAAGTATGGTTTTCTGGGTGATTATATAATCAATTTGATATGTAGTTCGATTCATTTGTTTCTGTTAACAGCAATCTTAAGGTTTCCTTTTTCTTTTTTTTTTTTTTTACATATGAAACACACATCTCAGAAGTTTTAAAGGTATATTCAGAGAAGTGTCACTGCCATTTCTAACCCACCCCCCGTCACCATTTTCACTGGTTTCTGGTTTCTGTTCATTTCTGGAGGTAGAAAAAAAGCAAGTATATATTTATACTTTTTTCCTTTTCTTACTCAAAAGGTAGAATGCTAAAATATTCTGCACTTTTTTTTTCCACTTAGGAATCACTTTGTATTGGCTCAGAGTATAAGAAGCAGTAATTCTTAAATGCTGGGAAGGACTGAGCCAGGTTACTACTACTGTTCACCTTATATGTTTGTAATAAAAAGTCATTAGCCTAAAGCCAATCTTGACTTTAAATAAATAAAGCTCACAAGAAATTAAACTGGCAAATCTCACTGCAAGGTATGCTGGGATGTTCTTTAAGATGAAAATTTGTCAAATGCTTATAAATAGGTAAATCTGTATTCGTCAAACGAATTTTTATGAGAAGAAAAGTTAACAGTGAAAGCAAGCAATCGATCAATGGACAGGTCTAGAAGGAAGATGGAGTTTCTGACATTTTGGAAGGTGGCCACACAGACTGAGTAAATGCCATCTGTATAATATCTTAGCCTGCCAAGAAGGAACAAGATTGGAGATGTACAAAAACAATTCTTCCTTCCTTGATCTAGAAGTTTAGCTTAAATGAAGTTGAAAGCCAATTACATCTTACAAATTGAAACCCTCTACACACATTTGCTGGAGTGAATGAATCTCACCTTTAAGTCAGAGCAGCTTTTGGGAAGGCTATATCCATTGAGAGGCGCAAGACATGCAAATCCCTGCCAAATAGTTTATGGCAGAAGAACTACAAGCAGCTCCAAAAAAGTGGCAGCTCAGTTTATGTAGGTGTGCTTTCTAAACCCCAGGCTAATGCCCAACAAAGGTTAATAAGACAAAAACCACATCAGTTTTTTAGTTACCTTCCACTGCTTCCCATAAAGTACTGGCTCAAGGGAGGAAAAAGCCATCAAAACATTAAATAAAAAATCTGACTTTAAAGACCTAATACTAAACAGTAACTATGTAGTATGGGTCAATGGGATCTTTCAGAATCCACTCTGTAGAGAGGTAGAAGAGTTTCAATTTCAAAAAAACAGGTAAAATCACTTTAAAGATCAGCTGCAGGTGGCTTTAGTTTCCACAGCTTTTTTTTTTTTTAGTTTCCACAGCTCTTAACAAAACACAAAATATTAAACTTCTAGAAGGAGACTAGAGATATAACACAAGGACAAGAATCTGACAGTCACATCAAAAACATAACTATATTTTTCACTTTAGAGAGGTAATATTTGCCATCTCTTCCTGGCTTTCTAAACTCGAGGTGTATATGTTCAATTTTAGATAAAAGTCTCAGTATGAAACCATGACCTTAGATAGCCTGTAAGAAAGAAGCTGGCTGAAAGGAATTGTTGGCTGTAATGTCTTTGGGGCTATTTAAAAAGAAGAACTACCTGGGCACCTGGGTAGCTCAGTCGGTTAAGCAACCGACTCTTGATTTTGGCTCTCATGATTTCAGGGTCTTGAGGGCAAGCCCTGCATTGGCTCTGCACTGGGTGTGGAGCGGAGCCTGCTTAAGATTCGCTTCATCTCCCCCTCCCATCCCCCCACCCCAAACCCATGTGCTCACTCATGCGCTCTCTCTCAAAAAAACAAAACAAAACCAAAAACAAAAAACCAAACACAAAACCCCCCAAAAACAAACTACCTATTGCTCCATAATGAATACAGTACAATCCCCTCTATTTCCCAGACCAAAATACCAAAGTGGAGTTTTCCTCACCCATGACTCCCTAAACAGTCATTTTCTAATGAGTAAAGTGGACAGACGCACAAGGATAAAGATCTCTTGCTTTAGGCTGTATTGCAAACTAAAAGTCAAAATCAAGTTTGGTATAGAAGAGTTACTCAGCAAATTTTATCAATAAATAACAATGCCAGAACATCACTGATCTCAGTATTTTTCAAACCATTTTTGTTGAAATTCTGGCATACAAAGAACAAGTAAAACCACCTTCGAGCATTACGTCAGGACTTTTACTTAAAGCTGATTATAAATTCGAAATCCACACTTAACCAGTATCGTAAAAACAAAGGTCCTGAACGCCTAGATTTTTTTTTTTTAAGATTTTTGTTGTTGTTGTTGAGAGAGAGAGAGCGAAGACACACAAGCAGGGGGGAGCAGCAGGTAGAGGGAGAAGCAGGATCCCCACTGAGCAAGGAGCCCAAATCTACTCCCAGGACCCTGAGATCATAACCTGAGCCAAAGGCAGACGCTTAACCGACTGAGCCACCCAGGCGTCCCCTGAATGCCTAGATTTCTATGACATTCTAGTTTAAGCACTCTGCTTCAACATCAGTGGCCTGCAGATATGATTTCCTTATAGAGGATTTGTATTTTCAAAAAATTTTAGAATCTTTTGAGTATGGGATTTACTCCTCACAGATGAAAAAAACAGAACAGGGGTGGGGATTAAGTGACTTGCTGAAGGCAAATTTGCTAACAATATTGAGATTAAAAAAAAAAAAAAAGGAAAAAAGCAAGGGAGAAAAAAAATCCCTACAGGTCCTGTACTACTATCCTTCTTTTGGAATAGTTTGGGGAAAACAGCAGCTTTCCCCTTTATTTTCAAGAGGTCAGCTACAGAATAGTCTACTATTGCACTGAAGCTTTCTGAGCTTCCAGATGAACACTTGTGAACTCTAGAGAAGGAAAAGAATTCTTTCTGTTCCAAAATCTACATTGATTTTGGGAGAAGTGCAATGATGCAAAGAAATGTAATATATTAAAGTTGCCAATGAATTGCCTTGAGGTTCCTCAGGGTGGAAAGGGTGAGAAAAGAGTAAGAGCCCAAACACTGTGGAAGCAAAAAGCTCTGTTCTAGCATATACATCCACTGTCTTCTGGGGGCGGGATGGGGAAGAGGAGAATGCATGGACAATCTAATCCTGACCACTAGGATGAGAGAAATGACCCGAGAATGTCTTGTAGGCATCAAGAGCAATGTAAAAATTCCACCTGTGATTACTTACACAAGAGGTTTTCAAATTAGGTATGGTTAAAACCAATAATTTTTTTTCCCCATCATCTGGGAAACCTGCTATTTTCATAAGAAATAATTTATGTAGTGCACAATGGGAATGTGGGGATTTTTCTCTCACACACAGCACAATCAGAGTTCATGCCCTTAAACGGAGAACTCCACCAGGTCCCTTTCTCATCTGTGGTGTGGTACTCAAACAGTATCCACTCCAAGTCACCCTGCATCTTATAACATGTCTGAAAGATCTTGCAAAGTCAGATTTTTCAAATACAAAACAAATTCTCTGACTTTACTATGACTAAAAAAAAGTTCTTATAAGGGTATTAATTTTATTGAGGTACTCTGGATTTAAGCAATATGATTATTGAATTTTGATTTCATATCCACAGTAGGTATTTATTTAAACTACTCATTTAATGAATGAAAAAAAACATTCTGGCTATATGTTTTGGAGAATCTTTGTTATATTTTATATATATATATTTTATATGTTATATATTTTGGAGAATCTTTCCAAAAACCGAGTAGCAGATTTTAACTACACAGCTTACACACTGAAAAGAACCTTAAAATAAACAGTCCCAGGAAGTGAGGCCTGAAATCCCTTTGATCATTCAAGGGGCGTCTTTAAAAATAGAAAATAAATCAGTGGTATGATTCTATTCCCCTAGATTAGGGAGCTTTGGTTTTAATGCATCATTGAGCAAACAATGAGACATCCATATACTAACAGGTTGGAAAGTTTCATAGAACAGCTTTTCCATACGCTGGACAAACTAGAGCAGTTACAACTGGAATCATCTAGAGCCTCCAGACTCCTCTGGGGAGAACTGTGGGCTCTGTTCTTTAACACGCTCTGAGGGTACAGCAGTTTGGCCTAGAAGGCCTTGAATACGGCACTTTCTCAGCAATCCCTCAGTGTGGGTCTGGAAAGTTTCCATTAGATCTCAGGCAGAGAAACAAGAATTCCCTGGAAAGACCACCCTTCAGGAGGTCTTGATCTGCAGTTACATTAAAGATCAGATTCCAGGGAGGTAAAGGTAGAATTGGTACAGGACTCTGTGTGCTCACTGTGCTCCAAACGTCTAAATCTGGCCACATCATTCTATCTTTCTCCCAGTGTCCCAAATGAAATTTCATTCATACTTCTGCAGTATACGTTATACGTGGTACTAACTCTGAGGCAGGGTTTAGCCACTCATTCAAGTCAAACACCAACTTTTCCAAGGATAGAGATGTATTAATACTGGTATATATAAAGCAAAGCCTTATCTGCCCTCCCCTTTTTATCCTGAGTTCGGTCTGATAATAAAGGAATAGTGACAGACCCCTCAGGACTAAAAAGGAATCTTTTTTTTTTTTTTTTTTTTTTTTTGGTCTGGGTCTCAAATCCACTCCTTTTGGCTTAAGGCTACCTGTCTTGCCAGCTCCTCACTGCCTGAGTTCTGCCCTCCTTTGTTTCCTCTCATCTCTCTCCAGTCTTTACTCCTTGGCTATTTCCTCAGTCCCTCATCAATCAGCTCCTTCTGTGAGGTTGTGTTCTGAAGCCAGAATTTCGCTAAAATGTCCTCTCATGATCTTTATAATTTTACTAACACTCTTAGTCCAGGAATTGATAGTATAAATTATCATGTTAAGGAAATTCTCATCTTCTGACCCGATTTTTAATCTACTGAGTCCAAGAAGCTCAGCCAACCAGAAATCAAGAGGTGGGAATGGGAACAGAGTCAAAATCATTCAGAGAGAGCACAGACTCAAGAAATGCCATTGATGTAGTGGAGGCCTAGCACTTGCTTTTTTTTAGAGACACCCTCAAGTTCTTTGCAAATGGCCTTGGCTATACAGAAAAAGAAACTACAAACCAGTGTGGCTAGCAGATAATAGTCCCTAACATGCAACTCATGGCCTGGCCTGATCCCAAACACCAGGTTCTCAATTCTAGGCAAGCATTCCAGGTTTTTAGCCTGGGTTCATGGATGGGCTTCAGGCTGCCAAGTCCCCTTATATGTCATATATATACACATATGTATTTATATAATAATGTGTGTTTATTTTTCTGGAAGATGAACACAGCTCTGATAGGGCTCCAAACCCCAAACAGTTAAGAACCACTACACTAGACTTATGCGACCTGAATAATAACCTCACGAGAATGTAAACTCCAGAGGATATGGATCTTTGTCTTGTTCACTGATGAATCCTAAGTGCCCAGTACAGGTCCTCAGATACAGCAGTAGGTGCTCAACCCTGAGCTGATAGAGCTGCATAATTTCTGGTCACGCTTACTCTGAGTACTCTGGAAAGGAAGAGTAACCACAGGCTACTTACTTTCAGGACCTCTCACATGGGGCACAAGATTTTTTCTCATGGCCAAAGTCATTCGAGGTAGGTGGGGGCTACGTTACCATCCCAGTATCAGATTTCCTAACAACGCTGGCCAGGCTTGCTAGATAATCTAAAAGACTGGTTCTAACCATGGGATCTTTCAAGTTTAAGCTGTTTCAAAAAGCACATACTATCCTACTCTCCACTTGCTCTTAACCCTCAACCCTTCCCCTTCTGGTTAAGTAGATCTAGGTTAGGGCCCTGAAATGAGTGTTTTGGAGCACTCCCTAGGTGACTGAGTCCTTCCATTCCTTCCACGCCATGAGAAGTACTCATCAGAGACAGTCTCAGCAGGATCCGAAAAAGCAAGCACAAGCACACTGAGTTTACCAGGCTCTTGATAAAGCAACTGAAGGCACACAGGGAACAAACAGACTAGACATATCTTGTTCAGAGATAAAACAAATAAGGCAAAGAAAGCAGAAAATCTGCCTCTTTAATACCAACTCCATCTGTCAGGTACAGCCAATCCATCAGATAGATCTACGGGGTTTAGGAGAACATGACAAAGAGCTTGTTATAGGCAGAGAGACTGTATTTTTACAATGGCTTGGTCCAAAATCAGTAAGAATTGGCAAGATGCTCTCATTCCAACCATGCCCAGTGTTCTGCTAATCCCCTCCCTGTGGAGTCAGAAAAGAATGTGCAGAATTCTGAACCCTCTATTCCTCAAATAGGAGGGGTTCCTTCTTCTGAATGCAAGGGTTGCAACTAATCTGATCACTCTCCACTCCTAATTACACACTAGGTAGAGGAAGGAGATGCCTCCCAACATGGGTGCTCTCCGTCCAACCTTTAGGATTTGTAAATATCCTTTACCCCATCTCACAAAAGCCATGCCTCTGCCAACTTTAATTCATTTTCAACTGGCAAATAAGAACAGAAACCACCCCCAGAGTAATGCTTTCCTCTGGGAAATCCTGGGGAAGGGTGCAATAGGGTCAGTGCGTCCAGCATGCGTTTTCCGTGGACTTACAATACAGCTTATTACATTTAGAACATCATGTTCCCAACCAGCTTGGTCTCTTTTCTGTTATAAACCTGAAGTAAACAGATTCTACAGCAGCTACAAGTCTGTTACCAAGGCCACTGTATTGATCAGTATAATTAACATTCACAATTCATCTAGCCCAGCATGACAAGCCAGCTGGGCTACTCTCCGTAAGAACTGAACATTGGGAATCTTCATGTCCTGCGTGCTAAGAAGTCTGGTGCTCTGAAGCTGGGCACTAAAAACTCAAGTACTGAATTAGAAGTAGGATACTACCTGGCAACCCACAGGAAACTGAATTAGTTACCAGAACAATCGAACACATCTGCCATCTTTACGAAGTGCCTATTTCTACTTCCAAAACTACAAAATTCTGAAGATCTCCCTTTCCCCCGAGTCCTGCTTACATCACATACTTAGGGAAACAAAGACACAAAATCCTCAATGCCAACTAGAGCCTGATTCCTGGTTAGGACAAGCATTGGCCCAGTTCCCAGAAGACTGTAACTCTAAAGGAGGTGTATTTCAAAGACAAGGGCATATAAAGCTTTAGAACATGGAGCTCAGCCATTGGTTCAGAAGGGACAGCTAGGGCTGCGGAATAAGAATCAGAAGTTTGCCCAGCATTGCCGGGCAGCGCTGTTGTTTATTCCTTTCCAACACAAATTCCAAAATGAAACTCTTCAACTCACTGCTGGCCCTCAAATCTCAAACACCCTAAGAGTAAGCCTCTGTTCCTTAAATCAAGAGCATGTGTAAACCAGAATACCACTTGCAACTCAGGGCAATGTCCCTAATGCTAAGGGTTTAAAACTTGGTGGGACATCAAATTACCTTCCCATTACATGGAAGGATATCCCCTAAGCTTCTAGCCTATTGCCCTGTGGTTCTCCGCTACTGGGCGAAGAAGCTGGAGGCCTTGTATCTCAACAGTCTCCTCCCTTACCTCCTATTTCTGGCATTACAGAGGGATCGACTCAGCTGTTGGAAATTCTTATCAATTTTTCACCTGCAGTTCTTGGTATTTCCATTATCACCCAAATGAGAGGGATCTGAGTTAGAAAAACAACGTTTTGCCAACTGAAAGGGACAGGGAGCCAAAACAACCCAGTGAGTCCAACTCACTTTCTCCTAGTGATAATCATCTCACAGTATTTTACTCAAAAAACAAATACCGACAGTACTTACATGGGAAGCACTGCATACTATACGTAAGTGTGACATATGGTCCTTGCCCTCAATATGCCTGGTTTACAGAAATCAAATGAAAATTAAGATTCAGGTATCAAGTCAGTCCTGAAAATAGTCCTATTTTTGATACAGAGGAACAAGTTATTTTGTTTGGTTTTGAGAGAATAGCACGTGAGTTCCCTAAGCACTCCTGAGAATCAGCTCTGAAGCTTTAGAGGCACCACAATTCATATGAAGGGCAGAGGGTATGAGATAGTACAAGAACCCCCAGAAGTTGCTGAAATGCTGGTTTCAGTATGCCTAAGTTCCTGGGTTGAACCCTCAAGGCATTGATAATGAGTCTCTTGGGAAGCTGAGGAATATCCCAAAGAGGGAGATGACAAAGAACACCAACAACCTCAGCTTTGTTTCAAGGACAAACTGCAAGCAGAAAACAGTCTCAGCAGTTTCTGGATCTGTAAAGAAAAGAGATACTATGGCTTAGAGACCTCCTCTTCTAAATCAGGGTTTTTAACCCAGGATCCATGGATGAGTTTCAGGAAGTACCACAAGTCCTTTGAAACATATATGCAAGTTTTTGTGTTCCTGAATTTTCCCAAAGAACTGTAATTTTCAAAAGATTCTTAAAGGGATCTGTTGACTCAAAAGATTAAGAACCATCGTTCTAGAGTTTCTAATCCAGCGACAATCTCCGCAGCATCCCTCAAACTGGCAAAAGAGAAACCCATTCCAGTTCTCTACCTTCCACACAGACTTATCTACTTACTGACCTGTCTCCTAAAGGTAGAAACAGAGATGAGGGTGTGCACTTTAAAAATTCAAGGCGAAGAGGTCTTTTCTACATCTCCAAAATAAAGCTAACCATCCCGAGGGTCCAAACAAATCCTTCATAAGACCTTTGAGAAAGGAGGTGGTCAAAAAGGGCAGAGAAGAACCACTGTCCTACTTACTTTTCTGATAGGTCCCTTTTTTGATTTCAGGATCCTAAGATCATAATGAAGACAAGTCATAGCCCAAAAACTCTGACTTGAGGTCAAGCCAGTCCTGGGGGAAAGGAATAAAGTAATTCCCATTATGCCCATGGAAACCTGTGCCCCAAAGGTTCACTTTAATAAGTACCATAAGAGCTAGAAACATTTACTATTAAAAACAGAACTTCCAAAATCCTGACATTACTCAAAACACAGTGAAATGGACAGCTTCATTCAGGAGACGGAAATGAAACATGGTTACACTCATCCCCTCGGGCCTTTAACCCCTCACTCGGTCACTCACCAGTTCACCATCTAGCTCACAGAGCTGTGCACCACTGTGGATCAGCGGATCAGCACGTTAGTGTTTTCCTTGGCACCTGGAGCACACAGCATGCTCAGTGGGATTCCACTGGTGGCACTGAACACATACACACTCTTCGAGAAAAATATACAAGAGGGCTTGTTCTAGCTGGGCAGTTATTCAGATTGTGAAGAACTAAGCCTGAGGCAGGTCCAAGAGGAACAGCATGTAACAGTGAGCAATCCCAAGACCCTCCTGCTTACACCTCATTGGAGCACACAACTGAGTACGAGGTGTCCATTTTAGCAGTGAACTGGTTTGGGCTGGTGAAGAAGAACATTTTCAGTCCATTAAGCTCTACCGGTTAAGTACAGAGGAATGTCAGCTGAGGCACTGGGACTTCTGTGGTAAGGCAGCAGGAGCATGCTGGGCTAGTCCTCCATTTGTGTTTCTTCAAAGTCTTTTCCTTGTGTCGGCCACAGGATTCCAAATACTACCTTTTACCGGTGGTTCATTATACTTTTTCACTTTGTGGCCTGTTTGGTAGTAAATGATTAAGCCCCATTGTATATTGCTGAGTAGCACCAATCATTACACTCATTCTGAGATTAAGGCACTGGACTGAATCCTTTAGAGAAACTGAACAGAGATAGGGAAAAAATGAAACCAGTCTGAGTGTTAACAAAAGCATGGGTGTTCCACCCTAGCTCTGTAATTGCTTTGGGGCAAAGGCCACACACTTCTGCAGGAGAAAATCTGTTAAATGTAATTAGGAGCAGGCTGTTCAGAGCAAAGAGAAACAGTACCTGAGGGAGGGAGTTGGGAGTACACGGGGATGTGATCTGAAGGTGATTATATAAAAAGATAAAGTCACACCTCAAAAGGGTCTTTGGAATTGTTTCATGTAATTCAAGGATTCCAGTTTGGGAAGACTCCCAGATGATTGCAGTTTGAGGAAATAAACTCCTGGACTCAGCTAGCCCACTGTCTGAAAGGTGCCCACCTTCTACAGGGGCACTGTGTGCTGTGGGGGGTGGGGGAGGAGGGGGGGTCAGGTAGAGCACATCCCAGTTCTATCACAAGCTCTAAGTTCTCCCGTTGTCTGCGTACCTCTTAGAAATACAAAATTTTAGGGGCGCCTGGGTGGCTCAGTCGTTAAGCGTCTGCCTTTGGCTCAGGTCATGATCTCAGGGTCCTGGGATTGAGCCCCGCATCGGGCTCCCTGCTCAGCCGGAAGCCTGCTTCTCCCTCTCCCACTCCCCCTGCTTGTGTTCCCTCTCTCGCTGTGTCTCTATCAAATAAATAAAATCCTTAAAAAAAAAAAAAGAAATCCAAAGTTTTAGTGTTCAATAGGTTTAAGCCGTATGTAAAATAACATTTTTCTCAAGGCAAATTTTTTTCCTGTTGAAAAGACATTCCAATAGAGGCATCTTTGTTTTGGCTCTTTAAGACTATTTCAAAATTCCATATAAACCAGGGTACTTTTCAGAGTTTACAGAGACAGTCATTGAACAGCATGATGGGATAACAGGTCTAAACCAGAACTGCACCAGGCAAATGAGAAATATGGTCACTCCAGTTATAAAGGAACAAAAGCACTAAGAATATTTACTAAATGCTAATGCCCTGAACAATCCTGTAGAACTATCATTATTCCTCATTTTACAGACAAGAAAATGGAGGCTCCACAGGTTAAGTCACTTGCCCAAAGTCACATGGTTTTTGGATGGTGGGGACTGGAGGTAAACCTGACTCCAAAAATCAAGTGCTTGATGTACATTGTACTCCTCAGTTTTAGGAACAAAAAGGGGAAGTTAAAGAGATCTTATGTAACAGCCAAGCCAAGAGTGGGAGAGCAAGAGAACTACCTGAATGAGTCAAAGGGAAATATGGAATCGTAAGAGAAAAGGTGACCATACTTCTATGTGAAGTTTTAACTGCTTATCATATGCAAGATGCTGACACCGTTGACAAGGGTAGGAAAGACAATTTTGTGGTAAGAATCTTAACTACTTGAGGCGGCAGAGTAAATTTATGAAGAGTCACAGGCAACTAGAAATCTACATGATTCTATGTATCAAAATATCCTTCATAAATAACTTTACAAGAATACATTGGGTAACACACCCTGGATCCAAATGATAACCCCCTGATAAAATAAAAGATAACACAATTGTAATCTTGCCAGCAAGGGATCTAGACAATGAACAGATTTCTCTCTGTTACAAGATAAAAGTCTAAAGGAACTTAGAACAAAGTAATTTGGAAACTAGTGTCTAACAACTCAAATTAGAAAAAGAGATAATCAGTATCTGTGGAGAAATCCAAACAAGATCTTCTTACACCCTGACTTCTGTTTGAAGACTGTCACTAAAACAGTAGCTGCCCTGAAGAGATCAAGAGATACTGATGATGTAGAGAAAATAGGAAATATCCACCTGTCAAACCTCTTCTCGGTGAATCTAAGAAGTATCCGTGCAAATTCTATAAAACCGCACCAAGAATTAGCCATAATACAGCCCTGATGAGAAGAGGAGCATCATATATTTCACCCAACAGGTTAAGAGCTAAGTAGTACTCACTAGGGCTCTACTTAGTGTGCTTCCTAAGTCCTAGCCGACCCTTTTGACAAACTGAGGCTGCTATATATGCCTTATTCAAATAAAGAATATCCTACAAGCAAAAGTAGTTGTGTGTCTTCTCTTTTCCTCTACTATGCTGGTGGTAAAAGTCTGTCTGCATAGATCTTAGGTTCAATGCCTAATGTATCACTCTGGAGAGTACCCCCCAATACTCAGACGTACAGACAGCCCCCCCCCATAAATGTTCAGAAGTGCAGAGAATAGCAAATGCTCTGATAGGCCTTCCAGAGAAGCGTGTCTATCTTAGGAAGTTTCATCAAGCTGGAGATTTGGGTTTACTCTTAGAAAAAAAAAAAATCAACTTGATACAATGTCAATTTCCAAAGGCCCAAGGACAGCTCTCATTCCCACAATACAAAGTAGCAGAAAGAGGGATAAATAACCAGTGATTACCAGGAACTAGCCAGTTTATTTGGGTCGACTGATAATAGCCAACATTAAACAAAATAGCCAACACATTAAACAAGGACCCTCTTTAGTTGTGGCAGAATGTACACTACCCTTACAACTAAGGGACCCCTTTTCTCACCCAAATTTTCCTGGCAATACAATCTGAAATAAACAGTAACAGTTGTAAACAAGCCTTATGATGTTGATTTATACTATAGCTTGTTAGTACTGTCCCATGAACATCTCCTTTAAAAATCTGTGTCAGCCAAAGCTGTCTTCCCAAGAAAATGGTGTATGTATTATTTCCCACGTCTGCTAATGGGATTCCCTTTATCATCTGACTCCTAGGAAGTGTGGAGTTGCATGTGACGATCAGCCTCATCAACTATCTTAGCCCTTACGGTTAGTATTTTTTCCCTTCCTTCTATAGTTTTGACTTTTTCTTTTTTTTTTAAGATTTATTTATTTGAGAGAGTGAGCAAGCGCACGAGCAGAGGGGAGAGGGAGAAGCAGGCTCCCCAATGAGCAGGGAGCCCAATGCGGCACTCGATCTCAGGACCCTGGGATCATGACCTGAGCCGAAGGCAGACACCTAACTGACTGAGCCACCCAGGCATCCCTAGTTTTGACTTTCTATTTATATTGTATGTGTCTTGTGTTATAAGCCATCTCAAATGCTCACTAAAAAGAGGGAGTGTAAGTATACTAATAGACTTCCTTAAAACCACTGATGCAATCTTAGCTAACATGCACCTATCTCTACCTGTTCCAAATAAAAAGTACTTTTTGGTAGATGAGGAAACTGAGGCACAGAACCTCACTTGCTTAAGGTGGTACCCACTTAGTTGACTTCTTGACACCCAGATCAAACCTTGAATCAAACCGACAAGTCCTATTAACTTCACAGTACTGTGGCAGACCCTGGGGGCATACAAAACTAAGTTACGATTATAGTTGAAGAATCTCAATCTATGCTTTTAATTGATGGACATCTACTCTTCCCCCAAAATGAGTAAGATTTCACCAGTTACACTGGAATCTGATCTAAGGACGTAATCTACAGATTGACTGGCACCTCACTTCCTGAGGGGCTTTGAAATGATCTAAGGATTACTTGGTCTAGAGCCACACTGGAATCCTCACAGGGTAAGGCCGGCACCTTTTGAAGAGGCCTTTTTCTTACATCATTCAGTACACACCAAGCTACGTTTTTTCTTTTCTCATGCTTTCTCACATTATCCACACATGGCAGAGGTACAAAAGTGACTTAAGACACAATGTCCAATTCAGTTGTTCTGAAAAAAACGGATCACCTAGAACTTGCTATGTGACCTTGACTAGTCCTCAGTCAACTCATTAACTAAATAAATGCCTTTAATCATCACTAGGGGAAGGGTAATTAGTCATCATAAATCACTCTAATACGAAGTGCTGTGTAAATGCTAAACAACAAACCTCAGAAAGAGTAAGATTAATAAGAAACACGAGGGACATTTACCAACAAATGGAAACTTATAATAGGGTCTTCCCACATTCCTGGCAGAGACTCCTCATTTCAGCTAATGGAATGACTCTTTAAAATCACTAGCACTTGGCTTGACAATAATACACATTAACAATATTCCTCCTGGGAAGAAAAGAGGAAAAGGAATATTTATTCCTGGTAGGTGGCCCCACAGACATCTCAATTACTAGTTAGCCAGGTGGGCAATTAATATTTGAATATCTACTGTATGCTACGTATAGAGCTAGGCACAATACATACACTGGTGAATAAGAGTCCCTGCCTTTATGGAGTTTACAATCTACAATACAAACTTTGCATTACTAAGTGGCACTTGGCAAGAATACGAGCTTATTAAAATTAAGGCACGTAAGATTAAAGACGCTTAATCCCTGAAGCAACTAGTCAAAAGAGGATAGGCTAATGGGGAGAGGAAGAGTTCAGGGAATGAGGGTACCAGGGCTTTTCCCCTAACTCATCGTAGGTATTACCCTTAAGCATTCTTAGAAAGACTGTGACTGTGTCTCCAAATACTGCAGATTACAGTTACTGCCCCAACAAAGCAGTCAACTGAACTGAAAGCACTAAAAATAAGGTTAATCAGACTCCACAGAATCAAAGGATCTTCTACTACCTTTTTAAGGCATTCTGTTGGTAAGTTCCTTAATTTTGTGGGAAAAGAGAGCTACAGCACACCATGGCAACCCGTCTTTTCAATCCTGCATTTGATTTCCGGAGTGGTAGATTAATCTCCTTTAAAAACAAAGTCATCCCTCCCACTATGACAGCTTAACTAATTCAGGTGTAGGAGCCTCAAGGACTGTAACTATTCCTGCAAACCATGTATTCAGCTTATACAAGCTCTGCATCCCATCAAACACTGCAGGCAGAGACAGCCTTGAAACTCTGTCTTTACAGGAGGGAAATATTTACCCAGCTTCTCATCAGTTTCAGAAAAGTCACCTCTCTGCAAAGGTTCTCCCGTCTACTGTTAACTGGGTGCCAGGTATGTGGAAAGTCAAGATGTGGTTGGCAGCAAATGCTCACAAAGCACTTGGGATCCCAAGTCCATCGTTCAGAGAGCTAGTTAGACTAAAATCTCCAAAGGTTGCTATTTAATCTTTCACGACAAGAAGAGAATTAGAAGGATGTCCTTTTGAGCTCAACCTGCAGCACAATAGACTAAACTTGTTCTGCCTCAGTTAAGTGCGGTAAAGAATGAGCAATCCTTCCTTACCACCCACCCCTCCAACCCACCCAAGCTCCTTTCTCAAGGGATGCCTAAGTGATCTACTCACATGACTACGATCAACCTGTATCCATGACAGTGTCTGTCACCAACCTCCAGACGTTAATATCTTACATATGTCGAAGCAACTGGATGACCACAGAAGGTGAAAATCATACTTTCCTTTTCGATCTCACACTGCCCTCGCTTTCACCTGCATAAAAGAGCTAGCTCCACGTATTTTTTCCTCTGGCCTTCCAAGCTAGCACGCAGTTGTTGGATAAACCAGCCACTGCTCCCAAGGATTTGCCCAAAGCAGCTCTGCCGGATTTACCCACTCACCTGAGGGGAGATTTTCTGTACAGCGCCATCCCCGGGGGCTGGTCACAAGGGTCGACTGAGCTGGCTCACCACCCCCCCTCCCGTCTTCGAAAAGCCCTTCATCCAGGAAAAGTCCGCCGCAAATTAAAGGCCCGGCCCTTTCGGATTTCAGAAAGATCCCGGAGGACTAGGGCCGAGGCACAAAGGAAAGTGAGGTCAGGGGCGGCCTTTCCAGCTCGGGATAGGTCTGGGGGTCACTCACCCGCCACCCCTCCCACCACTTCAGTCGTCCCGGACCACCTCAATCCTGGCCCCTGAAGTCCCGAACTAGCTGGAGCCCGGGCCCTGGGCTCGCTCGCGCCCCTTCCGCGAGGCCCCATCCCAGGCCCCCGCCGCCACCCAGAGCCCCCGCACCTTCTTGGGCGCCTTGGTGACGGTGGCCATGAAGGAGTACTTCTCAGCGTCCTCAATCTCCTTGGCCTGCTTCAGCTCCTCCCCGACCCCGGGCAGCGGCATCGCGTCAGGCATCGACATCCCCCGGCCGGCCCGGCCCGCGGCTGACCCGCCGCCCCCGCCTCTTTCCCTCACCGGCGCCCGCCCGCCCTCCCGCCCGCGCGGCACCCTTCGACACGCGTTCGCCCACCCTCCCGCCGGGCCCGCGCGGAGCTGCGCCCGGTGCTAAGGTGCTGTGACCAGCGTCTCGTCCCCTCGGCAGTCTAGACCAGCCGGACAGCGACGGCGGCGACAGGAGCACCAAGAGCAGCAACGCCGAGCCCCGACCGGCCCGCGCCGCCACCTCCGCCGCACGCAAACACGCACGCAAAGTAAGGGTAGAGGGCGGTGACGCCACGTCAAGTACTGGCAGCTCCGAGCGGGGCGGGGTAAGGGGAAGAGGCGGGGAGAAATGGCGCCTTGTCGTGACGTCACTACGCTGGACCAGAAGCCACGCCTTCTTCTTCCTGCTTCTCCGGGTCCCAGAGTGAGCTAAACACTTTCCGCCGCCAGGTGGCGGCATCAGCCCTGTGAGCGGCGCGTGGTTTCCGCAAGGACTCCTCGGAACTTGGCGGGAGGAGGGGAGGGTTTCTTTGGGCTGTGGGGTTCCCCGCAAGGCCTCAGAAAGGCGTAAGGGGGATGTTTGGAAGCAAAGGCCAGAGCCCCACGCGACGCATTCTACGGCCAGTACCAGGAAATAGTCGGGGACCCAGACCCTTTGGACCAGGAGCGTCTTCCCCTTCTGCTCACACTTATGGGGTGAGCAGAACAGATTCAGAGCAGTTTGGTTTCCGCACGACCTTTTGTGACCTCCACCACCACCGTCTCCACTGGGTCTTGCTTGTTTACAAGACCTTCAGGCCGCAGAGCTAATATTATCTGGCCATTGGGATAGGGCTAATGGGTAGGGAGTGGAGAGAAGGAGGGGGACTTGGGGGTGGGAGAGAGAAGTCCTGCCCTGAATGGTTTTCTTGCTCCCCCCACTCCCAGCATAGACTCTGCCAACTCCCGGTGGCACCCAGGGCATTCTTTTACTGGCCCCAATATGTGCTCTCTGCTAAGGCCCTGGATAGTAAAGGTGTGTGTGATACATTTTATGTTTTGCAAGGCTTAGTCCAGTTGCAGAGGTAAAGCCTATTTGGAACCTAATGTCAGCTGAGGTAGCATGTCCTTTGAGATTTAAATGACACTGGCTGAATGCCCATGTCCTGTGGAAAGTCCAGTGCCCTCCCCAGGATTTCTGTGAATTACTGGGTGGGGCGGGGGGGAGGACTTAAATTTTCATGGTTACCTCTGGCTCCAGTTTTCTGCCACATCTGAAGTTTTATTCACTATTCTAGCGGTGTTGGCTGTTTCTTCATTTCCTGCTGTCAATTCAAATATGGAACACAGCCCCCACCCCTATTCCAAAACAATTGCAAAAATAATGCTGTAACACGTAGCAGAACTTTTAATGAAGGTTTGTGGGCCACAGGGGAGAGATTACATCACACAGCAAACAATTTAAAATCACATTTCTGAAATGTTCTGAAAAGTTATTTTGGCTGTCTTGTCACCTGGGGTTTCTCACTGGCCACACCACCCCGCAAAGCTCTTCTAGCCCACTGCTGTCTATTGTGGCTGCCTCCTGTTACTGCCTTCCTATTTAATTTTATTTAAATTGAATTAATTAACATATAGTATATTATTCGTTTCAGAGGTAGAGTTCAGTGATTCATCAATTGTATGTAACACCCAGGGCTCATTATAATATCATGTGTCCTCCCTAATGCCCAGTCACCCAGTTACCCCATCCGTTACTCCCTTCCCATTCTTCCATCTCCCCCTCTCCTCCTTGAA
Source organism: Eumetopias jubatus (assembly GCF_037043125.1). Taxonomy (NCBI): domain Eukaryota; kingdom Metazoa; phylum Chordata; class Mammalia; order Carnivora; family Otariidae; genus Eumetopias; species Eumetopias jubatus. The sequence continues at coordinate 14,884,529 of NW_028274810.1, forward strand.
CGACTCTGGGAAGCCAGATTCCTCTCTACTGTGATGAGTAATTCAGGTCTTCCCAGTGCCCTTTTCTCAAATTCCCCCTGCCTCACCAAGCCCACCGCCTCATATCCAGAAGCCCACCAGGTCTTTGACAGGCTCAACTCTTTCAAGAAAGAAGCTGTGGTTTGAAATGACATCTTTTTCACTGCCTTGTGTTCAAGACTGGGGAGAGTGTGAAACACATGCCTCTGGGGCCCTAGAGTCTTAGTCAGAGAAGCCCATGTTCCAACCACCCCGCCCCAGGGGGCCATCTGTTTAAATCAGGCTTCGAAAGTGCCCGAAAGGAAGCATACTTCTGCAGATCCTCATCTTAACTGTTAGAATTCTCTCCTCTGCCCCCTCTTTCAAGCCCCCAACTTCCTTCTCAGCCGTATTCCCTGTATTCCTGTCCCCCAAGGGACAGAGAGCAGGAGGACTAGAATACCAGATTCATCCACAAGGGTGCCAGACTGGTACCTTCCTCTTTATCTCTCAGCTGGGGCCACGAGCCATACTTGCCCACCCAGGAGTCTTTGGACCTACAGCCTAGAGTAGCTCGTATCCTGTGGGTTTGCCCAAACTGTTGTCAGAGTCCAGGGATCAGAGGTGCCTGCTCAGAGAACAGAGGCAGAGCCAGTTGGAACAGAGGTGAAAACTCCACATCCCTAGAATAGGAAAACATGTGACTTAGGATAGCTTATTAAAAACAACAACAAAAACCAAAAAAAAAAAAAAAAACAAACAAACCCCAAAAAACAAAAAAACACAAAAAAAGTAGATGTGTCTGTCTTTTGTATCTGATCTTTTAAAACTCCCATTGTCTGAGAGCTTTGTCTCTCCGAGCCCAAGTTCCACCATGCGTGTTAGAAATCAGACTGAGAGGGCGCCTGGGTGGCTCAGTTGGTTAAGCGACTGCCTTCGGCTCAGGTCATGATCCTGGAGTCCCGGGATCGAGTCCCACGTCGGGCTCCCTGCTGAGCAGGGAGTCTGCTTCTCCCTCTGACCCTCCCCCCTCTCATGCTCTCTCTCTCTCTCTCATTCTCTCTCTCAAATAAATAAATCTTTAAAAAAAAAAAAAAAGAAAGAAAGAAATCAGACTGAGACTCCTGGAGGTGGAAGATCCCTTTTCTCTGACTTCTCCTGGATCAAAGTTAACAGGTTTTCCCTAACACCTCACGCACAGAACCGGCCGCTGCTGCTACTAAGGATGCTGAAAATGGAGCCAGGCCTCGACAGAGTAGTACCTTTGCAGTTTGAGCCAGGAAGGAGACTGGCAGGTCTGACTCCACTCACCTGAGTGCCTGGCCCAGGGGGAGGCTGGGGAGGCCGAGCTAGGGAACTGGGTGCTTAGATTGGAAGGCAGCAGGGACAGTACTCCCTCCCTGCCCTGGAAAAGGCAGCAGGGCTGTGTGGTTCACATCGGGCCAGGGCCCAGGGCCTTTCCGGAAGTCAGCCCGCCACAGAGGACATGGGTGGATACTATTGCCCCCACCTTTGCGGGCTAGAGCCCCAAGAACTCACCCAGCCAGAGAGTGTGTGGACCTAATAGGGGTGAGAACTGTTGCACGCCGCCCCTCTCCCTCCTAGATGGTCCCACTTGGCCCAGCTAAGGGGGTTGCTTCTCATGGATGACAAGAAATGACCTGTTCTCATCCCACCCACCTATTACCCATCTGACTTGGCCCCTCTGAGGTAAGTCAGGTGGATGAGTCGGGGCTCACTCCCATGAACAGCACAATCCACACACAGAGGAGAACAATGACCAGGGGCCCACGTTTGAGAAGAGCAGAGCCCCAAGGACAGGTGCCTCTGTTGTGTGTGGTGGAGGGAAGGTGCCAACGAGCCTTGGGGTCAGAAGTGACCCTGCTCTAGAAAGGAGTAGCCTGAGGGTAGAGGTGAATTGGGAGATGCCCTCACCAGAAATGCGCTGGCCCTGGGCTCTCATGCCTGGGCTTGGTCTTGTTAATCCAATTGACCCTTCTGTCTACCCCAAAACGTACCCTCCACATTCATTCATTTTTTTTTTAATTCATAAAATATACATCAAATGCTGAAGATGTGCCAGGAGCAGCACTAGATAGTGGGGCCACAGAGACAAAAGAAGTACTGATCTCTCCTGGGGGACAGATGGGAGGGTCTGGGGCGTGGGAATGAGCAGGATAGGCTTTGTAAAGATGGATGCTCCTTGAGCTGACTCTTGACATACAAGCAGCTGGACAAGGTAGGGAAGGGATTGCATGAGAAAAGGCAGGGCAATGAAATAACTTGGTTTATTATAGTCACTATAAATATTTCAGTGCAGGTGGGGCCTAGGGTGCAAAATGGAGCAGAATGAGAGCTGAAGTTGGAGCCAGATCCTGCAGATTCTGGCAAGCCGAGGGCTGGTGGTGGTGACGTCCACCGGGATGGGGAACATGGGAGGAGAAGCAAGTCTGCGCAGAGGGGCTGCTGAGATAAGGAGTCAGCTTCAGGGCGCCTGGGTGGCTCAGTCGTTAAGCGTCTGCCTTCGGCCCAGGTCCGGATCCCAGGGTCCTGAAATCGAGTCCCGCATCGGGCTCCCTCCTCCGCGGGGGAGGCTGCTTCTCCCTCTCCCACTCCCCCTGCTTGTGTTCCCTCTCTGGCTGTGTCGCTCTCTGTCAAATAAATAAATAAAATCTTAAAAAAAAAAAAAAAAGGAGTCAGCTTCAGATGTGTCGAGTTCGATATATCTGTGGAGAGCACTGTTCCCAAGTCCCAGGGGAGCCCAGGTTGGTGCCTTTCATACTTGCTGGCTCCCTGCCAGGCTGGCACCCCACAGAGCAAGGCTGGCCTTCCCCTGGAGGCTTTTCACCTTCTGTAGGCCAGGCCTCCCTTTAGCCCTCTGAAATGAAAGGTGCAGAAAAATTGCAAGAGATCTTGGATGACCGCAGAAGCAGGGGAGCAAGGCTCCGTGGCTCTACGTTCGGCGGATCACCGCCCATCTTCTTTCTGTCCCAGGGCCTCCATGTTGCACAACTCTGGGAGACACCATGAACATTGACATGAAGGGGCCCCTGAAGCAGGACTCCAGATGGCTAATCTGCCCTCCTGGCCCTGAGGGACCCCCAGAGGCGAGGCTCCCAGCTGCACCTCTGCATCTCGGGGCCGGGGGGTGGGGCGCAGGGGGACTGGCTCCGCAAGCATGCCTGGCTCCTACCTCCCACCCAGCTCCTTCACTCCCCATGTCCAGTCTTCCCCCTCCCTTTGTAACTCTAGCCCTTTTGAGAAGATGGACAGTCCCCCAGGGGCCTTCTCCTTCTCTGCCTCCTCTGCTTCTGACAATCATATTTATAATTTATTATTGTTTGGAACACCATAGGAAAGAAAAACCTGCAAAGATAAAAATCTCTTCACATCCCTCTAAGTTAGATTCTGGTTCTTGGCCATTTGCAGAAGCTGGCGTTTACATACCTGTGATTAGTAGGTGCATGTCGCTTTGTGTTCTGCTTTGATCAGATTACAATATTTCGAAAACACATTACCACATACAGAGATTGCTTACATGCTTGTCCTTGTCAGCATTTCCCAAGCATTCCATCATCTTGCCATAAAAGTTAGCTAGGTCGTGCTCCCAGTGCTGGGCCCTGGTTTCCAACTTAGTGCCCTCTGAATAAAGTGTGGGCCAGAGTAGGAGTCAGAGAGGGATAGGCTTTCAAACAACATAGACAAGGTTGGGTCACAGCCCCCAGGTCCTGCCAGAGAGAAGGAGCAAAAATGTAAAGAGTGGGGCCAATTGTCCTGGCTATAAATAGAAACTGGGGGTAAGGCACCTTTAAGCCACAGGGGATGTGAGGCCCAGTGCTTGGAATTCGTGATGACTGACTCCCGGGGTGCCACAGGGTGCTGCATGGTGTGGAGGGAAGCCGGGCCTCTGGACAGATGGCGATCTGGCCTCTCAAGTCTTGACTCTGCTACCAACTTGGCTGCTGGAATCCTGGGCCTTTCCGGGCCTTTCCGGGCCTCCGTTTCTTCATGCAAAACAGGGGGATAGCTCTCCATCTGGGGCCTGTGATGATCCAATCTCATAAAACAATAAATATCAAAGAGCTTTGAACAAGTTACAAGTATTGTGCAAATGTAAGTTACCAAAATGTGGCTCCAGCTAAAAATCGGGAGGGGAAGGTGTTATCATGGAGAATTTGGAATTCTCTCGGTGCCCCGCTTCCCAGAGTGATGAGCAGCAGCTACTTGCTTGTCAGTGCTGGTGCTGAGTCCTTGCTTACACTGGGACTGTACTTCCTTGAGAACTGCCGCTCTGCCGCTCTCGTGAGGAGCTACCACCTCCCTGGCGCAGCCTGGCCTGGGCTCTGGCTACTGTGTATCCAGGAGCCCCTCCAGGCTTCCTCAAATGCTTTCTCCTGGGTTGGACCAGAGAGCCTGATGTATCTTTCTTCAGTTTTCCTTTTCCAAGACTGCAGCCGGGAAAAGTTAAGGCTGGGCAAGCATCCAGTCATTGTAAACAATGTTCAAGGAACCTGTTTTGATGGTTCTTTGTGCTATCTTGTGTACTTTCTTGTGCCTGCGAGTGTGCGTGTGTGTGCGCGCGCGCGTGCACTGTGTGTTAGTGGTAAGGAGTTTACCAAAAAAGCAGACTCCAGAAATTGTGAAACTGGCCTTGGGCACCAGCCTGTGGCCAGGTCTCTGCCAGTCAGTTATTTATTAAGCACAGGCTTCTTGTCAGGGGATGGGCTGGATGTCAGGGCGCCTGCAGTCAACAAGACAGACACTGTTCCTGGCCTCATGGGGCTTAGAGTCAACAGCAGGACTCGGTCACAAAATCTGTCTCCCCCTCATACCTTTTCAGAGTGGGGCCTTCTTCCTTCCTCTCTCCATGTGCCCCACCCTGCAAAGTCCTTCTGAGAAGTAAACTGCATTTACCATGCCAGACCTCAGGGTGGGGTGGAGGACGGCCGTCCATCTCCAGAGTTTGCGTCGACTTACCCACCCCTGGCTCTGTCCTGGAGTCTTAGAAGTTTCTGGAATACTGTCTCCCTGGCAGATATCCTGTCCCAAGACAACGGAGAATGGGCTGGTGAGGCGGAGGTACCAGTTTGCTGGGATCGGGGACTGCATTGCCTGTCTCCACCTCTCACCAGCATTGGCTTCCCACCTGCTGCTAGCCACCTGCCCCTAGGGCTGGAAATGGTCTTGGATTTGGGAGAGACAAGAGGTTGGGCCAGGTTGATTAGATCTGCTGTTGGGGGCTCAGAGAGGGATTTGCCTTGACGGGAAGGACACTGGGGCTGGATGCAGTGGGACAGCCAGAAGTTTCAACCCTCTAAGTCTCTGGTGGCTGGGATGCTGCCCCCTTTGCCCCAAAGGCCCTGCCCCAAGGTTGGCTTGTTGGAGCTGGAGGAGTGTGGTCAGCTGTCAGTGTGGAGGCTGCTGCTGGGTGGGAGCCCGCCTTCCTCACCCTCTCTGGTGTGCAGGGCGGGCCCCATTGCATCACCCTTGGAGCCTCTGCTCCTGGCTTTGCAGCCAACTGGGCCCCTGGAGGAGGGACTCTCCCTGTTTTTCAACAAACCTTTAACCATTTCAGCCTCCCAGCCCTTCCTATAGCTGACCTAGATTCCCAGAGCTGCCCCTCACACCTGTCTGTCTGGATCTCGCAAACCTCCCTTCTGCCCCGTGATATGCAGGAGTTCTGCCTGGGCGGCCATCGGAGGGTTGAAGCCTCCACCTTAGGCATGGCAAGCCTGGACTCTAACCCCAGGAAGAGTTAACCTCCCTCATCCCCACCCTCAGCATTTGTCCCATTCTGCAGCAGTGAGGAAAGGCTCCTCGGCCTCTTGCATGAGCTCATGCCACTTCCACACTCCAAACAGAGCCTGGACAAAGGGTCAACACAACGTTTTAGACCAAAAGCAACAGTGGGGCCCAAGCGGAGACCAGGAGCTTGGGCGTTAACTTCTCCCCACAGCCCCTCCAACCATTTCCTGCAGACCTGCTTGGGCCTTGGCCCACCCCTCCCCCATGCCAGGGACCCAGGGAAGGGGTGGGCGGGGCTGGGGTTCTAAGGGGCCCACAGGGGTCTGATGGAAGCGTCCCTAGGACACAGTGTTTCCCTGCATCAGCTTGAATGGCAGGGAGAGGAGGGAGGCAGAGAGGCCCTTCCAGGCTGTGAAGCCTAGGCCACATTCCCGCTCAGGCCTTTTATGTTGCAGCCCCAGCATTCCCCTCGTCACCCCACCCATTCCAGGGCCTGAAATAGCCTGAAACTTGAGCCAAGCCTAGGCCCAGATCCCGGTTTAGTTCCACAAACATTTGGCTGCACCATAACATGTAGCATCCTGGGCTGGGCCCTGTGGGGACCACAGAGAGGAGCGAGGCCCAGCCCCTGCCCTCAGGGAGCTTGAAAAATGTACCCTGATGACTGTAGTTTCAGGCATAAGACGTGGAAGAAAGAAAGAAAAGAAAAGAAAAGAGAAGAAAAAAGGAAGGGGGCTTCCAAGGGGGGTGGCCTCGTGGAGAGTCGTTTTGGTTGAGTTTCAAAGGCCTAGTGGGACTTCCACAGGCAGGAGCGAGGGCCACTTGTTCTAGGGGAACAGCAAGAGCAAAACCACGGATGTGTAAACCTCAGCGTATGTTCTGGAACATGGCCCACCATCTAGTTTGACCAGAGCACATGGGAGGATACTGAGCTGCTTACGGTTTCCATGAATATGTCATTTAATTTACTGGCGAGTTGTCTCAACTTCCTACAGACTGAGGGCTCCAAGAAGCAAGGACTTACGGGTCCACAGAACTTTCCAGATCAGAAAACGGAGGCACAGAGAGGTAAAGAGACTTGCTCAGCGTCATAAAGCACAGTCGCGACAAAGTGAGGACTGGAACCAGGTTCCCATACTCTTGTCCGTCTTTGCCCGGTTTGGTCTCTTAATCCATGGAGCTGACCGGCCCAGCTGACCTTGCCCCACTTTCCAGGCCAAGAGATGTTTGGAATGAACAGCCAGCAATCAAGAATGAACACAGATTTAGTCACATGAATGTGCCTCATATCGTCGTGCATAAATGAGGAAACGAACGGTTCCATGAAACTTGATGGAGAATAAATGCCAGTATTTTTCATTTTGCCAGGTTTATTTAAATCTGATCACAAGCCCCATCCACAGTTGGTGAGAAGTTTAAAATCATTATTAGGTCCTCATCCCCTGGCCCATTGGATTTAACAAAAAACAAAACAAAACAAAATAACCCCCACAGAAACCCCAAAATGCCCAAACAAACAAAGGGTTTGATCTTGTAAAACTGGGGCAGCTGGTCCTTATTCAGGGAAAATGACCACAGTAACATTGCTCCTTGTACTACATGCTGAATGCCGGTCCTTTCTGTCTGTGACTATTGGCTCCTCCACATAGCTGTCCCATACCAGATTCCACCCCCCGGGGCGGCGGGCGGGGGAGGGGGGCGGGCGGCGTGGGGTCAGGGGATGTGTGTTCCAGCCGGATCTCAACGTCTGCCACTTGTGGACACTCGTGATCTCGCACCTTCTTCTCAGGTACTAGAAGTAACGGCCCCACAGGTAAGGCTCTCGCTTCCCCAGCTTGGAAAACCAGCTCCAATTCCCCTTTGACCTCCAGGACTGGAAAGTCTGGCCACCCTCCTGGGAGGATGTGGGGAAAATACTTCACATTCTTTCCTGAAGAGTCTACAGCCAAGAAAACCACATATAGCTGATTTCTCAATCACGTTATCCCACTACTTTAAATGTTCAATTAATCACCCTCTCCCACTTCCAATAGCAAAAGAGAAGTATAGCTGCAGGGAACCAAAACTATGGTCAAGGCCATACCATGCAAGAAGGCTTAATGACCTGGACAGATGTTCGTCGTAAAATGGCTAGCCAAAAAAGGCAGCTTTTCAGACGGCGTTACAGTGCTGTGTATGGAAAGACTCCGTTTTCCACCTAGAAATGGGGAAAACCCAGCTCCTGCCCAATGTGTGTCTCTCCTGTGTGTCTTCTCTACTTTTAGACAGAGCACCTCACTTCTGGTCTCCAAATGTGTAGAGGTTTTTCCCCAGAACAAGCAATTCTCTGTGACACCAGCTAGGGTTCCCATAATTCAACCCCATTCCAACACCATCTAATCAGGAGACAGCATCAGATGCCACAGGTGAAGGGCTTGGTCCCACAACACAGACACCTCCCTCCCAGCCCCACTTCAGACACCAGTCTAGTCGCGTGCTCAGGCTGTCACTCGTGTTTCTGACCAGCCAGCTGTAGATCAGAGATTCCAATGACCCCACCTTTGGTTTGATTACTTTGCCAGAGCTGCTTACAGAAGTCAGGGAAACACTGACTTATATCTGCCAGTTTCTTATATAAAGGATATGATAAAGGATGAACACCCAGATGGGAGAGACGCCCAGGGTGAGGTATGTGAGAAGGGACATGGAGTGACCCCTCTCCCCTCACCTCCACGTGGTCGTCAGCCTGAAAGCTTTCTGAGCCTGTACCTGTGGGAATTGATGGACTTAGTCTCACATAGGTATGATCAATCATTAACTCCATTTTCAGCCATTCCTTCTTGAAGAGCCTGAAAATTCCGAGCTTCAAGTCATGGTTTGCTCTTTCCATTGACCAGCCCCCACTCAGAAGCCCACCAATAGTCACCTCACTAAAACAAGAGATGCTCCCGGGGTTCTGATCATATGGGAAATTACAAGGGTTTTAGGAGCTCTTTAGGAGCCAGGAATGGGGGACAGAGGCCAATATATATTTTCGGTTATCTCTCAAGTGTGAAGCAACTTTTTGGTAAATGTAAAACCACTTATTTATACAAAGAAAAAAGAACTAAAAAGATAAACACCAAAATGCTTATTTCCTCTCCGAGGTGAGATCACAAGTCATTTCTATTTTCTCACTTGTGTGTGTTTTCATTTTCTAAAAATTTGACAGTCAGTGCATATTACTTTTGGTGAGCAATTTGAATAAAAATGCAATTTTAAATATAAAAGTAATGTATACTTGTAAAAAGAAATCTAAGCAAACAGATGTATGTACAACAAAAGTGAAGCACACACTCCGGGCTTAGAGTGGGGAACCTCACCTCCACATATTTTTTGTATTTTCATAGATGGGATTTTTTTATTGCATAAATAAGGCTATTCATATTATTCTACAACCCCTCTTTTGACAGTTACCTAGTAAAATTGGGATTACAATGATACCTACCTTGTTGGGGGTTTTGTCACAATTAAATGAGTTCATATATATAAAAGGCTTAGAGCCGTGCCTGGCATATAAAAAGCACTACCTGAATGGTATAATACATAAATAATGTATTTATTATTTAATTTCCCACTCTATTTTATAGACATTGCTCCACATTAAAACTATATCAACTTAATACTTAGGAAAACATTTAAAATTGTGTTTTTTAAAAATTAAACAAAATGTGGGTACCTGGGTGGCTCAGTCGGTTAGGCATCTGCCTTTGGCTCAGGTCTTGATCCCGGGGTCCTAGGATGGAGCCCTGTGTTGGGCTCCCTGCTCAGTGGGGAGTCTGCTTCTCCCTCTCCCTTTGCCTCCCCTTTGCTCCCCACAGCTCATGCTCTTGCTCTTCTCTCTCATTCTCTCAAATAAATAAATAAAATTTTAAAAATTAAATTAAACAAAACAAATGAATAGCTGACTTCTCATTTATTCCTTTCATCACTTGGAGAGGGGCTGCCTGGTGGAAAGTTCCCCCCTTATTTACTTTCACACTGATGACCTGGCTGGCCTTCACCTGAATGATCATATGATCATGAGCCTCAGACAGGCAACTATTCAGCCAAATGCATGCTACCTAGAGGCCCGGGGTTATCTGAACTATTTGTCCCTTTCTGGAGAGAAGGAAGCAGAAATTCCCTAAGCCCTCTGGAAATCAATATACAGATCTTCTTCCGCTTATGATGGGGTTATCTCAATAAACCCATAATAAGTCGAAAATATCTTTAGGTTGAAAATGTATTTAAGACATCTAAACCACTGAATATCATAGCTTTAGTGGAGCCTACCTTAAACATGCTCAGAACACTTACATTAGCCTAGAGTAGGGCAGAATCATCTAACATAAGTCTATTTCACTGTACAGTGTCAAATATCACATGTAATTTATTGAATACTGTACTAAAACTGAGAAACAGAATAGCTGTATGGTTGTACCTGTAGGGGTTGTTTACCCTTCCTGATCACGTGGCTGACCAGGAGCTGCGGCTGGCTGCCAGGGCCCAGCATCCCGAGAGAAGATCGGAAGGTGTCTAAATAGCCATGGAAAAGATCAAAACTCAAAATTCGAAGTAGAGTTTCTATTGAATATATTGCTTTTGCAACATCGTAAAGCCAAAAAGTTGTAAGTCGAATCATACATAAGTCAGGGACTGTGTGTAGCTCTGAATCGCACAGAAGCCTGGGCTTACCTGGCTGGTAGATTTTACGCAGTCCCGGGGTGACTGCAAAAAGGAAAGGAAAAAGAGATCAGGTTGACAGTGCAGCTGTAGGAGAATGGAAACATTTGTTATATCAAATACTGAAAATGTGTCAGCAGGGAAGAAGACAGTTTTAATAATTGGCAATGAGATATTGAGATTACAGTAGTCAGTTATCACTGTAGCCAACATGACTACCATCGTATTTTGGACCCAGGAGCAAAACGTACAAGAAATTATATATAATTCACAGCACAGCAAATGGCACTGGTTTGGAATCTAGGAATTGTGCTCTATGGGATGTTTGCAGAATCCTTGTCATTTCTTAGGTTCAATCCTCTTTAAAATAAAGGATTGATCCATTAATAGAATAGCATTATACCCAAACCAGAAAAACACATCACAAGAAAAGAAAATTACAAATAATTCTCATGAACATAGATACAAATCCTCAACAGACTATTAGAAAATCAAATCCAACACTATATAAAAAGGGAATAACACACCATGCCCAAATAGGGTTTATCCAAGGAGTGCAGGGATTACTCATTATCTGAAAGCCAATCAATGTAATTCCCACATTTACCATTTAAAGGAAAAAAAAAAAACATGATTACAGCAATTGATGCATAAAAACCACCTGACAAAATTCACATCTATTTATGATTTTAGAAAAAAGAAATAAAAGTCATATGGATTGGAAGAAAGAAATAAAACTGCCTTTGTTCACAGATAACCCCAAAGAATTCATAGACACACACGAAACATCACCTAGCAGTGAGTTTAGCAATATTGCAAAAGGTAAGATCCACACATAAAAATCAATCCTATATCTATATACCAGCAATAGAAATCGGAAACCAAAATTCAAAAAACCAATATCATCTTCAATAGCTAAGAAAAACAAAGATTTAGATACAAATCTCCTAAAACATATCCAGGATCTATATGCTTAAAAGTATAAGACTAATGAAAGAAATCAAAGAGGACCTAATAAGATAGAAAATCATGCCATGTTCAGGGACTGGAAGACTCAATAGGGTATAGAGATTTGATTCTCTCCAACTTGATCAATAAATTTAACTCAGTTCTTATCAAAACCTCAGCAGATTTTTGGTAGATATAGACAAGCAGTTTCTAAAATTTATACCGAAAAGCAAAGGAACTAAAACAATTGTGCAAAAGAGGAAGAAAGCTGGGAGAATCACACAGCCTGATTTTAAGACTTACTACAAAGCTATATTAATCAAAACAGGAGAGACACATACGTCAGTGAAACAAAATAGAGAATCTAGAAACAGATACACACAAATATGGCTATAATTGGTATCTCACAAAGGCACAAAGGCAATCCAGTGCAAAAAAGGACAGTTTTGTGTTTTTTTACCAACAAATTGTGCTGAAACAGTTGGAGATCCATAAGCAGAAAAACAAACCTCATACCATGTACAAAAATTAACTCTGAATGGATGTTTAATCCATGTAACTTTCAATGTAAAACATCAAACTATAAAACTTTCAGAAGAGGAAAGAAGAAAGAAAAGAATTTGCAACAGCAATAGAAATCAAGCATCTACTTTGAGAATTCAGAAGACGCAGCACCCCTGGGACTAAAATCAGAGAACTCTGAAGTGCTGGCGTGGTGTTAAATGTTCTCCAGGGAAGAAGGCCACATACATTGGGGCTTGTGTCACAGTCGTTCTTAATTTTGTTTTTTTTGTTTTGTTTTGTTTTTGTTTTTCTTAAAGATTTTATTTATTTATTTGAGAGAGAGAGAGAATGAGAGATAGAAAGCACGAGAGGGAAGAGGGTCAGAGGGAGAAGCAGACTCCCTGCTGAGCAGGAAGCCCGACGTGGGACGCGATCCCAGGACTCCAGGATCATGACCTGAGCCGAGGGCAGTCGCTTAACCAACTGAGCCACCCAGGCGCCCCTCGTTCTTAATTTTGTTTTCAAATTCCCCTTAGGATAATACACCCTAAAATACTTTGCATCTATAAGGTGCATAAATTACTGCAATTCACAAAATATAATCTGCTGTCCATGCGTTTGAGCGGCTGATGAAATTCCTTAAACTGTGCTGTGGACTGCATGGTGGTGGAGTTCTACACCGACAATGCCTCTAAAAAGACTGAGGTAAATCTGTATTGTTAGGTTAAGAGAGCACTGCATAAAAGTGGCTGCAAGATGATCCTATGAGGTTTTTTTTTGAGCTGATGTGTATCTATAGAGAAGTGAAGCGTATTGGAAGAATAAGTCAAACTCTTCTTGTGGCTATTTTAAGGGAGCAGGATTTGGGCTGGGAAAAAGAAAGAGATGTTGCTTCATTTTTGCCTGTCTATATTATTTACATTTTCTGTCGTTAATATGTATTATGCTATCATTAAAAACTCCTTGGGGTGCCTGGGTGGCTCAGTCAGTTAAGCATCTGCCTTGGCTCAGGGGTCGTGGGATGAAGCCCTGCATTGGGTTCCTTGCTCAGCAGGAAGCCTGCTGCTTCTCCCGCTCCCCATGCTTGTGCTCTCTCTCTCTCTCTCTCTCTCTCTGTGTCAAATAAATAAATAAATAAAATCTTAAAAAAAAAACTTTCAGAAGAAAACAGGAGAATCTTCATGACTTGGGGGTTAGGCAAAGAATTCTGAAACTTGACAAGAAAAGCATGATCCATAAAAGAAAAATACAAATATATTGGACTTCATTAAAATTAAAAACTTTGAGGGGCGCCTGGGTGGCTCCATCAGTTAAGCGCCTGCCTTCAGCTCAGGTCATGATCCCAGAGCCCTGGGATTGAGCCCAGATCCCCGAGCCCCCTGAGCCCCTTCGTCGGGCTGGCTCCCTGCTCAGTGGGAAGTCTGCTTCTCCCTCTCTCTCTGCCCCACCCCCTGCTCATGCACATGTCCTCTCTCTCTCTCTCTCTCAAATAAATAAATAAAATTTGAAAAAAATAAAACATGAATGAGATAGCAGTACACATGTTAGAATGGCTAAAATAAAACCCCTGACAATACCAAGTACTGATGAGATGTTGTCATACGTTGGAACATGGTTCCAATACATTGCTGGTAGGAATGAAAAAGGGTGCAGCCACACTGGGAAACAATTGGATAAATTCTTATAAAATGAAACACAAATTACCTTATGACCCAGTATTGCGCTCATGGGTAGTTACCCTAGAGAAATGAAAGTTTATTCATAATTGCCAAAACCTGAAATAATCCAAATATCCTTCAATAAGTTAATGGAGAAAAGAAAACTGTGGTCCATCTATACAATGGATTAAAAAGGAGTAAACTATTAATATATAAAACAACTTTGATGACTGCCAAAGATATTATGCTGAGTGAAAGAAGCTACACTCACTCTGTTTTGGTTAGTATTGGCATTGTATATCTTTCCCTATTCCTTTACTTGTAAACATATTTATTTATATATATGATCTATATTATATTTAAAATGGGCTTCTTGTAGACAACATTTAGCTGGGCCCTGTTTTTTGATCCACTCTGACATCTCTGTCTTTTAATTGGCATGATAGATTTTTGACATTTAATGCAATTATGGCTATAGTTGTTTTTATATCTACCATCTTTGGTGCTACTTTCCATTCATTACCCTTGTTCTTTGTTCCTACTTTTGTCTTCTATTCTTTCTGGCTTTTGAAGTTTTTGTAGGATTCTGTTTTCTGTCTTTTCTTAGCCTGTCAATTACACTTCCTTTTTAAACTTTTTATAGTGGTTACCCTAGAGTTTGCAATATACATTTACAGCCAACCCAAGTCCATTATCAGATAACGCTGTACCACTTCATGGGTAGTGCCTTACAATAACAAAATATTCCAAATTCCTGCCTCCAAACAATGATCTGTTGGATTAATTCAGAATAAGAAAAGTAAAAGTTTTTGTTTTGCTTTCACCTACTCTAATACTCTTCCTCTTTTTTTATGTAAATCTGAGTTTCTGACCTATATCATTTTCCTTGTCTCTGAAGGATTTCTTCTAACATTTCTTGCAAATCAGGACCTACTGGCAACCAGTTCCCTCAGTTTTTGTTTGTCTAACAAGGATTGATTTCTCCTTAATTTTGGAGGATAATTTCACAGGGCACAGAGTTCTACATTGGCGGGTTTTTTTTTTTCTCTTAACACTTGAAATATTTCACTCTGTTCTCTTCTTGCTTGCACGGTTTCTGAGAAGCCAAATTCATTCTTATCTTTCCTCTTCTGTAGGTAGGGTGTTTTTTCACTCCCCTCTGGCTTCTTTCAAGACTTTTTATTTAATTTTATGCAGTTTCAATATGATATGGTTAGGTGTAACTTTTTGTTGTTGTTTATTTGTTGCATTTATCCTGCCTGGTGTTCTCTGAGCTTTCTGGATGTGTAGTTTGGTGTCTGACATTAATTTGGAAGACATTCTCAGTCATAATTGTTTCGAATATTTCCTCTGCTCTTTCTCTTTTTCTTCTGGTGGTAGTCCCATTATACGAATGTTACCTCTTCTGTAGTTGTCCTGTAGTTCTTGGATATTCTGTTCCATTTTTTTTCTTCAATCTTTTTCCCCTTTGATTTTTTTTTTTAAAGAATTTATTTATTCATTTGACAGAGAGAGAGAAATAGCAAGAGAAGGAACACAAGCAGGGGGGGTGGGAGAAGGAGAAGCAGGCTTCCCACCGAGCATGGAGCCCGATGCAGGGCTCGATCCCAGGGCCCTGGGACCATGACCTGAGCCGAAGGCAGATGCTTAACAACTGAGCCACCCAGGCACTCCTCCTCTTTGATTTTTTAGTCTTGGAAATTTCCATTGACATATCCTCTAGCTCAGAGATTCTTTCCTCAGCTGTCTCCAGTCTATTAATGAACCCATCAAAGACATTTTTTATTTCTGTTACCGTGGTGTTGTGGTTGTTGTTTTTATCTCTAGCATTTCTTTTTGATTCTTTCTAAGACTCTCCATCTCTCTGTTTACATTACCCATCTGTTCTTGCATGTTGTCTACTTTTTCCACTGGAGCCGTTAGCATATTATTCGTACTTGTTTTAAATTCCCAGGCTGATAATAGGACACCTGCTATAATCTGAATCTGGTTCTGATGCTTCCTCTGCCTCTTCACACTGTGGTTTTTGCCTTTTAGTATATGCCTTGCAGAGTTTTTTGTTTGTTTGTTTTTTGTTTTTGTGTTTGTGTGTGTTTTGGTTATTGAAAGCCTGCCATGATGTACTGGGTAAAAGGAACTCTGGGAAATAGGCCTTTAGTGGTGTGGTGGTCAGGTGCGGGGGGAGGGGAAGCATTCTGTAGTCTGATGATTAGGTCTCCGTCTTTTAGTGAGGCTGTGTTCCTGGGCTGTGAACTTCACATAGGCTTCTTCATTTTCTCTCCCCTTAGGTGGAATAGGGGCTAAAGTTGGGTATTTCCCTTCCTTTAGTTAAGGACTAAGCTCTGAGAAAAACCCCAATAGGTTAGGCTGTGGTAAAATAGTTTCTCTTGGGAGCAGGCCTCCATTAAGAAGAATGGAATGCTCTGGCATATTTCAAAATGGTCACTTTTTCCCTTTCTGTGCCGGAAGGAAGTACAAGGGGATTTTTCTCTGATATGCTCAGCGAGAACCTGGTACAGCCCTATGATTGCCCCCTGGAGTTTTTCACTCTCAGACTTGTCAGCACTGAGCCTCCAGCAACTTGTCAGCTACAGCTTAGGTTCTCCTCCCCCAGGACTGACTCCCACGGCCGTTTCTGCTACACAAAGTTGCGATTCTTTGTATGTACCTGTCTCTCTCTCCATTCTGGGGGGCAGCAGTGTGTTCTGCGACCACAGTGTTCTGATAGATCTAAGAAGAGTTGATTTTTTCCGTTTGTTCAGCTTTTTACTTGTTGGGTGGATGGACTGATGACTTCCAAGCTCCTTCCATGCTGGAGCAGTAACCAGAAGTCCTATTAGTTTAAAAAATAAGACTCTTTTTTTTTTTTAAGATTTTATTTATTTATTTGAGAGAGAGAATGAGAGAGAGAGAGAGCATGAGAGGGGGGAGGGTCAGAGGGAGAAGCAGACTCCCCGCTGAGCAGGGAGCCCGACGTGGGACTCGATCCCGGGACTCCAGGATCATGACCTGAGCCAAAGGCAGTCGCTTAACCCACTGAGCCACCCAGGCGCCCCAAGAATAAGACTCTTAAAATGGTTAAAAGGTAAATTTTATATGAGGCATATTTTATCACAATAAAATAAAAAAAATAACATCTAAAAAAAGAAAAGAATGAGACACTTAAGAATGAGACATTATAAATGAGGAACAAGGTGTAAGGAATAAGGTGGGTTTTCCAAATGCTTGCAAGATATCTCTACATGATAATGCCATCAACACATCAAACTCGACATAGTTTGAACTCCTTTAACTTGCTTTACTTCCTATGTTCTTCATTTTCATTACAGTGCCTCCTTTCTGTTGGTCACCCATCCTCTAAACTTGGGGCCATCCTTGACCACTCTGTCTCTCCAGTAGTCCCCCAGTTGCTACGTCATGTCTGTCATGTATCCACAGTTCAGTTGTGCATCCCTTTTCTCTTTTCCTTCCCTCCTGCTCTTCTTCCAGTTCATCCAACTGGTCAGGATTTTGCAATTACTTCCTAACATGTCCTCCCTTAAGAGTTCACTTTAGAGTCAGACCGATCTGAGTTTAAACCCTGGCTCTGCTTTTAACACTTCTTTAAAAAAAGATTTATTTATTTATTTAAGAGAAAGTGAGCGAGCATCGGGGTGGGGGGGAGACAGAAGCAGAAGGAAAGAGAATCCCAAGCAGACTCCCCGCTGAGCGCAGAGCCGGAGGCGGGGCTCCATCTCCTGAGCCTGAGATCAGGACCGAGCTGAAACCAAGAGTTGGGTGCTCAACCGACTGCGCGCCCCGGGGCGTGCCTGCCACTTAACACTTCTCACCTTGGGTATAATGTATTTAACCAGTTTGCACCTCAGGCATCATCTGTAAAATTGAGGTAAGAATAATATTCAACTCACAGGTTCATTGTAAAGATTAGAAAAGACGAGGAGCCAGGCACTGAGTCTTAAATGCGTTATCTATTAATTTTATTGAATGAGACAATGTGTATGAACGACTTGGCATGGCGCTGGGTGCAGAGTAAGTACCCAGTCATCGCTGGCTGCTCTGTATGATTATTCTTCATCTCAGTCCATTTTAGGCACTACTGTCAAATTAATTTTCCTAATGAGCAGTTTTGATTACATCCATCTTGCTCAGAATCTTTGACTCCCTCCTGCCTGTTGAAATAAGCCCAAACTCCCGTGCCAAACATTCAAAGCTCTTGATCTGTTCCTTCCTACCTTTCAAATGTTCCCTCCTGAATTTCACTACTCACTTGACCTCAAGCATATCCTTGGTTTCCCCTCTCTTTAACTTTGTTCAAACTGTTCTCTCTCCCTGGAATACCCTTCCTCCTCCCATCTTGCTCGGTAAATATTTGCTGAGTAAATAGATGGTGTCCTTTGGAAAAGCTCCCCCAAAGAAGACAGTTCTAATCCATGCCGTATACCCTTCCTGTGGTGGAGACACACAGGGCAGGCTATGTTTATTTTCAGCAGGCCTCTCTGTGGGAGAGACATATATACAAACGAAGAGGTTTTAAACAAATCAATCTTGCTCTGCATCCCCCAACCCTTCCTGAATACTGATGCCACATAAAACCGATGCCAAGAGGTGGTATTGCTCAACTCCTCTTGCTCAGCTAACCTCTCCATTCAGGGCATATTTATTGAGGACCTACAAGGTGCAACTTATTGGGGGTGGAGGGGGGAGTCAGAGCACATTTAAGACTATCTGGCTGATGGAGAGAAGGCCAACACAGTGATGGCCGCCAGCGCCTGGGAATTCAGAATCCAGTTCTTTTTTTTTTTTTTAAAGATTTTATTTATTTATTCATGAGAGACAGAGGGGGGGAGAGAGAGAGAGAGAGAGAGAGAGAGAGAGAAGCAGAGGGAGAAGCAGGCTCCCAAGGAGCAGGGAGCCCGATGCGGGACTCGATCCCAGGACCTCGGGATCATGACCTGAGCCGAAGGCAGACGCTCAACCATCTGAGCCACCCAGGCACCCCAGAATCCAGTTCTAAACTCTGTGATGCCCAAGGGAAGTCTCACCAGGATGAGCTCGTGCACTAGAGAAGGGGTTAAAGAGGCTACAGCCAGAGGAAGCTTTGTGACAGTCATGCCTGGGGTGAGTCTTCCTGTCCCCCATGCTTGGAGAATGTATGGTACGCTAAGGCCAACATCTGATGTATGGTATGCTAAGGCCAACATCTGATGTGTGCTGGGGAAATGCAAACCAATGACATTTCCCATTAGGGATGAGCCAGGCCCAGGGCAGTTTCCTAAAAGACAGCTGTCCTAAAACCCCTGGTACTTGGCCCCTGCTGAAGGAATAGGTGCAGGTGAAGATTTTTTTTCACCCAAGTCTACTTCCCCACACCCAGTGCGGTCCATTTGGTCTAGGCAAGCCCAGTTGATTAAATACTAAGACATCATTAATGACAGCAGGAGTGATAAGCATGGGTTCATGAAAAAAGATGGGGGTGTATGTTCTTGTAATTCTACATAAGTTAACTCAACATCTAGGTTCTTGGCAGGTCTCTAACCTAGGTTTCATTCCCAGAATATTCTTAGCTCCTGGGTTACCCAAGATAGGGTAGGAGTTCAAACCTAACGCAAAGCTTTCAAAATGGATTTGGGTTGAACCCGGCTCAACCATCTACTACCTCTACGACCTTGAACCTCAGAGAAGTGCTTCGGGGTTCAGCTTCCTCGTTTCGACAAGTGGGGTGATACCACCAACGTTAAGGGTTGTTGTGAGGATTTAATGAAAGGATGTGTGTGGAATGCCTGACAGAGTCGGTGCTCAGTATCTGCTGGCTATTATCACCATCGCAATTATCGGAGGTCTCCCCGCACTCCATCCTGTCCTCAAACTGTACAGGTAACAGCTTCCTCCATACTTCCCGCACACCTCTAAATAACCATAGTGGTAAATAATAATAACAGAAGCAACAGCACGTCTGTTAGAGAGGGCCTAGGACATGCCATGCCCTGGGCGGGGTGGGGTCGACCTGGCAAACCTCATCTCCAATCCTCATTATATCTACTCTACAGGGCAAGACCCTAAAGCTCAAAAAAGAGAAGTTGACTTGTCCAAAGGAAGTGACAGAGCTGGAATCAGAACTCAGGTATTCTCTGTCCAAAGCCTATATTCTTCCCACTTGACCATATTTTCTCCTCTGGAAAGATAATCTCCTTTCTGGACATGAAGACCAGAGACACGAGCTGGCCCTTAGCAACATTCAGACCTTTTCTAACAGTCTGCCTACAGACCATTCATTCCTTCACGCATTCACTCCACAAATATTTTTTGAGTGTTTACTAGTGCTAGGGACATAAGATTGATTAATAAGACAGTTCATGTGTCGGGGGCCCTGGGTGGCTCAGTTGGTTAAGCGACTACCTTCAGCTCAGGTCATGATCTCAAGGTCCTGGGATCGAGCCCCGCATCGGGTTCCCTGCTCAGTGGGAAGCCTGCTTCTCCCTCTGACCCTCCCTCCCCTTGCTTGTGTTCCCTCTCTCGCTGTCTCTCTCTCTCTGTCAATTAAATAAATAAAATCTTAAAAAAAAAAGTTCACGTGTCTAAAGAGTTCACACTGTTATGGGGAAGAGGGATGCATAAAAGGAGAAGTGGGGAAGTCAGCGGTTAAATCAAAGGACCCAGTGGGCTCCCAGCGTCCAGGTTGGGTTGAAGGGAACAGAGATGGTGTCAGGAAAAGCTTCACAGGAGGAGATCTGCGTTGATTCATTATCATTATCTTTATTTCATTCATTCCAGAAATACATTTGAAGCAATGACTGTGTTTCAGGCTTTAGGCTAATCCCTGGGATTAAATGTAGCCGGGGCTCGGTTCAGTTCAGTCTACGCCCCTAAGAAATGTATGCCTAGCCAGGAAGGATGGATCATAAATCATTCATTGTCACTGAAATTGCACTTGGGCGGCACAAGGACAGAGTTAATGCTCTAGGCCAAGGGTGGCTTCAGAGGCCCAGGTTCTTTTAAAAGATCCCGTTCCCCCTCCCCTTTTTCCTGTCTGGTCTTTTTGGCACTTGACACACCTTTGAGGATCTCCCACAGACCATGCCAAGTAAAAATAGCACATCCAAGACTACATTTATGTTTTATGACATTCTCCAGGGGAAGAAGCCATAATTCAAAGTTCCATCTCCTTCATTTCCCCGAGGTGTGGTTAGTTATAGAGATATCACCCCGTTTTGATGTATCATAGTCCAGATCATTACACACAGTATCACAAAATGCAGTATTAGTTATGTTAAAAAAAATAACATAATAAAAAAATAACTGCCTGCTCTTTTCCCACCATTGCCCTCTCTGGAGTGGACCACGGTGTGAGACAAAAGTGGAGCTCCGTTAACTGCGTGACTCTCGTCTCCTAAATCATTCCTTCCACCTTGTGAGTCTCAGACCCAGCAGGCAAAAGCGGGTTCAATAAAAAGTCTTCAAAAGTAAGGAAACGTAATAGATGATAAAAGTGTCCTTTTATATCAGGGTCAACTGTGTGGCCATTTAGAACAAAAATAAACTTGGATCCATACTATATATATGCCTTTATACTAAAATAAAATCAAGACGAATCTGAGATATCTAAACTTTGAAAAATGAAATCCTAGAAGCACCAGAAGGAAACATGGGAAGTTTTTTTTTTTTTTAATTTTCATAATCTTAGCGTAGGAAAGGGTTGAAGCCATAAGGGAAAGTACTGATAAATTCAGTCCCATAAAAATAAAACTTTTCCGCATAACAAAAAAATCACCATAAGTAGTCAAAATCAGATAACAAACTGGGCAGGAGGGAGTATCTGAAACTTAGAATACAGCACAAAGGAAAACATATATAATAATATATAATATCATTTGTATGTAATATATATTCATTTATATTAATATACATTTATACGTAATATATATCATATATACAATAAAAGAGAACGTGCTTATATATATATTTATGTATATATATACACATTATCCTTTTTGGATATTGCAGGTAGATAGATCTAAGCAATTAGTGGGGAAATATATCTATAAAATTTATAATTTTATGTAAAAAAATATATAAAATTTCTCCAGAATTGCTCGGCTCTACCTGGGGCTCTCCAGGACCTCAGTTGCTTGCTCAGTGGTGTCCCCTGGCCACTGCCCTCATTGCCTTGTCCCCAACACACTGCCTGGCTTGTCTTCTGCCAGGATGAAAGCTGGGCAACGGCCACAATTGCCCAGATCTGGGAGCTATGCCTCCCCCTCTTCTGGACTAAGAGAAACACTATGACACAGGACACAAAATCTGGCTTCCCCGCTAGCTGTGCTGGGCGTGCCACCCAGGAGTGCAAGGCAATTAGCACCCTGTGAGGCAAATATTGACCTCTGAGAGACTGCAGATGGGAGGGAACTGACGGAGGATATCCCTTTCTGCCCATCTCACCAGTGATACTCACATAACCGTGCAATGATCTGTTTCTTTGTGAATCTGTGACCAGCTTGGTAATGTACCACCCTGTATTTGCTTTCCCTACTTTTTGGCCTCACTGCCATATCTCTCTTCATTCTTGCTGTCCTGACATTGCGCTCCCCCAGTAAAGCATTAGAATGTGAGCTTTGGGGCGCCTGGGTGGCTCAGTTGTTAAGCGTCTGCCTTCGGCTCAGGTCATGATTGGGATCGAGTCCCACATCGGGCTCCCTGCTCAGCGGGAAGCCTGCTTCTCCCTCTCCCACTCCCCCTGCTTGTGTCCCTGCTCTCGCTGTCTCGCTCTGTCAAATAAATAAATAAAATCTTTAAAAAAAAAAAAAAGAAAAAAGAATGTGAGCTTTGTCTCAGCCAGTTTCCTAGGGCATCTGAGTCAAGACCAGGTAAAGAACTATTAGAAGGCAATATGAAAAAGCCCAACAATGCTACAGAAAAATAGGCAGATATGAATAATGATTTCACAAAAAAGTAACTGCAAAGACAACTATAAATAACTCTTTAAAAATGTGAAAAGATGGGGTGCCTGGGTGGCTTAGTCGTTAAGCGTCTGCTTTCAGCTCAGGTCATGATCCCAGGGTCCTGGGATCGAGCCCTGCATCGGGCTCCCTGCTCCACAGGAAGCCTGCTTCTCCCTCTCCCACTCCCCCTGCTTGTGTCTCTCTCTGTCAAATAAATAAATAAAATCTTTTAAAAAATGTGAAAAGACCCTCAACCCTACTCATAATAGGAGAAATAAAAAATAAAATTATAGGGCGCCTGGGTGGCTCAGTTGGTTAAGCGACTGCCTTCGGCTCAGGTCATGATCCTGGAGTCCCGGGATCGAGTCCCGCATCGGGCTCCCTGCTCAGCGGGGAGTCTGCTTCTCCCTCTGACCCTCCTCCCTCTCATGCTCTCTGTCTCTCATTCTCTCTCTTGCAAATAAATAAAATCTTAAAAAAAATAAAAATAAAAAAATAAAATTACAATGATCTATTCTTTTTTTTATCTATCCCATTGAACAGTCTGATAACAGTACTCCAGCAAGGCTGTGGAAGACAGTAGGCACTCTTGCTGTTGGTGGGAACGGGTACTGCTGTGACCTCTATGGAGGGTAATTTAGTAATACCTTTAAAAATAAAAAAAAAACTTCACATATTCTATAACCCACCAGTTTGAGTTCATTGTTATTTTCTTTGTAAAAAGATTGGAAATGACCTAATGTCCATCAATTAAAAACTAGTTCAGTAAATTATGGTACAACCATAAAGGGACAATTATACAACTATTAAAAAGAAGAAAGAGGAAGGCTTTCTTTTTTAATGTGCTGATATGTAAAGATCTTTACTTCATATGCAGTAAAAATATCTGCCGAAAGCTACCCAGGAAATTGGTAATGGTGGTTGCCTCTGTTAGGGCCACTAACAAAAGGGCCACTTTGCACCTTTTGTACCTTTTGAATTTTGAACCACGTGGATCTGTTTTTCCTTGCCAAGTTTACTGAGTTTATTGCACAGTTAAACCACATCCATTTAAAAAGCACAAAGCAATACATTTTGAAAATTGTATACACTTGTGAAACCACCATCACAATCTGGATACAGAATATTTCCCTCATCCCCCAAGGATTCCTCATGCCCCTTTGCTGTCCCTCTCTCTCCACCCTGGCCCCCTACAACCACTGAACTGCCCTCTGTCATTAGAGGCCAGCTTGCATTTTATATAAATGGAATCAGGTGGTATCTCTTCCGTATCTGGCTCTTGCACACCGCATGACGGCTTAGAGATTTCTTCATGTGATTTTGTGTATTCAAGAGCACGTTCCTCAATAGTGTTTTGTTGTATGGTTGTACCACATTTTGTTTATCCAGTCAACTGTTGATGAACATTTGGGTTGTTTACAGATTTGGGTTATGCGAATAAGGCTGCTGCAAACCTTTGCCTGTAAGTCTTTGGGTGAAAATATGTTTTCATTTCTTTTGAGTAAATGCCTTGGAGTGGGAAGGTTACCTTGTAGGTGTCTGTATGTTAACGTCTTAAGAAATGCGAGTTTTGCACAGTGATTGGACCCTTCTCCATTCCCACTAGCAGGGCATGAGAAATCCAGTTGCTCCACATCCTGCCAGTATTTGTTATGTTGGTCTTTTATTTATTTATTTTTATTATTTTTTTTTTTATTTAAGAGATTTTTTTAAAGATTCTATTTATTTATTTATTTGAGAGAGCAAGAATGAGAGAGAGAGAGAGAGAGAGCACATGAGAGGGGGGAGGGTCAGAGGGAGAAGCAGACTCCCCGCCAAGCAGGGAGCCCGATGCGGTACTCGATCCTGGGACTCCAGGATCATGACCTGAGCCGAAGGCAGTCGCTTAACCAACTGAGCCACCCAGGCGCCCTTGTGTTGGTCTTTTAAATGTTATAATGAATGTATAATGGTGTATTACCTATTTTATTTTATTTAAAAAATTGTTTTATTAGAGAGAGGGGGAGAGAGGGAGAGGGAGAGAGTCCCAAGCAGTCTCCACGCCCAGCACAGAACCCGATCCGGGGCTCCATCTCACGACCCTGACATCATGACCTGAGCCAAAATCAAGAGTCAGACACTTAACTGACTGAGCCACCCAGGCACCCCTTACCTATTTTAAAAGATACATTTAAGATTAAAGTAAATAAATAGATAATAACATACAGCCTCTGCCCCCAAGTCTGTAAATAATGTGATAAGAAAGGTGGGTGTCAAAATTAGTTTTCTATTGCTGTGTAACCAATTACCACAATGTAATGGCTTAAAACAACCTGCATTTATTATTTCACAGTCTCTGTGGGTCAGGAGTCCAGGCATGGCTTTGTTGGGCCTTCTGCTCAGGGTCACACAAGGCTACAATCAAGGTTTTGGCTGACTGAGCTCCCTATTTTCCTGTTGGCTGTCATCTGGGGACTGCTTTCAGCGTCCAGAGGTCACCCACATTTCCTGGCATGTGGCACTCTCATAGGCTTCCACAACATGGTGGCTTACCTTGAAGGCCAGTAGGAAACCCTCTTTCTCCAGTCCTCTAAGACAGCCTCGTAAAATGTACCGAAAGCACAGAAGCATCTGTACCACTACCTTTGCCACACACATTCTGCCCACACTTAAGGGAGAGGCTTACATAGGAACACGATGGATCGGGGGACATCTATGTCTGTTTGACACACGTGTGTCAGACTTGGGCAGTGGTTCTCAGATTTGAGTGTGCATGAGAACCACCTGAGGGGCCCATTCAGTTAGGATGAAGTTAAGATTTCTGGGATATATCCCCAGGGTTTCTGCCTCGATCAATCTAAACTGGGGCCTAGGAATGTGTTTTATTAGTGAGCAGTTAATGTCTCAGATGTGTCTGAGGCAGGTGGTCCCCAGGCCACATCTACAGACCACATCTATGTCATGGAGGTTACTCCATGGCTTTGGAGAGGGGCACACTTGAATCTGCGTCTCCCCTTTGCCCATAAGCAAGTGAGATTGACCAATTCCATCTTTTCTTCTTGAAGACCGAAAGAGAGGCTGGGTGCTATTTACCGGCAGAGCCCTACAGAGGCAAAGACCACAGCCAGGGACGAAGAAGACCATGAAAAAGAGATACCTTGAGGACAAACTAATCTACTAGGACATTGCTGAAAGGCAAGGCTAACAAATCAAAGTAAAACCCACTGGTAATATAATAAAGTTTACTTTATGGTTCTATCACTTACTAGATGTAAAACATTGACACGTCGATTAACCTCCTTGAGCCTCAATGTCTGCAAAATGAAGGTAATAATACCTGCTTCCTAGATCTGTTATCACATGTCAATGAGACACTCTTGGGGGGGGGGGAAAAAAAGCCTGCATTCAAATATCTGCCAAATCCTACCCAAAAAACCTAGAAACTCAAAAAGGATTCCAGACTGTCAAAATATTACCACAAAGGTTGGTGCTTCTGTATCCCCACAGAGACAAGTAAAAGAAAATAGGCAAGTAAAAATAAGAAGCAATAATGGTAAATGTAAAGGGCAAGGAAAGATCATACAAGTATATCATTTATATTATACGTCAAGGAGATAAACCTCCCTATGAGGAGAAAATAAATTTAAAGTCTGGGTTATAAAATAAATACAACTATTCATTACCTATAAGAAAACTAATTAATCATGGAACACTACATCAAAAACTAATGATGTAATGTATGGTGATTAACATAACAATAAAAATTAAAAAAAAAGAAAACTAATTAAAACCAAAAGACTTTATTTATTTATTTTTTAAATTTTATTTATTTATTTGACAGAGAGAGACAGTGAGAGGGGGAACACAAGCAGGGGGAGCGGCAGAGGGAGAAACAGGCCTCCCGCTGAGCACGGAGCCCGATGCAGGGCTCGATCCCAGGATCCCAGGACCATGACCTGAGCAGAAGGCAGATGCCTAACGACAGAGCCCTCCAGGCGCTCCCCGCCAAAGACTTAAAAAAAAAACAAAACGAAAGTGATGGGCATATTCTAAGTTCTGTTATGAGTATGTGAAAAACAGGATGTCAAATAAAATAGATCTTATGGTCACAAATATTAAGGGCGATAACATACATTGAACCTAACAATTGTTAGTGCCTAACAATTATCAAGTTTTAGGTCCTAAATAATACAATAATAGACATAAGCCAAAAGCTGGTAAAAATTAAAGAGAAAAAAAGAAAAATATAATTGCATTTGGATTCCTTGGCCCTCCATTAACTAGTTAATTTCCATTTTAGAAAGAGAGAAAATGTAGCAAATTAAATCAGGGATGAAAAAGAAAAGCAATTTTAAGTGTGTACTCATTTATTTAACAGTTGATGAAAAGACAGTCAATAAAGTTTAATAATAATTCCTCATTAAAGCTTCAAAATAAGATGTGGAGATTTTTATTCTTCAATGAGAAGAACCATGTGCTTTTTCTGAAGGGTCAATGTCACACTTACTGGAGATTGAGGATGGTTCCTCCCCTTGAAAGCAGGAGCAGAAGTTTCACCCAGCACTATTCTTTCAACATGGTAATGGAAATGTTGGTAATAGCTATTTGGGAAGGACATGAAAATATAGGGATTAAAAAAATACTACTTTCTGTAGTTGACATGATTATATACCTGAAAGTTCCAAGAAAAGCAACCCCTAAATTACTAGAAATAATAAATGAATCCAGCAAAGATGTAGCCAGAAGAAACCCACACAGAACAACTGCATTTCTAGCTGTTAGTGAAATACGGCCGCATATTAATAAAAAGATGAAATAAAGAAAAGAGAAAGATTCCATTCATAACTGCAAACCAAAAATAAATTTGGTTGAGGATTTTCTTTGAGCCACCAGTATTTATTCCGAGATGATTATTAAACCATAATAGGAGAAGGAAAAGGAGATGTGAACAAATGGAGAGATATACTGGATCATTACTGAAAAACAAAATTTAATAAATGTGACTGTTTTCAAAGTTGATAGATTTAATGCAATATTAGTTTAAGGCATTGTAAAATACTTACAGAAGTATTAAGTATAGAAGTACTTATAGAAGTATAGAAGCTGAATAACTGATATCAATCTTAGAGAACAGTGGGAAAAAATAAGAACTCTCTCGCAGGATTGAAAATGCATTGTAAAAAACACATTTATCAAAACGATAGGTCCCCAAACAGGGAAAAAAAAAAAAATCAGTGGAACATCTCTGTTGGGTATAGCATCTTAAGCTTAAAACATAACCAGTTCCCTGTTCCCATCCCAGGGAAGGCAAAACCACCTGTCCAATGGTCTGGCCAAAATATGTGGAGTCATCCTTGACCTTCTTTATTTCAGGTCAAAAAGAGGTCCAGAACCCACCACTTCTCACTGGCCCACCTCCGGGGACTCTGACAGAGGCCCCCATGGCCTTCTGTCCCTACCAATAGTCTGGAGCCTTCTCACAGATCCTCACAGATTTCCGTTTTCTCTTACGGGCTTTCTAGCACCCCAGCCAGAGCACATTAGGAACTTGATGTTCCTTTACAATTGCTGCTCTCTTCTTGAACCTACTTTCCCCCAGACATGTGTGTGTTTGTGTGTTAAAGATTTATTTATTTACTGGAGAGAGAGAGAGAGAGAGAGTGAGTACGTGCACCAGTGGGGCAGGGGCAGAGGGAGAGAATCTCCGAGCACACTCCACACTCAGCATGGAGCCCGAGGAGGTGATCGATCCCACCATCCTGAGACCAGGACCTGAGCCGAAACCAAAATCGCTCAATGGACGGAGCCACCCAGGCGCCACCCCCCCCACCCCCATATTTGCATGCTTGTTCGCTCCCTTCCTTCAGGTCTCTGCTCAAATGTTACCTTCTCAGTGAGGTCCTGAAGTTCCCCATTGGAAATTTCAACCCAATGCCAGGCTCCCTAACATTTTTCCTATCTTACTTGTTATTTATTTATCCATCTATCATGTATTTTTTTGAAATTTGTTTTTCCCTGTTCCACTCCTTCACCAGAATGTTAGCTCCATGGGGGCAGAAATGCTTGTTTTGTTCACAGCTGTATCCTTAGCACCTAGAACAGTGCCTGGCATATAGTAGGTGCTCAAAAAAATTTTTGTTGAGTGAACGAAACAGAACAGAAATTCCTCTGGCTCAGATGTCCTACTTTATAAACTTAATTTAAAACAAACGAGAAACAACACAACAATGCAGAAAGATTTCATCGCTTACTAACTGTTCAGGCGATGGGATGATAGGAAGGAAGTTCATTACTTTATGCCATGTATTACTTGAGAGTAATACATTATATCATATTGAATAATAAATTTCAGAGTGAAACACACACTAGTATTTTTAAGAATAAGAAAAAAATCTTGTGTTTAAAGGAGTGATAAAGGTCTGACTACTGAAGAAATGACAAATATTGAGGACAAGATAGAAAAATATGAATATATAAACATTAGTCTTAAAAAATAAAGATTATTTTAAAACTTACAGTAGACACAGGCTATCGGAAAAGTGTATGTGAAAAATATAATTATTGGAAGCTTATTGCAAAATAGGAAAGAACTGATACAAATATATAGTTGTGTCTGGATTCCAGTCTGTAAGTTGCCAGAGGAGATGAGTAGTTTATTAACAAATAAAAAGGAAGAACAAACATCACATAGAAAAATATACAGCCTTGGGCGCCTGGCTGGCTCACTTATTGGGCGTCTGCCTTCGGCTCAGGTCATGATCCCAGGGTCCTGGGATCGAGCCCCGCATCGGGCTCCCTGCTCGGCGGGGGGCCTGCTTCTCCCTCTCCCGCTCCCCCTGCTTGTGTTCCCTCTCTTGCTGCGTCTCTCCCTGTAAAATAAATAAATAAAATCTTTAAAAAAAAAAAGAAAAATATACAGCCTTGAAAGCAATAAAGAAAAACATATCTAAACAACTTTAAGATACCATTCTGGAACTATTAAACTAGTAAAAACAAATAAAAATGATAAATCTCATGTTAACAAAACTGTGGGGCAGTATGTACTTACATGTTGCTGGCGATGATATGTTTGGGTAATTCCTTAAACAATCAAATGATATGTACCAAAACTATAAAAATTTTCATACAGTCCAGTCATATCTTCCGGACTATTTACTCCATTTTAGGAAACTTATCCACAAGGAAGTAAATAAAACATTGAGACTCTTGTCATTACTATGCCCTCGGAGTGACCTGCCCACACAAGCAAAGTGCCTAGAAGCAAAGCTTGCAGAATCAGAACGGGCTGGATCGTGTCAGAGCATCAGGAATTTAGAGCCAAGAGTTACTAAAGCAAGTGAGATTTTACTCAGACTCATTTTTTGGTTTTTTGACTTTAATTTGGAAGGAGGAAGAAGGAAGGCCTTCAAGACGTTCACGCTGGAGATGCTGGGCTGCCTTGGGAAGGCTGCACATTCCAGAGCCTTGGGGCCAGACAGGCCTCCGGGCAGCTCGCTCCCCTTACTCCTCGGAGTCAGCCTCTGGACGCTGGCTGGGGAACAGAGGGCTGGTCCCAAATATGGTCCAAATGGGATCACTGGGAACGAGACACAATGCCTCGCAGACCCTGTGTGGCAGACAGATCCAGGAACACACCCAGGGATTTAGGAAGTGCATAGTGCTTTTTTTTCCTTCTTTTTCTTCTCCTAGTGAGACCTGCCCATTGGTTAAGAATGGGTAGTGTCAAAATTAAATCCTGATGCTCCTCCATTTTCCCTAGGAACAATGACAAATCTGGCTGCTTGGAGCAGTGGATGGGCAGAAGAAGGGAAAGACTGAGTGAAGGGGTCTGGAGGAGAAGGAGAAATGTCTCCAGGGCATTTTTTAAGGAAGTTTTGCTGTGTACTATGCTGTGTGACCTCCTCCTCTATGGCCCCAAGAGAATTTTGCTAAAGACTGACTCATCTTTTAAGGCTTTTTGAAGTCAGATTTAGATTTCTTTGGAATGTTGTACTGTGATGATCCTAGGGCAGAAGCAATCCACAGACATGGGATTATTTATTCACATAATCATTTATGAAGCCTCCACTGGATGTGACGCACTGTATGAGGAGCCGGAAATATGGAGTAAACAAGGTACAGTCCTTGCTCTCAAGTCACTCAAGTGTCCTAGAAAGACAGGCACATATAAAATTAAAAAGTAAATTGTCAGTATTAAATAACGATAAATGTGGTAATCTGAATAATGCTCCCTAAAAATATGCAAATCCTCCTCCCTGAGAATGTTACCTGATCCAGGTGAACCTAAATGGAATCACAGGTGTCCTTACAAGAAAAAGGCAGGTGGAAATGTGACCCCAAAAGAGAAGAGGGCGATGTGAGGGGAGAAGCAGAGCCTGGAGGGATGCGCTTTGAATGCGGAGCCACAGGGCCAGGAATGCGGGTGGCCTCTGGAAGCTGAAAAAGGCCAGGAAAGAGATTCTCCCTTCCGAGGCTCCAGAAGGAACCAGCCCTGATCAAGACACCTTGATTTTAGCCCAGTGAAACTAGAAACTGATTTCTGACTAATGTTTTCTAAAACGGTACGAAAATTAGTTTGTGCTGTTCTAAAGCCACTAAGTTTGTGGTAATTTGGTACAACAGCAATAGGAAATGGATACACCAGTGTTCAGTGCAGTAAGGGGCACAGAATGGAACGGATGCCCTATTGCCCTGTTGACACAGTACATACAGGTGTCCGAAGGGAATTCAGAGAGGAAAGGAGTTGGTTATTGACTCTTCCAAATGGGGAAGGACCATTCACCCAGCACTCTGAGGTGTGGAGAGGCGGTGTCCGAAGCCTATACACGTGCATTCTCTCTCTCTCTCTCTCTCTCTCTTTTTAAAGATTTTATTGATTTATTTATTTGAGAGAGCGAGAATGAGAGAGAGAGAGAGTGCACATGAGAGGGGGGAGGGTCAGAGGGAGAAGCAGACTCCCCACCAAGCAGGGAGCCCGATGCGGGACCCGATCCCGGGACTCCAGGATCATGACCTGAGCCGAAGGCAGTCGCTCAACCAACTGAGCCACCCAGGCGCCCGCACGTGCATTCTCCAAGCACACATTTATTATCTGCTCTGAGCGAAGTCCTATGTTGAGTTCGATGGGGATCTGGGGATGAATACAGCAGAGTTCTTGTCCTCAAGCAGTTTCAGGTCGAGCCGGGAAAACCTGGCATGAAAGCCCTGGGGTGTCCTTACATTGGACCAGTTCCTTCAATTCTTTGGGTTCGGTTCTTTCTGGGTAAATAATAAAAAGAGCTGCTTCACCAGATGTTGTGAGGACCAAGTAATAAAATATGTGCAAAGCTGTTTTGTAACCTATGAATCATATTATAGGGCTGAATACCAGTTTCTCCACAAACCCTTCTAAGTCTGCAGATTTCCCTGCTTCCACCACCTTCACCTTAGAGAGGCTGCCTGCTCCTCCGTAAGGCATTCAAAGTTGAACCCAGGTTGTGGGACTGCAATCAGGGCTCACCTCATGATCCGTGCTGTTTCAACAACAGAGTTAGGCACTGGGCTTCATTCATCTTTTTTTTTTTTTTAAATACTGCTCAGGTGAAAACTTTTTTTTTTTTTTTTTTTTTAATGAGAAAGTTGCTTGTCAAATATGCGAAAGGATGAAGAGAACAGTTTCTGGGAAAGATGGTCTGTGACTGTAAGCCAGAAAGTCAAATGCTGCGCAAAGTATGCTCCGTTTGGCCCTCTGCTGATATTCCCCTATCACATGACAGTGTGCTGAAAAATTGGTGGTGAATGTTTGCAGTAGAACAAAAGTCCCAGCTCAGGGTTTGGCTCCTGGCGAAAACGAAAGAGGGAAACCATCGATTTAGAAGTTGCATGTGTCTTCACTTTCTGCTTTGTTCCTTTCGGCTCCACAGAGGTGAACGGAGTGTCTCCCCCACCCGCCGTGTGCTACGCTGTGTGCTACGCGGTGGGCAGGCTCTGGGGATGGAGTTCAAACCTGCTGAGGCTATGTGTCAGATGTGGTTCCTCTACCTCAGTGTTTGAACTTTTAACGCAAAGGGTTATAATTTTTCAGGAAGACTCTAGAGCCCATTTCAAATCTTTCTTCCTCTGTGTATCTTCACTGATCCTTAGCTGGAACAACTCTGTCTCTGTGTCTCTTTTTTTCTGCCTCTGTCTCTTTATGTCTCTCTGTCTCTCCCTCCCTTCCCCATCTCCCCTTCCTCCAAGGATGGCCTTTACTCTGTATCTCCCAGGACACTTCATAGTTCAAATATTTTGCTCCACAATCCCTACATTAGAATGTGCTAGAAACGCAAATATTTTGACAACCAAGCAACAGCTTCTGAAATACTTTTGTATCCTCCAAATAATAAAAACAGCAAACACTTTCATAGTGCTATTTTTCCAGGGCAGTTTAGAGAGAGGCACTATTATCATCCCTACTTTACAGATGAGGAAACTGAGGCACCAGGCTATTCGATGACTTGCCCGGGTCTTGTTGGTCAGAGCTTGTGGACCAGTTTCCAGCTCAGAAAATGTGGTCTCCACAGTCACCCATCCTGTGTCTTCCACTCCTCCCTGGCCTTGTCTGAAAGCTTTGCACATCTGTGTCTTCATGGACAGAAATGCTGTTATGGTCTCATCCCTTTGAATGCTCCATGGTGCCTATCTTGTACATAGCAGATGTTCAGTAAATAATTGTGGATTAGACGAATCGGCTCAGGAAACTATAGAGGCTAAAAGAATAAAAGAATATCTGTAAAAGTTATAATGATGTGGGAAACGTTTCACGATTATATTACGTATAAAATTGATATAAAACTGAATATACATTATGATATTAACTATATAAAAGTATAAACATAGTACTAGTCCTATACTGGAAGGAAATACAAAAGAATGTTGGCAGCAGTTGTCACAGAATGGTGCGGCTAAGAGTGACTTTTTTATTTTCTTATGTATACTTTTTGTCTTTTCCCATTTATGTATAATCGGCTTATGCGAACTTCATAAACAGAAAAATGAAAGTTTTCAAATATATCATCCACTTAGAGGAAAGCAAGAACAACATGACTGGGAGCTTGCCCTGGTGATCTGTGGTCTCCCTGGGGGGTCGAGTGGAATTTGGATTGTGTTGTAGATTTCACAGCCTCTGTGTGTGTGTGTCTGTGTCACAATCTGATGGTCTACACTTGAGAACATAGTGTAAATGGTTACTTATGAGTGAGAAAGTGAAAGATCTCTCCCCTCAATATAGTTCAAATGGCTCATAGGCTTTGGAGGAAACTGGTCCTAGAAAAGACTATAGAGTGTCAGGGCTGGAAAAGGGCCAATAGAGATCCTAAAATCGAATCTCCTCTTATACATCAATATCCAATGCCTACTCTGTTCAGGGACTGGATCTGGGTTAACCTAGATCGGAAGGAGAAAATTGAAATCATACATGGAATTCTCACTTCTTGCTCTGTCTGGGTCAACCCTGCAGCCTGGTCCTGCTGTCCTGGCCGAGGGCCACTCCAGCTCTGCTCTGGCTCCGCTCCGGCGGCGGGCTGCCCTACCAGGGCAGCCTTGCTCCGTGCATCTGTAGCTGTCCGCACTTACCTTTGTTGCTGGGGGCATTGTATCTCTGTGGCTGTGTGTGAGAGGTTTTATAGTGAGTAATTTGGGGGAGGGCCCAGGGCCGTGGGACTGGGCTCTCTGAAAACCCAGGCCCACCGGCCCAGCTGGCTAAGCTGAAGGGTCCGCTCAGTTGGCCTTCCTGATGAGATGTTCTCTACTCTCTCTAGGCCCGTGCACACAAGCAGACTGCTGTCTGTGACCAAAATGACCATTCAGAGACATCAAACAACCAGTCACCCACCAGCAACTGACCAGTAATTTGTTCAATTGGTCAAACTGCTCTGGTTTGTTTAGATCTCGCCTCAGAAGGTAACATTTTGTGGTCTGGAGGATGGCTTCGGGAAGATCACAACTTCACACACAGAAGTAGAAGTTTTACAAAATATCTTGAATTATTTTTACCGATTATAAAAGCAGTATGAACGTTTTATTAAAAATTAGAAAATGCAGAAAAAAGAGAGAAATCCCCCATAATCCTAGCCTTTAGTAATAGCCTCTATTACCATAATTGTTTTTCTTGTTATTAGTGGTTCCTCTAATCTTTTCCCTCTGTACGCATATATAGCATACTGTGTGTATTTTTTATTCCTGCTTCTTTCCCTTAAAGTGCTCTGATAAGCTTTCCCCATATCACTCAGTATTCTTTGAAAACTATGATTGCTAAGGACTGCATAAAATTCCACGGTAACAATGAACCATCATATGTAACTATTCTCCTGGTATCAGTCATTGAAGCTGTTTCTATGTTTTAGAAATAAAAATGTCATGAAAAAAAAAAAGGAGACAGTCAGCCCTGGGTACCTCCTGACCAAAGTACACACCAGCACCTATGAAGGATGTTTGTCAAAAAAATTGAGTGTGAATCTGATAAAGTCTCTAGATCTAACCTCCAATTTATAAGAAACGAGTGACAGAGAAACAAATCAGTGACATGATGACACCACATTCAGGAAAATCTGGATTCCGGGAAACTACAGGACCAATGAACCAGAGCTTTCAGGAAGGAAACTGCCGGGGGGTGGGTGGGGGGAGAAGAAATGAGGAAAGGGTACTCTATGACGGAAAGAGGCTTCAGTGTATGAATGATATTTGGGTTCATACGCAAACAAACTCCAAAAAAATATTTATGAGACAGAAAATTGAAACACTAACTTAGATATTTGATAATATTAAGGAATTATTAATTTTTCAGGAGTGTAAGAGTCTTTGTGGTTATGTTTTTTTTTTTTTTTAAGATTTTATTTATTTATTTGACAGAGAGAGACACAGCGAGAGAGGGAACACAAGCAGGGGGAGTGGGAGAGGGAGAAGCAGGCTTCCCGCGGAGCAGGGAGCCCGATGCGGGGCTCGATCCCAGGACCCCAAGACCCTGACCGAGCGGAGCCCAAGGCGGGCACTTAAGGACTGAGCCACCCAGGCGCCCCTGTGGTTATGTTTTAAAAACAAATCCTTACCTTTTAAAGATGCATGCTAAATATTTTACATATGAAAGGATGTATTTGGGATTTGCTTCAAAATAATGGGAAGGGGGCAGGAGATAGTGAGTGGGGGTATAGGTGGGTCAAGATTGGCCATAGCTGTTGAAGCTGAGTGATGGGTGCATGAAGGTTCATGTTACTATCTCTTTACTTTGCCGTATGTTTGATATTTTCTAGAATTAAAAGTTAGAAAAGGGAACAAAGGAATAGGAAACAGCATCTCTGATGGCCAAGTGCTGAGCAGAGCTCTGGAGGAAGGAGCCTCGTGCTTGAATATGACAGACCTCATTTTAGTCCCACCTTTCACATGCTAGCTGTGTGTCCTTGGACTTGTACTTAACCTCTCTGAGCCCCAGAGCCCTCACTTTTAAAACTGATATTATAAAGTCTGCCTTATAAGGTTGTTGTGAGGAGGAAACATGATCTTATCTGGGAAAGTGCTGTGAAAACTAAGTAACATTAGTATTTTATCTCAAGGGATGAGTAGAGCATGAGGTCCAGGAGAATCTGCCCCTTTCACCTCCTCGGGGAGTTAAGGTTCCCCAGTTTCTCATTGACAGCTGAGAGTGAGCCTTTCATACAAAAACACTCAGGTACACCATTTTAATTCCCTTGTTGTTTCTTTTATTATATATTCTCGAATTATTTTCCATTTGTTTTTTTTGGGGGGGTTGAATTTTTTTGTTTTGTTTTTGTTGTGTGTGTTTTGAATTATTTTCTTAGTGGTTGTCCTGGGGATTACCATTAGCATTTTAGAACAATCTGGCTTAGATTACCCCAATTTAAATTTGTAAATACTGAGAAAAATGTTTAATTTTCCTCAAGCATTGTGATGTGAACAGTGAATTGAGTATACTATTTATATTAAAATATTGTTCTGAAAATTTTCAAAAATCTGCAAAAGCAGAGATTCGAGAAAAGCCAACTCCCGTGCATCTGTCATCTTACCTTGAAAATTGTCAGCTCATAAATGATTTGGGTTCTATTCCCATAGAATGAATCTGAAGCAGATTCCTGAGAGTGCACAGTGGGTTTTTAAAAAGATTTTATTTATTTATTTATTTATTTATTTATTTATTTATTTATTTATTTAGCAAGCGCGGGGAGGGCCCTGGGGAGAGGGAGAGAATTTCAAGCAGACTCTGTGCTGAGCTCAGATATCCATGCTGGGCTGGATCTCATGACCCTGAGATCATGACCTGAACCAAAACCAAGAGTGGGGCACTTAACCGACTGAGCCACCTGGGCACCCCCTGAGGGTGCATGATATTATCTGTAAACATTTTCATATCTCTTAAAGACCCAACATGGATGAGCTACAGAGATTGAAAGAGACTTCACATACATGGGGGCGTCTGGGTGGCTCAGTTGGTTGAGCATCCCACTCTTGATTTCAGCTCAAGTCATGGTCTCAGGGTCGTGAAATCGAGCCGCGTGTTGAGATTCTCTCTCTCCCTCTCCCTCTGCCCCTCCCCCCACTGGTGGTTTCTCACTCTCTCTCTCAAATAATAAATAAATAAAATCTTTAAAAAAAAGAGAGACTTCACGGGGCGCCTGGGTGGCTCAGTCTTAAGCGTTTGCCTTTGGCTCAGGTCATGATCCCAGGGTCCTGGGATCGAGCCCCACATCGGGCTCCCTGCTCAGCGGGAGGCCTGCTTCTCCCTCTCCCACTCCCCCTGCTTGTGTTCCCTCTCTCGCTGTCTCTCTCTGTCAAATAAATAAAACCTTTAAAAAAAAAAGGGAGGGGACTTCACATACAGAAGTTGCAAATTATGGATCTTATAAAGATCTTGAATCAAATGAAATGGCGAACCAGGAAACAAACAAATGAGACAGTTAGGGAAATACACTAATTTAATTTTGATAGTACACCAGAACTTTGCTCCTATATTGCTCCATACTCCCCCTCCTTAATGCTGTTATTTTCACAAATGACATCTTTACACAACTTTTGCCCATTGACATAGACTTATAATTATTGCTTTATGTAGTTTTCTTTTAAGTCAGGTAAGAAAAAAATACAGTCTTTTGTATTTACCTACATATTTACCTTTACACACTCTTTATTTCTTCATGTGGACTCAGGTTACTATGTAGTATATTTTCTTTTTTTTTTTTTTTAAGATTTAATTCTTCATCAGAAAGAGAGAGAGAGTGTATATGGGTGAGGGGGAGAGGCAGAGGGAGATGGAGAAGCAGACTCCCCGCTGAGCAGGGACCCTGATGCAGGGCTGTGATCCCAGGACTCCAGGATCATGACCTGAGCTGAAGGCAGACACTTAACCAACTGAGCCACCCAGGCACCCCACTATGTAGTATATTTTCATTTCAGCCCAAGAACTCCCTTGGTATTTCTCATGGGTCACATCTGCTCAGTGACAAACTCTCAGTTCTTATTTATCTGGAAAAGTCTTAATTTTGTCTTCATTTTTGAAGGCTGCATATAGAATTTTTGCTGGATTTAGAATTCTTGGAATTCTTGGTAGCCAGGTATTTTTCCTGTCAGCACTCTGTGCACATCATCTCACTGTGCTCTAGCCTCCGTGGTTTCTGATGAAAACTCAGCTGTTACCCTTATTGAGGGGTCCTTGTACCGGGTAAGTCATTTCTCTCCTGCTGCTTTCCAAGGTCTCCTTGTCTTCTGAAATTTTGATTATGATGAGTCTAGGTGTGGGTGTCTTTGAGTATTCCTACTTGGAGTTCATTGAGCTTCTTGAATGTGTAGTTTAATGTTTTTTATCAAATTTGGAAAGTGTCAAACTATTTCTTCAAATATTCTTTCTACTGCTTTGTCTTCCCTCTCCCTTTTTAAAAAAGATTTTATTTACTTGTTTGAAAGAGAGAGAGAGAGAGAGCATGAGCAGGGGGTGCAGAGGGAGAGAGAGAACCAGACTCCCTGCTAAGCTGGGAGCCCCACACAGAACTCGATCCCAGGACCCCGAGATCATGACCTGAGCAAAGTCAAACGCTTGACTGACTGAGTCACCCAGGCACCCCATTATGCATGGGACTCCTATTATGCATATGCTGGTGTGGTTTGTTGTTGTTCCATCGGTCTCTGAGACTTCATTGGTTTTTCTTCATTCTTTCTGTTATTCAGGCAGGATAATCTCAATGGGTTTATCTTCAAATTCACTGATTCTTCCTCTGGCTGTTCAAGCCTACTGTTGAGTCCCTCTGGTGAAATTTTCCTTTCAGTTATTGTACTTTTCAACTCCAGAATTTCTACTTGGATCCTTTTTTATAATTGCTGATATTCTCTCTTTGGTAAGATATTAGTCTCATATTTTCCTTTAGCTCTTTATTTTTTTTTTTTAGGAATTTATTTTTAAGTAATTTCTACACCCAATGTGGGGCTCAAACTCACAAACCAAGAGTTGCATGCTCCACCAACTGAATCAGCCAAGATGTGCCTGTCTTTCTAGGACACTGTGAGTGACTTAATTCTTTAGACCTGGTTTCCTGTAGTCTTTGAACACACTTAACAATACTTGATTTAATGTCTTTGCCTAGTAAGTCTAAAGTCTGTGCTTCCTCAGGGACAATTTCTGTTGATTGCTTTTTTTCCCCCTCATGTATGAACCAACTTTCTTGCATCTTTACACGCCTTGTAATTTGCTCTAGTTGTTGTTAGAACCAGATTTTCAAAAGAATATAATGCAACAATTCTGGAAATCAGATTTCTACTCCCTCCCCAGGGTTTGTTGTTGTCGCTGCTATAGTAAAATACTCCAAACATAACATAGGCCTTGGGCCAAATTCTCTTCAAGACTAAAGCTGTTCTTTGGGAGAGTAGAGAGAGCTTCTTGCATGTAGGCATGGAGCTCGTTTAAGGAAAACCAACGTGGATTGAGTGTCCACAGAGCACTCTGATAACGATGCCTCTTTGAGGCTCCCCCAGATATCACAGGCAGAGGGAGAGTTATGTCCTTAGCCTTTTCCCTGTCTCCCCAGAATGACTACAGTGTCGAACCTGCAGATGTCACACTCAGTGATCCTGATTCAACCTTGCTCATGCAATCCCAGCCTATGACAACCTCCTCTGGAGATCTGGCTGCTTGTATGGTGAGCATATTTCCAGTCTCTGCTCCCAAGAAGGTCATGATCAGACAAAATAAGAATAATATCAAAGCCTGTTGCCAGCTAAAGTGGTCAGTGCCCAGATGTGACCTGGGCCAATAATTAGCCAGGGGCCTGGGAGATGCCCAAAGGGTGGGCAGGGAGAAAACACAAGGATCACAAAGGACCCAGCCAAAGGAAGTCAGTGGAGAGGTTGCCAAGTCAAGAAGGGCCTTTCCCCGCCATAAAAGGGGGGCGCCTGGGTGGTCATGGTCTCAGGGTCCTGGGATTGAGCCACGCATCGGGCTCCTTGCTCGGCGGGAAGCCTGCTTCTCCCTCTCCCACTCCCCCTGCTTGTGTTCCTGCTCTTGCTATGTCTCTCTGTCGAATAAATAAATAAAATCTTAAAGAAAAAAAAGAAGATCCTTTCCCAGAGGCCCAGGTGGTGGGCACAGCACCCTGGAAGACCCCTCCTCCTTTCCCGGTAGATGTAGGGTTAGCAGCAGGGCCAGATCTGAACCTGAGTAGGAATCTGTCATAGGTACCCCTGCCCAGCGCCAGACTAAACAATCCTTCTGAGGGGAAGAAGAAAGAGGATGCTAAGGCCCCGGGGATCCTCAAAGCCTGCCAGACTGGCATGAAGTCCCCATTTGTTGTGACAGACGTAACAAGCATCTGTTAAGTGCGTACTAGAGTGTGATCCGACAGGACAGACAATACTTTGAAAACAGCCAGGTTGGGGTTCCAAGCTAGGCTCTGCCACTTACCACCTGCTGTGACCCTGGCCAAGTTTTAGGTGTCACTAAACCTTAGTTTCTACATCTATAAAAGAGCATATTATCACCCACTCATGGGGCTATTGTAGGATGGAATGACATTGCAGTTTTAGAGAGTGCCTCACTCACACCAGGCAATTAGTCAATGAAAGTTGTTCATATTGACTAAGGAAGAGGACTAGACCACACCACATGGCTTGAAATCCTTCTGTGGCTTCCTCTGCCTTGATTTTCCGGAAGGCCTGCAACGGCCCTGCATCCTTGGTCAGGTCCTCTGTTATAAGCTCTCCCAGAGCCTATATCTTCCTACCTCCGTTTTGGTCTTACGGTTAGATACTTATCTGTGTGACTGACTAATACCTGTCTCCCTCACAGACTCTTTGGCTCACCATTTTGTGCTCAGTGTCTAGCAACACACAGGGAAAGGAATGAGTAACTGAGGATGAGGCTCCGGCCTCCGCAGACCTCACTGGGTGTACACACTCAAAGGGACCAGATAGTAGAGTGGCTGGGAGCAGGCATCCAGGACCTCAGAGCAATGCTGGGACCTGGGGCCCGGAGCGGCTGGAGCCCAGCATGGGGCTCTCTCCCACCCAGTTCTCCTCCAGGAGTCGTTTGGACAACTCCCTTGACCCAGCCTCCTCCACCTCCCCCATCTGTAACCTCTCCTGCCCCACTGCCCCCCAGTCCCAGAGCTGCATCAGTGTGGACTCCAGACAGGGTCATGGGGGTCAACTCGTGGGCCTTCCTGTGGTCTCAGACCAGGGACGGCCATGGTAGCCACAGCCCCTGCGGGCCTCAGAGTGGGCCTCTCTGTGGGTCAGTCACTTTGTCTGGGGGCTTTCCCGGCCAGCGTGGTCCACCTTATTCCTTCAGCAGTGCCAGTATCCAGGCCAGCAGAGCCTGGTCATCCCCCTTTCCCAGAAACTGAAGTGGGAAACCAGGGGGCAAACAGGCTGTTCCTGGCAGAAGGGCACTTTACTGGAGTAGGGGAAAGTGGGCTCTTTCCCCTTGGCTGCCCAGCAACTGACCTGGGCACGGGCCATGCCTTAATCACTTTAGCACCTTGTTCAAGGGGTCATCAGACGCCCAGCCAGACCCCGGGCCCCCACCAGCCCCTTCCTTACCAGGGCCCGCAGTCTGCACGAGGTTAACCTCAGGCTTCTTCCTTGTCGTCTCTGATTCACTTTCCTGTCTCTGGCCGGATAATGGTTTGGGGTTTGGCCAGGCCCTTCTGCTGGCATACTCGAAGACAGAGTTCCTGACCCTGCCTCCAACGGGCACCCACTGCCTCCCAGGGCTACTTTCCCCTGGGTCTCCTACCTGCCTCCTGCCTCAGCTCAGAAATCCCTGAGCTACAAGGCATCTGAAGCCTCACCCAGTCGGAAAACACCCAGCTCTGCCATCTTCAGCTGAGATGAATCAGGCGGTGGCAGCCTCCCTGCTCCCTGGTGCCTGCCCAGAAGGCAGCTGTGTTTAGCCCGGGCCCCCTGGGACCACTTGGCAAGGGCAGCAGCAGAGCCTGCTTTATTTGGGGGCAGACCTTTGGAGTCCACATGGTCCTTTCCGGTGTGTCCTCTCAGACCAGGTAGGCCTGGCTTGTATCCTGAAACCAGTTCTAAGGATGAGGAGAAATCTGAGGTTCGGGGAGGATACATACTCGCCCAAGTCCACACCACTGGGCAGTAAGAGATCCAAGCCAACTATGTACGTTCTCTTGCTCTGAATCCAAAGTAACTATTGTTCTGTAGTTACGACACTCCTCAAGCAGCCACTTGCAACCTGGGGAACCCGGGAAAGGTCTGCTGAGAGTCTCTGGCCTTTCTTTCTGGATGCCTCCTGGGGCTTCTGGAAAGGCAGGTGAGGGGCAGCGGTGTTTTTTCTTGTTTGGTTGGTTTTTCCATCAATCCTTGAAGTATCCGTTCCATCCATAGCCCAGTGATTAGTTAGGGTTCTAACCTAACCTCATCTCCCATCAGAAGCCAGGGAGAACCTTCCGCTGAATGAATGTCCCTCTTCTGCTTGGCTAATGAATGAGTATAGTTATTCAATATACATTCTATGGGTTAATACCGAGTAATACCTAGAAAAGGATACCCACAAACTCTGGTCAAAATTTGCATTGTTATGCCTTCGTTGGCTCATTTAGTGTTAACCTTTTGACACGCATTTATTGAACACTTACTGTACGCCGCGTACTCTCAGGCACTGGGATGCAAGGAGGGTTGCAAAACAGTTCCTGCTACAGTTCATGGCCCAGTGGGACAGACAGACAAATTAACAGGCTCTCAGTCTGTGGGAGCGCAGAGGAAGAAGGCACTAAGCCTGGCTGGGCCTCAGGGACCTGTGTCAGGCTGGGAAGGCTTCTCAGAGGAGGTGACTTTTAAGGTGGACCTCGAAGGCAAAACTACGAGTAAGTTTCTTCAAAAATCTTTTCTGAGGGGCTTTTCATGAATGATGGGAAATGTTCAAGGGAAATGAAGAAATAGGGTGGTAGTGGGGGGGTCAAGGGTACAAAGAGGGACGACAGAGGTACCTGGGACTTAATCCCTGGCCAAGTTTGTTTAGGGCCAGTCCCGACCCTATAACCTTGGTCCCCTAAGTGCAAGGACCCAAACGTTTTAGTCCGCTCGGTCCACTAAGATTTCCGCAATGGCGCGAATGTTCTGTTTCTGCGCCCTCTAACATGGTCGCCACATGTATGGCTAGTGAGCCATCGAAATGTTGCTAGCGCGACTGAAGAACTGGATGTTTACTTTCATTTTGTTTTAATTCATTTAAACTTAAATAGTCCCCACGTCAGACAATACATGTCTCCTGCTTCTCGCGCTGTCCACCACACTCTCATGGGTGGGGAGGCCCTTGTTTCACTGGGCTACTTAGGGCAGGCGTTTGGGCTGTGCTGGGCCTTTGGTCTCGCTGGCCTTCCCGAACACCCGTCCTGCCCCTCCAGGCCACAGTGCCCAGGGGCAGGATCAGGCCCTAAGACCCTTCACAAAGGGTCTTAAAAAAGACCTGCTGACTCTCCCCCTGTCAGCCCCACCCAGTCCCCAACAGAGGCAGCACTGATCCACCTGAGCCCTGCTCCCACGCAGCCACCTGGCCCCAGACAACAGGGGACAGCAGGGGACCGCTGGGGACCGCAGGGGTCCGCGTCAAGGAGCCTGGTCCTTGCAGGCCTGGGGCCCTTGGACAGAGCCCAACCAGCCATTTTCCCAGGCTGGGCGAGGCTGGGCTGGAGCAGGGGCCACTGGCCAGGCCTGAGGTTTGGCTGGTTTCTGTCTACTTTCCCACTAAAACAGATATGCCAATGAATGTGTTCGGGACAGCAATGATGCAGGAGGTTTTGGTAACGAGCCTGGAGCTTGGAGAGAACCTCCTTCCCCATGCGTCTTGGAAAAAGCTTTCTGAGCTGGGGCTCCCCCAGCAGCTGCTGC
Source organism: Eumetopias jubatus (assembly GCF_037043125.1). NCBI lineage: Eukaryota > Metazoa > Chordata > Mammalia > Carnivora > Otariidae > Eumetopias > Eumetopias jubatus. The sequence continues at coordinate 14,928,339 of NW_028274810.1, forward strand.
CCACCCACCCCCATTTTTGCCCCCCACACCCCAAAAGCACTTTTCCCATGACTCACACGTGGCAGCTTGTGCACTTCTTTTATTATTAAATATATAAGCAGCTTCCTATTTTTTTAAATAGATATTTAAATGACTTTATATAAAATAATTCACCACTTCCAAGTATAAAAACAAAATCTCACAGTGTGTGAGCCAACGTTCCCTCTCAGTTCCCTCAACGAAGGGATTCCTGTGCAGGTAGCCGGGGGAGCCTCCCAGAGGTCTGGGGGAGCTCCCACACCTGTGTCACCAAGCGCCCACAAAGAGCTTCTGCAATGGGTTGGATTTGCTTTCTTGACTTTTTAAAATACTATACGTTTGGGGTTGGGGAGGAATGCCTTTTTTCTGTGGGGTATTTTTTTTTCCCCTTTCACTTTTAAATACATATTTTCTAGCATCAAATATAAGAGTCTGTGACTAGAAGGAGCCCCACAGGACAAGTTCCCCGCTGCCTTTCCTTCAGCTGAGAGCAGCAGGGCAGGGGCGGGGATGGGGGGCAGGAGACTCCCACTTTTGAGGGCAGGAAGAAAAGTCCATGGCCCAGCCCAGCGGCCAGGAAGTGGGGGGAAATCTCTTGGTGGGGGGCCCAGGGCAGCAGGAGAGGAGGGGCACTGGCAGCACAAAGGGACCACGGCGGGCCATCAACGACCCGAAGCCTACTGCCAGCTCTCAGAGCAGTGGCCACGGGCTGGCCCAGGAAGCTGAGGCCCTCAAGGCAGACTTGCAGGTGGATGCCTGGTCCCTCTCCTACCCCGGCTGGCCTGGTCAGAGAGATAGTGGAGGGGCAAGCGCTGGGGGGATCGCTGCCTCCCCGGGCGGGGGAAGAGAGAGAGGGTGGGAAGAAGATGGGAGCTGGGTGGGGTGCTGTGAGGCCAGCACAGGCTTGCTGCTGTGATGGGGCCGGGGCCTGGTATGGGAAGGAGACCAGGCTGTGGGGTCGGGGTGCAGACGCCCTCTCCCAACCGCGGCGGCCTACCCATAATTGCAAAGACCCAGTTTCAGTGGGAGCTTGCCCTGCAGCCTCCCTCTGGGTCTGCCTCTGCCCTCCCCGCCCTCCCTCCCGCTAGTCACTTCCCTCTTGGGAATGTCAAAGTGCAAGATGCAGAAACCTGCGAACAACGACGATGCAGCCTAAAGACCAGCTCTGGCTGGCGGCCCAGGTGCTTTTCCCATCCCATCTGCCCTGGGGAGTCGAAGCCTGGGTCAGCAGAAGGTCGGGGCTTAGGGGCTCCCTCAGTCGACAGGCAAGGCCAGCTTGGGCCCTCGGCGCAGGGCGCTGGCGAGAGGCTGGAGGGGCGGGACGATGCATAGACGTTCGCTCACGGGGATGGACGGGGCGGGCTGTTCAGCAGGCAGGTTCAGTATTCACAGTGCAATGGCTTCCTTCAGGAGGGGAGCCTCTGCGCGGCCTCCCGGAGAAGCACTGGCAGAGCTGGAGGGAAGGTGGGGCAGACGCCAGAGCTGGCTCTCCAGCTTGGCATCGGAGCCAAGCCAGACAGGTCCCGAGGGCGGGGCTGACCTCCCCTCTCCGCCCGGCCACCAGCAGAGGGCACTTGGGCAAGCGGAGGGGTGTGTAGGCCCCCTCCAGGCTGTCGGCAGGGACCCGGCAGGCCCCGGGGGCCTTCTCTTCCCGGCTTCTGGGCTGCACACCTTTACGGGAAATCCAGCCGGGACGCTGGCCCGCCCTGCCGATCTCAGGCTTCTCTCTCCGGAGACAAGTCCCTGCTTGTTGGTGTTGGGTTCCCTTGGCACCAGGCGGTCCTCTGGGCACAAGGGTTCTTCCATTCCTCAGTGCCCTTCCCACATCCTGCGGGCATCCGGGTCCCTGGCCCAGGTGTGGCTTGGAGGGGAGTGGGAGGAGGGCACAGCCCCTGAGGTGCAGAAGGTCCTCAGCCAGGCTCCCCAGCCTTCCTCCAGTGGATGGGAGCCTCCAGGGCCCACGATAAATATCAGCAGCGTGGGGTGGGGGGGGACGGGCATCCTCCAGCCCTCTCCTAGTCAGTCCAGAGTCTGAGGGTCAAGGGCAGGGGAACCCCAGCCTCGCTGCTCTGCTCTGGTCCTGGCAGGGCAGGAGCTCTTGCGGTAGGCAGGTCACATTCCCAAGAGAACAGCTGGGGAGGGGTGGTGGTGGACGCTCCCATCACGTCTCCTCCCGTGGAGAGACTGTCCTGCGTGCCCAGCTGTAGGGGAGAGAAAGAAGGACCGGTCAGCCGAGTGGGAGTGGACGGAGGGGTCGCTGAGGACATGGGTGGGGGAGGCAGAGCGTTCCTGTGGGCTGGTGGTGCTGCTGCAAACAGGACTTCCTCCCGTCTTGTCCCTTGCCTTCCCAGCCACCCCAGACACCGCAAAGGACCAGGCGGCTTTTCCTGGCAGTGGCCCAAGCCTCTGGCCAGACTGGCCTCACCTCCTACCTCCTCCTGGGGAACTAGGGACCACAGGGGGAGGTAAAGGGGCCTGGTAGAGGCCTAAGCAGGCCTGGGAGAGGGGGTCGGCCACTGCTCGAAGTGGCGGAGTCTGACAGGGAGCGAAGGGGGCACTTGAGTGTCCTTAGACCCCTCCTCAGGTAAGAAAGTCTCACTGGCCTGGGGCCAATGAGCCAAGGGTGATTCCTGCTAACTCTAGCAGAGAAGAATTTCTTATTCCCACCCCTACACCGTTCATCACAGAGGGTCATCACGCATGATACTCTGGACAGCCAGGTCATAGGTAATGAAGAGGGAGAACCAGAGGCAGTTCCGGCACAAGGAAACTTCCATCCTGCCACTTGGCGTGCTAACCACTAAGCAGCCCAGCCTCCTTCCCGGTGGGCCAAGGGACTTGCCTCCAAGCATCATCCATGGGAGTCAGGGCCCTGCTCTCTCCAACCCCACCCCCAACCTAGTCCCTTGCCCAGCATCCTCAGAACGCTTTGTTCCCAGAACAGAAATCCCCTGGACTCCATCCAACAGTTTGACTTTGAATCCTGTGTGGAGCTTCCCTCCCTGACCATCCATAGGCCCTCCTGGCAAAGTCCATGATGGACAAGGAGGGCAGATGGGACCACAGCTTCTGGCTCGCAGCCCATTCCCATGCTCTGGAGAGGCAAGAAGGGAGAACCATAAACTGGACATGAGCCATGCTGGGTACAGCTGGGCCACAGGCCCTTGCTGGGGCTAGGAGGGAAGAAGGACCAAGTGAGCGAGCTCCACCGCCCCGACGTCCTCATTCCTTGTAATGGAGGGCTGGGGTCTGTGTTTTCTTTCTGAGAGTCCCTCTATCAGTCTCTCTGCCTCTGTGTTTTTCCTCTTTCTTGTCAGAGTGGTAGATATTCTAGGGGCTGGCCCTGAATCTCCTGAGGCTCCTGGGGCCTGGGCTGGATGTACTGATCCAAGCAGGGTCCGGCTGTGACCCCTGCCCTGGGCTCCCTCTCTAAGTGAAATCTTGAGGGGAGGAAGCGGAAAGGTTGTCAGGACCTAAGAACAGGCAGAAAGGGAAAGCAGAGGAGCGGAGAGGAGATGGGACAGAGGGCCAAGACCCCCCAACAAGGGGGGAAGGTCGGCAACCAGTCAGACGGTGGAGCAGCCCTGAGCCACGAAGGACCCAGGACCTCGGTCCCTCCTCTGCTTTACCAGTCCTGAGGGGGTCTGGGTCACCCTCACAGCCCTGCCTGTGTCCCGTCTGATCCGCTCACCCATCTTAGCTCACCCCACCAACGAGGGGGACCCCAGGGTTCCAGGTGTGTTGCTTCATGCTCTTCTCTCAATAGGCTCCCCTGACTCTGAGCGCTTCTTAGGCCCCTTTTCTGTCAAGGAGTGGCCCAGACCTGTCACTGTACACATGGGAAGGTCCTAAGGCACTCGCTTGCTTTTGGCGTGGGGTGTGACTGGAAGCTCGAATGGGTTACCCCAGCTAGTCGGCCAGCCAGCCAGCCAGCAAATCAGGCCATTAGATAGCTACCTAGTCAGTTAGCCAGTCAGCTCACCACCAACCAACCAGCCAGTTAAGCAGTTACCAGCTAGTCGGTTGGTTAGTCAGAGTCACCTAGCCAGCAGCTGGTCAGCCAGTCAGTCAGAGTCAATTAGTTAGCTGGCTAACGGGTCACCCAGAAAGCTGGTCGGTTAGAGACGGCGGGCCACGCTCAGGTGGTCAGTCAACTCTTAAGCCAATCAGGCCACATTTATTGAGTTTTTGGCAAGTATGGAGAAGCCTTCTCTGTATGAGAACATGGGACAGAAAAAAAATGCCCAAAAAAGTGGAAGACACAGTCCCTGCCCTCAAGGGGCCTACAGCCTTCTCAGGGATGTGGAATGTACATATACACATAGAAGAAGATTTGAAAATGGATAAAAACAACATCCAAATAAGTGCAAATGATATAGTATTAACCAATTACAAAAGGGCTGAGGGGTAGGAACTGAAGAGCAAGCAGAGGGTGGTGGAGTCAATCTGGAAGAACTGGAGGTGGGGGCTGCTGCCTGGAATCAGGGAGCCAGGGCTGAGGAACGATAAGGGTTACATCTTTATCAACAACGTGGGTGAGAACAATAGAAGGCACTCCTCAACGTGCAGGGAACACACTTGGGAGGGCTAGGAAGACAGAATGGGGATTTAAAACAATTTCCACTGGTTCAGGTGATGGACAGAAACCAACAAGGTGGTTTTAACAAGGACACATGTAAACTCCTGCACCCAGGTTAAAAAAACGAAGTTGTCCATGTACGGGAAAGAAGGCCTGGCTTGATAGAGGTTTATGGGAAATGGAATTCGGGGTTTTAATAGACAACAAGCTCAACATATGACAACAGTACGATGCAGGTCTTAAAAAAACAAACAAACAAACACCCCACTAATGCAATCTGGATCTGCACGAGTAGAAGAATATGGTCCAGATCAAGGAAGCTAACAGTCCCACTGTACTTTGAGCTGGTAGACAACATCTGGAGCGCTGTGTTCAGGGCTGCATGCCCCATTTTCAGAGGGACATTGACAAACGAGTGTGTCCAAAGGAGGGCGACCAGGATGGTAAGGGGTCTGAAAACCGTATCATATAAAGAATGTTTGAGGGACGTGGCCACACTTAGTTTAGAGAATTCTTAAAGGGGGTATGGATCACTGACTTGAGACACTGGAGGGCTCTCATGAGAAAAGGAGGGAGGATCATCGTGGAGGGGACAGGGAAGTTCCCTGGAGGAAGGACCTCCTCACAGCACTCCTGGGAGATGACAGGGAGCTTGCCTGGGACTGGGAGTACGGGCTCAGCAGCTGGCTGATGCCCTGTCGGGAATGCAGAGAGGCGAGACCCCTATAGGGTGGGACGCTGGCCAAATGACCTCCAAGAGCCTTTCCAAGACTAAGGTTCTATGGATCCATGGATCTAAAAGCAGGGACATAGAAATGATCTTGGCTGGGGAGAAGGGTCAGATGGGGTGCAGACCAATAGAAAGCTGGCAAGAGGTGGGTGTTAGGGCCAGCTGCTGGAGGAGCCTGGGTGCCCAGCTGAGAAAGGTTTGGGCTTGCAGTGGTTGGTGATGCAAATTCCCCAGGAGGGTGAAGACTTTATGCAAGATTTTGGTTGCTCTGGAATGGAAGGTGGCAGCAAGACTAGAAACCGAATACAGAAATAATAACCCGATGCATGGGTAATAGTGCCTGGCCTCAGACTGAGGTGGGGGGGGGTGGGAAACGGGGTGGGGGGAGACCTGAGGATCCCAAAAGGAGACAGTAGGCAGGATCTGGTGATGGATGGAAAAGGGAGTAGGACGGGAGGAAGTCAAGTGTGGGCCGGCCTCAGGGGAGTTGGTGGTACCACCAAGGTCGGGTGATTAGAAAAGGGGGTAGCTCATTTTAAAGGGTGGAGAGAGATCCAAATCAGAGTCTTACCTTAGAAACCCCTCTACACTGGCAGTTCCACCTGTCTGTCCTCATCCTGGGTCAGGGGGCTGCAGGCAGAGCATAGGGCTGGCATAAGACTTCAGCAGAGGCTGAGGAGTGAGGGAACCCCTTCAGTTTGTCCCCCAACCCTCCCATGCATGTGCTCCAGCCCTCTCAGATTCAGAAGACCCAGAACTGCCTAACCCTGGGAAGAAATCAGGAAAAATCCCAGATAGCTAGGAAAGAAGAAACACCCTTTCTCCTCTCCGCCTCCCATCCTCTTCTGAGCTCCACTTCCTCAGAGCAAATGAAAGAACACCTCCCCCAGATCTAGAAGGGAGACAGACGCCAAGACAGCCATTACCACCCCCCCGCCCCCCACCTCCGTGCCTTCCAGAGCAACCCTACCCCCCCGGAAACTCTTACCTGCCCTCTGATTGCTCCGTGGGAGAATCCACTGTCTGAGGCTCTCGATGGCTCTGGGGACAGACAGTAAAGAGCAGGTTCACTGAGGAGCTGGGGAACGGCGTGGGGACTGTGGCCTCACCCCCAGGCAGCTGGCCAGGGGAGTAGATGAGAGAGTTATCAAAGTCTCCCCCAGCCACCCAGACGCGGGGATGAGCCGCCGGTCCAGGAGAATGTCCTGAGGCCTCCCTGCTGGGGACGCCCCTTCTCCTCTCCCCATGCAGGCTGCTTCCTATGGGCCCAGGCTCCACAGAACTCCCAGTGAACGCCCTGCCCTGACACCCGACACAGCAGCACTCTCCTCAGCTAGCTCCCCTCACCTGCGGGTTCTCTTCCCACTCTCGGCCCAAGAATATTCTCTCCCGGTCCCTTCCCGTTCACCTTATAAGCCTGGGTCCTCCCCCCTTTTTGAAGAAACCCTCCCTTTTCGCCTCCTATCTTCTGTGTTCAGTTGGGCCCCCGCCTTGGTGTCGGAAGAAACCCAGGCAGCGCCCAATAATCCTCCAACCTGCTTGACCCGCTCCTGTACCCAGGCTGTGCCCCTGGCCCCATGGGCTGCCCTCCTTCTCTCGGGGGCTCTCCTTACCCGCCGTCTCCGCCTGTAGAACAGGAGACCACCGACAGCCAGCAGGACCAGGATGATGCCGGGCACCAGCAGGTGGAAGGTAAACCCGGGGAGCTGAGGGTCAGGGGGTCCCTCCTGCTGCCTCTCATGGCCTGTGTCAGTCAAAGGAACGGAGTTAAAAGGGGCCGGGACCCCGGCCGCCCCCTCACTTGCTCGTCTTCCTTCCAGCTCTGTGAGGCTCCTTCGATCCCTGGTGCTCCTTCTGCCCTCCAACTCCCCGAGGGGCAGCACATAGCCCCAGGAGTGCCTTCTGGGAAGCTTTGGCTGTGCAGAGAGGGCCGAGGGACTGCTGAGGCCTCGTGGGGGCCGCGGCGGGGTCCTGGCCAAGCTCGGCTCCTGGTGGTCTCTGGACGGGGCAGATGGACGGTCTGTCTTCTCAAGGGTGTGACTCTGGGCCTGGCCAGCGGGTCGTGCAGGGTCCACCGTGGGCAGGGGTGTGCCAGGCGTGTCGTCCGGCTGCTGGCCTCTGGCTGCGTGGGGCAGTGGAGAAGGTGCTGACAGGCGGCCACTGGGCCTGGCGGTCGTCTCGGCCTGGACTCTGCCTCCTCCCAGCTCTGCCCCTTGGGGTACGGGACCCTCACTAGCCTCTCCAGAGGCCTCCTCCAGGGTCCAGTTGGTGCCCAACGCAGAGTCGAGAATGTCCTCCATCCCAGGGACGGGACCCCCGACGGAGGGCCGGGGCTGACGTGAATCTCCGCCGGGGCCGGCCTCCACACCTGGGGGCTCCGGAGATTCAAAGCTTGGGCAGGTGCTCCTGGGTGATCGCGGCTTGGCACTTCCTGGGTCCAGGTCCACTGGGCGGGGGGGCCGCTCACTGGGCAAGAGGGAGCTGCCCTCTCTCCCCTCAGAGTCAGCCCAGGTCAAGCCGGCCATAGGGGCCATGGAGGGGGCAGGGGGCTGCTGAGGGGAGGCAGAGGCCAGGTCACTGCTAGGGGTGGCTTTGGGGTACAGGCAGTTGCAATCAGGCTTGGTCACCACATCTGAAAGAACCACAGAGAGAGGGAGAGAGAAAGACGGGGAAGAGATAGAGTCACCAGCCTCCGGCACAGCTTTCCCGGGGGGGGGGGAGGGGTGGAGAGAGGGATATGGGTCCGGGGGTCCCTCACCCCCTAGTTCAGCGCTGGGGCTGAGGAGAGGACAGGACCGGAGCCAGGCAGAGAGCAAAGAGTGGGGTTTAGAGGCACAGGCTGGGGGCCGGGGGCAGGGAAGACCAGGGGACAGCCTTTCCTGGAGTTCCAGCTGGCCAGGTGCCAAGCCAGGGTTGAGCAGCAGCTAGCCAGGAGGTGGAGCGGTGGCCTCCCGGACTAACACAAGTCACCCTCGAGTCCCATAGACAGTGTCGGCTGGAAGGCAGCGAGGTGGTTTCGCGCATAGCCAGGGGCCACACAGCCACAACCACGGGCGGGGGCAAGCTGGGGCTGGAACGTGGCCAAGACTTGAGGCCTTGGGACTGAAGCAACGAGACTGGACTTGGCCATTGGCAGGTCACGGGGCCTCAGCCCCTGCCTCGGGGAGCAAGGTTGAATGCGGGAGGGCACACGTGGCATGGCATGCAGAGACGAGGACACGCAGGGCACGCGTGTGTGCGGCTGGGCCTGCACGGGAAGCTTTGGAACGATGCTCAGACTTCAAATCCAGCCTTTTCCCTTGAGGGGACACTTAAGGCATCCTGGGGACTTCTGGAGCCAGGGTATCCTGGTGGTGGTTCACAGCAGGGCTCCTGGCACAAGGGCCCTGGCTCCCAGATGGAGCCTCGCTCTCTCCACAGAACCCCCTGTACGTTCAGCCAGCCTGCAGAGCCGGTGGGGAAAGCCTCCATGCCTACAGAGCTCTCCGAGAGGGGCCCCTTTCCCCTTCCCTAATCTCACAGCCACCAGCATGATCCTTCTTGATGCCTCCACATGCAGACATATTTGGTGTGCATGCACACACATGTCAGAAAAGACATGCGCCCAGGACCGCCCAGAGGTACATGAAGCCACATATGTACACGAGAAAAGCACATCTGCACACACAGGGGCATGAGTAGCAGTGAGGCTGCCTCCCCAGGGTCCCTCCGGCCTCCCTCCGGCCCCACGTCTCACCTGCCAATCCCTGCTCTGTTCCCTACATCCTCCCCTTGTCCTGCACTCCCTGGCCCTTTCGGTGCTTACCTTGGCTGGAGCACTTAGCAAAGCTGTTGTTGCAGTTCTTGCTGAAAACGTTCCAGTCCTTTTTCAGGAGATTCTTTGTTTCATTAAAGACATTCTTGATCTTTTCCAGCAACTGCAGGGGTGTCTCATAGAAAGTTCGGACACAGGCCTGGAAAGAGAGCAGGGGGGCCCCCCTTGGTGAGGAGGAGCATTGGTCCATGTCTCTAGCTTGTTTGCCAAACTCCCCTGGCCTTTCTCACATCTGTCTTCTTTTTCTTTTTCATTTTCTCCCTCCCCTTGCCCCTGGTCTGTGGTGGAATCAGTCCTGAGATCTTGAGATATGCCATTTATTCGCAGATCTATTTAACACGAATCTGTGTGCCAGGCAAGTACCCGGGAATCATGCAACTAACACCAGAGACATGGTCGCTGGCTGAGCTGGACACTGAGTCCAGCAAGGCATTGGCCTTAAACACACTGTTATGAGTGCAGTGAGTCACATGGAGAAGTGTGGAATGATCTGAGAATGTAATAACAACGGGGAACTAAATGAGGGCTCATGGGGACTTTCCCCATGGAACCAATGGAAAGATGAGCAAGAGTCAACCAGGAAAGGAGGTGGGGTTGGAGAGAGCTGTCTGGGTGGCGGAAACAGGCCGTGCAAAGGTCCTGAGGCAGGAAAGAGCCTGAAATGTCAAAAGACTGAAAGACAGCTAGAGTGGCTACAGTAGTGCCATCTAGGAAGAAGGTGACAAGAGAGGCAACTGAGAGAGGTCAGCAAGGGCCAGGTCCTGCAGGCTCTTGTTGGCCATGTCGAAAACTATTAACTTGATTGACAGAGTAAAGACAAAACATCTGAGGGGTTGTTAGGGAGGTGGGTGGCGGCACGATAAGACTCAAGTTTTAGAAGGATCATCCTGCAGTGGTGGGGAGCAGGCCACGGAGCCTAGGGTCCTTCTGGGGCATTGGTATGCCTTGGAAGGAGAGCTGAAGCTACCCCCAGGCCTGCCTGTTGAGCCGTTTTTTCCTCTTCTGCTCATAGGCCCCACTCTCCCCACACCCACTGGAGCTCTGAGAAGCTTCACACAGGTAGGCCCACCAGGCCTACCTGCTGATGACTTCCAAACACCGAGCTCTTCCTGACAGTGGGCTGCATAGGGAAGGACTGTAAGCTTTACTAGGCTGTGAGGTCCTCGAACCCATCTCTGAATGCCCACGGCCTGTGCAGAGTAGGCCCTGGAGAAATGCTGACCCGATGGATGAATGAACGAACGTAGGCGTGAGAAGACCTGTGCTCAGCTGCACCTCTCACCAGCTAGGTGACACTGGCCAAGTGGACTACCCAGTTTGGGTTCCTTTCCTCTTCTGTAAAGTCAGAACCACCATCCCTTCCAGCCTCCCCACCAGGGCTGTTGTCAGAAAGAGGGTCGCTGCCACTCTCTTGCCTTTCTTCATAAACCTCCGTCTCCTTCATGCCTCGCCTCATACTTCATAGAGAAGGCAGCAACCAGCAGACAGAAGGTCCCACTGCCCATCTCTGACACAGAGGCGGTGCCTTCTCTCCTCAGGGGCTCTGAACCCCTCAGCCGACTGGCTCCTCTAGCCTCGAGGCTCCCTCCCTCCTCAAGTCCCCCCTGCTGCTTCCATGCTGGAGCTAGGCTGGTGAAAATGCAGATTCCCAGGCCCACCCACAGACCCAGCGAATCAGACTTTCTCGGGGTGTATCCTGGGAAGCTGGAATTTAAACAAGCTCCCCAAGGGATACGTGTGAACCTTAACAGTGGAACACCTCGGCTTTAATACCCCTCGGTAAAAATGGCTCCTCCCACAATCCCACACTCCCTCTGGTGACCTCTCCCTTTTTCTGGGCCCTTGTGGAGCCGAGCTCCACTTCTCCGTTCACCCCCATCAGCACGCACCTCGGGCAGCAGCTGCACGCTGCCAGGCCCATCGGACACTCTTCTGCCCTCGTCTTGCTGGACTTCTCAACCCCGGTTGATAAAGGTGACTACTCTTTCCATCTTGAGACACTCTTCTCCACGGGCCCCCAGCGAAATCAGTCCACTTGTTTTCCTCCTGTCTCTCAGGCTGATCCTTCCCAGTGTCCTCATCAGGTCCCTGTGTCTGCCTGGCTTCCGAAGGCTGGGGTCCCGGGGCCCTGTCCTACCATGTCCTGCCTTCACACGTGACATCCTCGCTGCTTCCTCTTACGTGTGCGTCTCGCCGGCCCAACTCGAGACCTGTGTGTCCAGCTGCCTGCTCTGCATTTCCGCTCGGCTGTTTCACAACATGGGGTTCATGTACCCCAAACTGAGCTCCTGCTCTTCCCCCGAGCCTGCTCTGCCTGCTGCTCTTCCCCATTTCAAAAGTTCAGCAGCTCATGGGAACGCCTATGTGCTCCAGACAAAAGCGTCCTGGAGGCCTCCCTTCCCTCAGCTGCTCACCCCCACGGCACCCCCAAATCCTGTGGGTCCTTCCTCCAAACTGGTCCCGGGAGCAGAGCCACTTGGTCCACTTGCAGCACCCTAGTCTAAGCCTCTAGTAACTCCGGCCCCGACTTGCGCCCCCTGCTGGCCTCCCAGCCTCCATTCCTGCCCCCCCCCCCCCCCCCCCCCCGTCCACTCTCCGCAGGGCTACCAAACCCGCCTCACAGTTAAGTACGACTGGGTCACTCACCTGTTCACCAGGGCATCCCTCACACTTCAGACAACATCCCAACGTCTTTAAGGCCCCCCACGGGCCCCCCTGGGTCCTGCTTCTTCCCCTCTCTCTGTCTCTTCCACGCCTTGGCCCTGGTGACCACCTTTTGGGCTCCTGAATGTGCACGTAGCCCACCTCAGGGCTTTGTGTGTAGCCTTCCCTGTTCTGGAATTCTCTGACCAGCCTCACTGCTTCCTAACTCTTACTCCTCTTTGGACCTCAAACGAATATTCTCTTACTCGGGAGCCTTCTCCTTCCGTTTTTCCCTACCCCTTTTTAAGTGAGAGTGCCCTTTGTCTCTCTGAGCCCCAGGGAGTCCCTTTACAGCTCCCTCCCTCACCTCCTTCAGGTCTTCCCTTGCCTGGTCATTGCCACCCTACGTTCCCCCATATTTTACTCATATGTTTTGTTAACTGTCTCAGCCCCTCCCCCAAAACGTGAGCTCCTTGCCTGTGAAGGTTTTTGTCTGGTTTGATCCCGGCTGTTTCCTATAGGCACTCGGGAACTATTTGTTGAATGAATGAATAGTCCTCACGCTTCGTAATGCTATTTATTTGTGTCATTCTTTGTTTAATGGTTGCCAGCCTCCCCTTACCAGAAGCCCCGCAAAGGTGGGAACCATGTGCTTCTTGCTCGTGACGACATCGTCAAGTCCTAGCACTGTCCCCTGCCTGGCAAGTCCTTAGCAGAGGTGCACGGGGTGAATCCGTGAATGAGAGCGTGAGTGCACAATGACAATGACATGGGGGGGCATGGGAACACACTCTGCGCCTATGGGCAGGCATGGGACCGCCAAAGACACACCCTCTGCTCTCGCTCCGTGCTCCCAGCTCCAGAACACTCCTACCTTGTCCTGCTCTTCATAGTCCTTGGTGAAGCAGCTCTTAAGCCTCAGAGACAGTTCCTGGAGCTTCACGATGACATTGGCGTTGGGAGTATTGTCTTTGAAGCGCATGGTGTCCTCCATTATGTCTTGCACCAGGAGAAATGCCTTCTTAAGATAGCACACGGGATCTTCCTGAAAAATGAGAACCTGGAGTTTATGGTCGGGCTGAGGTGGTCTGGGAACCCAGGCTCTGTGACAGGTGCCCTCATCCCTGGCAGATGGAGGGCTGCAGCCTGCCCTACGCCTGCCCCTGAGGGGGCTTGCCCCTGAGCGGAGGGCCGTGCCACTCCAGTAAGAAGGGGGGCGCTGACCCCAGCTGCTCTTTCATGCTCTCTCTCTGGGATCTGGAACTGCTGGGAATTGGGGTAGAGGGAAAGACACGGGGTTCTGATCAGAGACATCCTCAGATTTCTGGAAGATGAGGCTTTAACTGGAATGGGAGCTCATGGGTAGGGTGGGTTCTGGGGGAATGCTCTCTGTCTCTGTCTCTCTTTTAGCTTGCTTTCACAAAAAGTCCTTTACCGCGTGGCTCCTTCTAATCCTCCGGGCCACAGGGGAACTAAAGACCACCCGAGGGTCCAAAGAATAACCTCAGTGTTTTGTCTCCCTGAGAGATGGCAGTTGCCTCAAGGGAGAGTCTGCTTTAGCTGTTCTTAGTACCCAGTCCTATCATTTCCTAGTGAAGGAAATTTGCTATGCTTGTTAAGGTGTGAGTGAGTGAGTGAAATACCAAAGCTATTCTTTGGGCCATGAGGTGGTCTACAGTTCTAACAGACGCGTGCAGAAGCGCAGAGATGGAAGCAACCTCTGGGCACATCACAGAGATTTTTGTATGAGGCACAAAATGAACAGATGTGGACTAAGGGATGGGGTGGGGGCAGTTGAAAAGGCATCACAGGCACAGGAAGAGCTTGTGCAAAGGCTGGGAGGCCGGGAGGGGCAGGCAACGGGGTGGGAGGGTGGTGGTGGTGGGCAGGACTGCGCCGTGTAAACCCCAAGCTGGCCAACCTGGGCTTTCTCCTGCAGTGAGGGGCGCCCTGACAGGTTTGGGAGAAACGAAGGCATTAGGTTGGAGTTCCGAGAGCTCCCCCTACTGGTGGGATGATGGGTGCATTAGAAGCAGGGAGGCCTCTTAGGAGGCTCTTGAAACTGTCCAGGCAACTGAGTGGGAGAGGCTAGGGCAGAACCCAGAGCTGCTGGGAGGCAGAACCAGCAGCCCTTGGTGGCTGGCTGGGTGTGGGGTAAGAGGAAGAGGGAGAGGGCTGGACCGACTCCCTGGCTGCTTCTCTGTCTGTTGGATGGACATGTCATCCTTAAGCAAAGCATGTGACCCAGAAGTCACACTGCTTTGCCTTAGGCCCTTACAGCCAGCCTGCCTGGGTTCAAATCAGGCCTCCACCACTTAGTAGCCATGCTCCCTTAACCTCCCTGAGAACAATAAGCAAGATTAGCATATCACATAGCTGTTACCGTCAGGATTAAATCAAAAGTACCTTGCGCATAGTAAAACCTTGATAGGTGCCAGGGCCAGGAGAAGGGAGCGGCAGGGGGCTCGAGGACCCTGCTCAGCCCTGGACCCTGGCACCCCAGGACTGAGCACCAGCGACCCTCCCACCCTCACCCTACCCAGTTACAGGATTTCTCCTCCCTTCGTGCTCCCACATATACCCACCTTGGGAAGCACATAGAGGGCCGGCACATGGGCCTTGTAAATAACCATAACTCACCAACTGCTCCTGGTCTACAAACTCGAAAGCAATCTGGCAGGAAGTCTCCATCTGACTATCGATCTGTAAGAGAGAGCAGGCCAGTGGTGGCCGGGTGTCTGCAGCTCAGCTGAGCCCACCTAAGAATGAAAACTAGAGTTTCTGGGTGGATCAGGTTTTGATCTTCCTCTATGTCCCCACCAACCATACCAGGAAAGACAGAGCCAAGGGAAAGACTTGTGCCTCCCACATGACCAGCCCACCCAACCCAGGTGGGCTGTAGAAGAACAAGAAGTCTCCTCCTCCTGCCTCCCACTCCATGAAATCTGACAAAGAGCCATTAGTTATAAGGAAGAACTCTCTAAGAGGATACAGGGCATAATCTTCCATGACAGGTACTGAGCTCCCCATCGTGGCAGGAATTCAAGCCTAAGCTAGACAAGCTCTGGGGATTCAGGATCTATAGGGGCTGGGGCTAGATGTCCTTAAAGCCCTCCCTGGCCCCCAGAGCATTCCAAGCCTCGAAGAATGCTGTGGCTCTTGGTCTAGCTGGGACAGCTGCAGCAGCTACATGCGAGAGGAAAAGTCTAGAGGTAAGAGAGGCAGCAGGCCCAGCCTACAGGCCCCAAGCTCAGGGCCCTGGAGCTGGCCTTAGCCAGTGGTGCTCCACCCTGCCTGGCTGGCCAGAGGGATGGTAAATTCTGAGCAGGACTGCGGCCACGATGGTAACCTGATTCTGCCCGGCTGAACCACATTTGGAATTGTTGACCTCTCTGGCAGCCCGATTAGAATAAGGCACGGGCTCCTTCATGGCGGCCTGGGTGAGCAGTCCTTCCCAGCCCCGGGCTCAGGCAAGAGCCAGGAAAGGGAGGGTGGAGGGCTGGGAGTGAGGCAGGAGTCTCCCATCCAGATCTGGCGGTGGCCCTGATGCCAGGCTGGCGGCATGTGTGAGAGCCCAGGAGTTAGAGGCAACATCTGGACACAGCAGGCAGGCTGGGCTGGCTCCCTGGAGGCAGCATCTCACTGAGGGAGAGCAGGCCTCACCAGCCTCCTCCGAGTCCACAGTTAATCTTCCAGGCAATCATTAACCCAGGCAACCTGCTGGAAGCCCACCCTGTCTACTGGCTGTGGCAGAGTCACAGAGGGCTTCGGGGTTGGGTGTGGGTCAGAGGTCCTTGAGCCCAAGAAGATCAAGGAGGAGAGAATCAGTGGAGCCACGAACCAGGGCCTGCACAGCCATATTTCTCTGCCTGCAGCCTTCGACTTTGACCCTGTTCCCTGGCTCCTGCCTCAGTTTCCCCAGTGGGGAGAAGGTAGATAAGCACGGCCGCACACTCACCAGCTGCTGGAGGTACTGCAGGTGTCCGTTCCCGATCATGTGGCTACAGTGTTCTGACACCTCCCCAGTAATACTCCCGCTCGCCAGGAGCCAGACCAGCAGTAGCAGGGCCTGCAGCCATGTCTGTGATAGAGAGGACGTCATTACTTCCAGCTCTCCGTCTCCCTAGGAACCCCCATGCCCTGCCAGGAGGGGAGAAACAACAACCTCATACCTATAATGCTCCAGGTTCTGCCCCTTGCCGTGGGATGCTGCGTTCCCCAAATCCAGCTTTCTCAGGATTTCCTAACTGGCATGCACAGTCTTGCTCTCCCTTGATAACTACCCACATGTCATCTCCTCCAAGAAGCCTTCCCAGATTAATGAAGCCAAGCCTGACTACGCTCTGAACTTTTCACAAGGACCTGGGAAGTGTTCCTACCAGTCTCAATTTCACTTACACAGGAAACTCCTTGAGTGCAGGACTTGCATCTGCTCATTGTTGTGTCCCTGCAACATCAAACACGAGCCAGACATCTTGTAGGCTGCCCGCTCCTCTCAAGTTCATGTTCATGCACCCACTTCCAGACTCCAAGCCAGAGACATTTTCCCTGGGCCCAGCCCTTCCTCCCACCTGACTCCACACAGGTCTGGCTCTGCTACTGGAAAAACCAAGGCCCCAAACTCAATTTCACTGGGAGCTTATCCCATGCTGGAGATCTTTTGGAGCTCTGGGTTTGTGTGTCAAAAGGAGCCCAATGGCTTAATCAGAGGCAGGAGTGTCAGCTCTAGGCCATCCCAGCCTTCTGGAGCCCCATCGGGCTCTGCATCCAGCCAGCCAGCTCTTATCATGACCGGGAAGTTTTCTGAGATCTCTCCCTCCTTCAGCTCCCGCCTGGCCTGGGAGCTGTTCATCCTCAGAGCAATGGGACTGGCCCCTGACACCCCATCATTCCCCTTCCTTCCTCTCCCCCTCCTCTTCACCGAGGTCTCCTCAACCCTCTCCCTGGCCCAGGTCTCCCCTTCTCCAGCCAGGGGCAGAGGGACTCTTGAGCCTTCTTTCCTCCAGCTCAAGGTTGCCTCCTGGCAGCTGATGTCCCCAGATTCAGGGAATGCTGTCAGGGTGGGGTGACAGCCGGCCCTTTCCTGGGCTCTGGGCTCTGCCTCAGTAATCCAGATGATGAGACAAATACTGCAAATAAACAGCACATTGGAAAAACAAGGAGGCTACGAAACAGCCTACGGCCTACAACAACATGCTGATTTACATATAACTATAAGCCCCAAATGTTTGTTAGCTCCTACCAGGGAAGAGAGTCCCTGGCTGTGCTACCAGGGAGGGCACAAGGAGAAGAGGCCTCAGTGAGGCTTTGAGAAATGGGGAGAAGTTGATGGCAGAAAGGGGGAAGGGGAGGCCTGGAGGGAGGAGGCACGGGGTGGCCCAATGCCATTCGGTAAAGGGATCTGGTGAGGGTCCTGGCCTGATCCGGGGGAGGGAGAGTGGAAAAGAGGGAGGACAGTCATGGGGGGACTTCGGACTCTGCTGGGCAGTTGAAGAGGTAGCCCTGGGTGGGAATGGCCGCCCAGGTCCTCCCAAACCTTCAGTTTCAGGACCCATTGGAAACGCGGCCAGGCAGAAGGTGTGTCTCTGTCCCAGGCCAGCTGCCCCTGAGGCTCTGAGCCCCCCAGTTTTGGACAGTATGGAGGAAAGAGCCCGTGGGAAAGGGGATACTCAAGAAGACAACCTTGCCACAGGCTCTTCGGGACACTGATGTCTGAGGACAGCTTCACCCCAAGGGCTGCCTGGCTTTCAGAGCTATTTCAGGCACTGGTGTGGGGAAAGTGCAGCCACCGCGTGGGAAGCTGACTTTGAAGGTGGATCCCAACCCCTACCCCTGGGGTCCCAGTTTTGCCCCAGAGAAGGAGCTGGGTGGGCACCCAAGGGTTAACACGCTGGTTCAGCTCGCATGTGGCTGGGCTGGCTCTTCTTCCTCTCCATTCTTCCTCCCGCCCTCAGCCTCAGCCTCTGGGACGGCCACGAAGGCACCGCTGCGGCAGGCCCACGGACATCCCTCAGTCCCACCGCCCAGCCTCACCTGCCCCTTCCTCCTCATCAACAAGGGCCCTGGAGGGGCCTCAGCGGGGCCAGTGGGACCAGACCTCCCGCTGCTCCTGTCTAAAACCAGCCCCCTGCCCTCTCCACCTTTGCTTTCCTCACGGTCTCCCTCCAGACCTTATCTTTGTCTTGTTGCCTATCAGCTCCCCCTCCACCATTTCCCCTCCCAGCCCTGCCTCCTCTCTCTCAGCTGGGCCCTTCCTCCCCTGTGGATCTATCTGCTCTTCCCCTTCCTTCTCAACCCCACCTGCAATCCCCTTCGTTCCCCTCCAAATATCTGTCTGCTTCTCTCCCGGCCAGGTTTCTCCTCCCATTCTCCTCTAGGGCTCCTCGGAAGTAAACCTCTGGGAGACCACTCTACTGTTCATTGACAGTGCCGCCCTGCGCTTTCTAGGAGCTGCCCCAGGTAGTGCTGGCTATTGGGTCCAGACACCACCCCCCCCCCCGCCCCATGCAGGCCTGAGCAGCCCCTAGCGCACCTAGGATTCTGCACCAGCAAACCCTCCTTCCATCTTCCTCTGCTAAGCCCAGGATCTCCCCAGCTGACTGAACCAGATTTTGCAACAAAAAGATTCAGAACTAGTCCCAGGCAGCTCTGGAGTCCCGTCCCCTGCAAAACAGACTTGATCCAGCCACCCAAGCCCCCAGTAGCTCGTGCCAGCCTCTGGAACAAGTAGAGGCTTGCCTGACTCCTTCCTTCTGCCAGCAGGTTCCTGGGCACAGGCCCTGGCATTCTGTAAGCTGGATGACCCCTGAACTTCCCCCACCCAGAAGCGTCCACTCCCCAGCAGGGCCTGGAAGCACGTGTGTGGCCCACGGGGAAGGTGCCCACGGGGAAGGCGCCACACTCAGCGCACAGCCACTGCGCCTGTCTCTTGGCTGAGTCGGGTCAGAGGAGAGAGGCAGGGGCTCACACGGAGCTGGTCCAGAGCCTCTGCCCGAGGCTGCTAACCCTTCTCTCCCGCCAGCGGGTGGCTCAGTGTGCGCCTCCGCGCAATGGGAGTGAGCAGCCTCCCTTTCCAGGAAGTACCGCAGCCCCGGGAGCAGCTGCAGGGCGCCACCGGGCTCAGCCGGGGCGCACCCGGGACCTCGGGCAGCCGGCATGCAAAGATGGGAAGGACACCGGAGCCCGCGGTCTCCGCGGGGGAGCGTCGCCGGCCGGCGCGCGCGCGGGCAGTCGGTTCCGAGGAGCCGCGCCGCGCCGCCCGCTCCCGCCGCAGCCCTGCCGGCCCCCCGCCGCCCCGCGGCCGCCGCTTACCGTGGGAGGGCAGCGCCCGGCGGCGCCCCGCGAGGTCATACGGGCAGCTGGGTCCCGGCCGGGCGCGTCGGCCGCCCTCGCTCGCTCGCTCGCTGGCCGCCGCAGAGCCCGCGTCCCGGCCGAGGGCCGCGCTGCCGTCCCGGGGGTGCGGAGAGCGGACGGCGGCGCCGAGAGCACCCAGGCAACTTTCACTTTCCACCAGCCGGGCTCCACTGGCCAGCTCCTCGGCACAGCCTTTTAAGCGGACTTGTGGGGCATGTGGTTTATGGGAAATCACCTTGGACAGGCGCCAAACACACAGACGCACATACACACACACACATACACACACACCCGCGCGCGCACCCGCGCGCGCGCACTGCCACAGAACCCAGACACAGACACACTCCAGAGCCCCACTGATCCGCCTCCCCTCCCCCGCCCCTGGGGCTGGTCTTCCCCGTAGTCCTCCCGGTCGCCCTGTTTTCTGTGCTCAGCTCCGTAGCCCTCAGCAGAGTAACGCGGGCTCCACCGCCTCCCGCCCTTCCGCGTGCCGCTTCGCACCGAGCCTTTTCTTTCCTTCCGCGCTCTCCAGGCAGATCCGGTGCTCTCGCTCGCTCGCTCTCTCTCTCTCTCTCTCTAATATCCCTCTCGAGGGACTTTCCCTCCAGGCCTGAAAATTCCCAAATCTGAGCAGGAAATGGGCTGAGAGCAGGGGCAAACACTGGAGCCTGGGGCCTCCCCGGGCGGCGCGCGCGCCGCAGCACCTGGTGGCGCTGGAGTCAGCGGTTTGCAGCAGCCCCCTTCTTCCCAGGCGGCCCGCCCAGCCTCGGCTCTCTCATTCCCGGGGCAGGGTACAGGCGGGGAGGTCAGCTACCTGGCCCGGAGCGGAGGGACTGGGTCCCGTGGCACAGAGCCGGGACGCTCTGCTCTGTGCCGGGAGACACTCTGGGCACTTGAACTGCCCGTGATGTAAATGCTGGCTGATACCCGAGCGCTCCTTCCTGACCTCCTAAATCTGGGGTGATTGGCACCTGGGCCCTAGATTTCCGCTGATGCTTTTGGAAATGCATTTCCAGAGATGCTGAATCACACTTTGTCTCGCCCTGCGAGCGAATCTAAATGAAGGATGAGCCTATTAATTATAATGCCAACCTCAGGCTTGCTTTCTTTCTTGAATTCATTATGATTCAATGTTTCAGCCCCTCTAGGAGGCCACCCACCCTCACCCCCTGGGAAATATGTGATATGTGGCCTGGTCCCAAAGGGGCATCTTTTGTCGCTTGCTCCAACCCCAAGCAATAATTTTACATCCTCATGCCCTTGCTCACACTGGTCCTTCTGCTTGGAATGTTCCTCTCCCCCTTTATCTTTAAGGCAAACTCCTCATCCTTCAAGCCTGAAATAATACCACATCCTCTGCCAGCAAAGCCTTCTTTGACTCCCCAGGCAGACCAATGGTTCCTATTTCTGTATTCCCACCGGACTTGGCTCTTTCCTTCATGGTGGCCCTGATAAGTTGTTATTCATTCATTCTCCACCTTATTCCGAGAAGTATCTATGGGGGTACTGATCGTTTTATTGGGCCCCCACTCTCACTGAGGCTTCCTTCAGCCTGGTCCTTTGCTCACTTACCTCAGAACAACAGTGCCTAACACATCATAGGTACCCAGTTAACCGTGATTGAGTCAAATGAGGCCATTAGAGAACAATTCATTCATTTGACAGATACGCACTATGCGGCTCCTGTGTGCTGATGGACATGCCCACATGTGCCTGCTTTCACGGGCTTGTGAGCAGTCAGAGCTAAGGAGTGTGGGCCTGCGATGGGTCCTCAGAGCCTTGAGGAAGGAAGGTAAGAGACAGAGCCCAGCCAGAGGAAGGAGGTTAAGGATTTACTTCCCCTAGGCGTGCTTTGTCAAGTGTCCCTGTGCAAAGAAAAACCCCCATACAACACAATAGCGCTTAGGACTGATAGGAGGTTAGAGGAAATAATGTGAGGAGCTAAACCTCTTGGCTTGTTGAAAGGAAGTCAAATTTTACCTGCTCCCTCCTTTACCACCCATGCCTCGGGCTCTCCGGAAGGCAGGTGTCCTTCCCCCGGGACACAAAGCTTGGGTCCCTGTTCTCCTTCAACTGAAATCGTTTGCATACCCAGGTTTGAACCCTGACTCTGCCACTTAGACATTGATTTCCTTTTCCTACCAAAGTGGTGAGGATTGAATGGACAGCCCGCGCAAGTGTTTCCATGGGGCCTGAAGGGAGTGAGTCCTGTTACTATAGTTGTTCTTGTTATTGTCATCGTCTGTCCACTCCCAGGGGCCGTAAGCAATGACACGGCAGTGGCACAGTGGACTTGGGAGTCCCAGTGTCAGAGGTCAGTCCCAGCTCTGCCACTCGCTTGCAGTGTAACTTTAGACAAAGCCCTGAATTCTTCTGAGCCCTTCTTTCCTCGTTTGTGCAATGACCATGGCAAGCCTTTTCCCCAAGGAATGGTTGTAAGGTCAAATGGGCGACATATGGAGGTCTCTAGGGCAGCCGACAGCACGGAACAAATGCTTAGTTATGAAAGAACATTTTGGAATCTGGGGCTGTGGGATGCTGGGAAGCTCTGTCTGCACAGAGCTGCAGAGGGTCGGGCAGGGCCCTGGATCCCCAGGATGCCACAGCGGGACTCCCAGCTGTCTCATGTCTGTTACCTTAAAAGGAGGGGCTGTGAATCTGCTCGACTCCAGATGTGCTTTACCACCCAACATGGGGAAATCAAGGCTGGAAGAGCTTTTGGTGTGCCTGATGGGCTCCCCTGGGCTACATCTCTCTGTGCTCTTTCCTGCCCTGGGCCAATACTCTTGCCGTCTGCCTGGGACACCTCGGCCAGGCAGGGCCTCGTTGGATCTCAGGGCTAATCCAGCAGGATGTTTCCATGTGCACACAGCTACTTAGCTGTTCACACCAGTGTAGGCCTGCCTGTGCCCAGCCATGGGCAGGGAGTGTTGGAACCACAGAACTAGAAGCATGTCCATCCCATATTGACTTAAATGAACAAATGAAGGCCCAGACAGGCAAAGGCACTTCCTCTGGAGTAATGCATGAATCGGTGCAGTCCGGGGTCGGGGCTTCAGGAGTGAGGCCTGGAGTGAACCAGCTCTGGGTCCCCTGTGCTCTCCCTGGTCAGATTTGCGGCCATTCTCCTCACTGACTTCCGGGGGAGTCATGTCCGGAGCTGGGTCACTGGGGAGGCATAGAGGAATTTGAAACAATCCAAGATTTTGGTCTCGATGATTTCCTAATGTAGCATCATCAAGAGGGCAGCACTCAGCTGACCCTGGAGGAGGGCAGAAGGGAGTACGAGAGGGACCCAGCTTTCCAGATGGATGAACCAAGGGTGGGAGGAGAGAGGTTGAAAAGAGAAATGGAGGTGGATGGCAGGAAGTGGGAGGAAAGCCTCATTTGCTGGGCGTTGACATGTCATTTCCTTGAAATTACTTGACAGGCAACATCCCCTTGAGATCCTTTCCAGGGAGTTGACTTCTGTCACAAAGGGCTTCCTTGCTGGTTCTTTCCTCTGTCCCCTTCTTCCCCCCCTTCTCCCTCCCCTTCTTCCTTCCTCCTTCCTTCCTTCTTTCTTCCCCCCCCCTTTTCTTTCTCTTCTTCTCTCTTTCTCCTTCTCTTCTCTCCTCCCTGCTTCCCTCCTCCGCTCTCTCCTTCTCCCTTCCTTCTATCAGAGTGGCCCCATGACTCTTCGGGAAGTGGACAGGGCAGGGGTGGGGTGGGGGGTGGATAGCAGCAGCCTTGGAAGCTGGGGCCCCAGAGGGAACACTGCTTTCCTGCCCGCCCCTGCTCCTTACAAGGAGCAATGGGCCCTCTCCCGTTGCTCTCATGAACTCCTCAGAGCTAATGGATGTAACCTGGAAATAAAGCAACTTACCCACAGGGAGTCTGCGCTTCCCAAGTGCCCCTCCCTACCCGCCCCCAGAGTCACAACCCCTCAGCAGAGGAAACGTCTAGAATGAAATTTTGTTCCAATCTTCATTGGAAAAAGAGAATCACAAAGAGGATGAGGTCTGCTGGTGTCCAAACAGCACACAGGCCCACTTCCTATCTTTGGTCCTGTGTGACTTCAGAGCAAATGAGGCAGAGAATTACCTGGAAACAGGAAGTAAAAACCTACGCTCTCCGTGTTCATCTGTTAACGCAATAAGCATGTTCACTGTTGAGTGTTTGTTGCATGCTGGGTCCTGTGCTCATCCAGGCCAGCTGAATTACATGCCCCCTTCTCCTGGACCTCCAGGGACAGTCCAACATGCAGCAGGGCGAGTAATGATGGGGAAAGGTCCCAGGTACCCCAAGGGCCAGAGTGGCTTGGCTTCTGGAAGTCACTGCAGGGACCCAGAAACCTGGAGGGAGAAGAGCCTGAGGGTTGGAAGAGTTCAGGTCCCAGATACCACTGGCTACAGACCCCTTTCTTCAACTCCATGTGATTTAAGGGGGTTGCTTGCCTCGGTTCTCTGTGTTGGTTTGCCTGAGGCCCACTGGGAAATCCAAGAGGAGCCTTCCTCCCTGGGGGGCCGGGCTGGGCGGGATGGGGCCGCCCTGGAGCAGGGGCGTGAGTGCGGGAGGGAAGGCCTTTCCAGGGTTGCCCTGTGTGAGGGAAGGAGAGGCAGGGGTGACTCTCACTCCAGCCTGCAACACTCCTCTCTGCGGCTGCCCCAAACGCCAGGCCAGGGGCCCGGCCCAAGCTGTAGGCCCTCCAGCTGGGTGGCAAGGCTCCCTGTTGGCAGGTGCTGTGCACTTTTCCCCAGGGAGGAGGAGGACTCAGAGTAGCCGTCACCGGTGGAGCAGTGGAGCGGTGGAGCGGTGGAGCGGTGGAGGGTGGTGAGCAAGAGATCAGTCCTGCAGCCATACCGCTTGGCTTGAAACTCGGCTCTGCCTCCTGCTAGCTCCATGACCCTGTGTAGGCTACTTCACCTTTCTGTGCCTCAGTTTCCTCATCTGTAAAATGGGGGATAATAATGGCATCTTCCTCAGAGGGCTTCTATAGAGCTGTTATCATGTGTAAAATGCTTAGAACATTGCCTGGAATACAGGAGGTGCTCTATAGCGGGGAGAGTCCTTAGGCCGAGAGGGCACTGCTTCTGTTGACGGGTCGGCGCTACCCCATGCTCAGTTAGAAGAGGACTCCAGAGTGGTCGTGTTAATGCCTCCTCAGCAGTGCCCGGGCCAAGGAACAAGAGAGGTAGGGTAGGGAGGCTCGAGGCCAAGGCTGCTTCCACCTCAGGAAAGCCCCTCTCCTGTTGTGCCAACGTTCCTCTGGACCTGTGGTGGTCAGAGCCCCGCTCGGAGGCCAGGAGGGTGCAGGGCACGGGCTTAACCCTGGAGCCTAGAGGGTTGGATGGGCCTGTGCAGCCGCCGGGTCTGGAGCTCTCTGAGTTGCTGACAGGAGCAGGAATGCAGTGTTCCTTGGGAGCCCCTTCCCTCTCCTAACCACAATTGCCCGCGTAACCACAACCACCAATGGTCCATTCATTGGAAAGCCTCCTGCTTGTTGTCGGGGAGCCCGGCATAGCTCCCTCCCCCGCCCTCACATTCCTGCTCCCAGCTGAGCTCCTGGCCCTAGAGCAGCCCGCCATCAGGCCTGGAGGCCCTTACTTTCTCTCCTCCCCTGGACAGGCATCTGCAGCAGAGTCCAGGCAGGGCCAAGGTGTGGCACGAGGGCACTTTGGGGCTGTTAGGTGAGAATTTTCTTCCTAGAATGAAATCCTCATCTTCGAATTCTAGTGCTGGGCAGGGCCCAAACTCGTTGATCCAGTCCTCCATTCAGTGTAGCAGAAGGAACATAGGAATTGGGGGCAGCTCAAGTCCTACATATATAATTTACCACCAGGGACTTTTTGGCAAGTTGCTAGAACCCCCTGAGCCTCGGTTTACTCATCTCTCAAATGGGCATCACTGTGACCTCCCATGATATAGCAATAGGATCCAATTAGATATTTCCTGGAAAACACTCTGTACCCTTGGAATACTCCAGCAGATGTTGGCTATCATTACTAAGGACTTTCGGTCTGAAACAAGAGAAGCCACATTCAGATCCCAGATCTGCTACTCCCCAGCTGGGAGATTGGGGGCAATGTAGAAACCTCTTTGGAGCCTCAGTTTCTCTCCCTGATAAGTAGAAATAATGCTACCTGCCTTAGAGAGTTTGTGAAAAGTCAATAGAGGATAAAAAGCAGACCCTGGTCGCAGGGACAAGGGTTGCACGAAATGTTAGTTACAATTTTTCATAGGAGTAGTAGTGATGATATGGCCAGAGGAACTTGCCACGGAAAGTAACCCAGGATCGCAAGCATCTTCTGTCCCACTCAGCTGCAGCTCCCCATTCTGTAATCACTCAATAAATATTTGCTGATTGATTGAGGATGACTGATCCTGGACTCTGGTGCTGACATCCCTTGAAAAGCTGGAAACTCTAAACCTCCCGGGGCCAGGCCCTGGGCTGCTCTACAGGGGATGGGACCATCTTGCCTGGAGCCCCCCTCCCCCCTCCACCCCCGCCTTAGGTCAGATGCTTGCTTCCCTGAAATTGCACAAAACACTATTTCATGAAATTGTATTTTCACTTACGCAAGAACACTGTCATGCCAAAAGCTATTTTATTGTGAAGAAGCAAAAAATGATAGAAAATATATTTTTAGAACACAACAATAAAAATCATATTCCAGTTCTTCCTTGGATGTTAAAAATAAGACCATGGACTCTATGCTTGATTTTTTTTTAAGCCAACTTCAAAGAGGGATCTTCTTAGAGTTGAGTTTTGGGGGGATCCTGAATTGTGGGCTCATGTCATCCTGGATACTGTGTCTTTAGGGAGATTCCCCCCCCCCCCCCTTTCTGCCAGCGGGAGCCAGGACCAGAGAAAAATTAGACAGGTCCTCTGAAATCACTAGCATTTCTTCAGACATTAATTAACTCATTCATTTAATGAACATCTAGGGAGCACCTACCAACTGTCTGGGCCCTTGGCACTAAGGCTAAAATCATCAAACAAGACTTGTCCCTACCCTCAAAGAGCTTGTAAACACACTGTTCCTACACAGAGCTGCAGTGCCCAACAGTGTTAGGGGAAGGTGTGGGTGGGAAGACAGCCAGGAAGGCTTCTAGGAGGAGGAGACCTTTGAGCTGCATTGAGAGCAAAAGTGCACCAGGTGCAGAAATGGGGAAAGGACATTCCAAAGGGAAGAGCATGCACAAAGGTCAAGAAAGGTGAGCAACGGTGCAGTGGGTTTCAGGCAGTATACTTATTCTGGAATAACTGGAGCTAAGGAGGAAGAATGCAGTAGGAGAGAGGCAGACCGGCCTGTAGGTCACATGTGACATTTGACTTTACCTTGAGGAGCCACTGAGGAAGCTGGGGTGGGTGACAGGATTAGATCCATCCATTCGATGAATGTTTTCTGAGCTTAGGGCGCTGTCCTTACTTCTGAGCGGCCCAGGAAGAGGCCCACATTGTACTGTGCAGACATCCTCAGGAAATACAGCCTCTAATCAGGAAGCCAAGGGATTTGGGGGTGTCAGGGATTAATCACATTTATTATCAGCTAAAGGGCAGGAGCCCAGGAGCTAAACAGATGGAGAGCCGAGGCCACTGAAGGAGCCAAGGTCCTAGGGGCGGGCAGGAGAAAGACCAAGGACGCAAGGAAAAGTTTAAAGGTTCAGAAGAAGGGATGTTTCACCTTCGAGGTCAAAGATGTGACTTTGGCAGAAGGAAAGGGGCTTGGGAGATTAAGTGCCGCGGAGAGAGAAGTTCAAGTGACCAGTGGTGGGTCCAGGTGGGGAGGGAAGGAGGAGAGTCAGAAGTTCACGGCCTCATTCAACAAGGCAAATGATTATTGAGTATTACCAGGGGACTGCTGTGGGCTGTGGTTACTGCCTCCAGGAGCTCCTGGTCTCTTTCTGCCCAGCCTGCTGCCCGCCCCACCCCTCCCAAGTCCTCTTGTTGAAATCACCTTTCTGAAGTTGTCTGAAATGTCCCCTTCTCAGGGA
This sequence comes from Eumetopias jubatus, assembly GCF_037043125.1. NCBI lineage: Eukaryota > Metazoa > Chordata > Mammalia > Carnivora > Otariidae > Eumetopias > Eumetopias jubatus. The sequence continues at coordinate 14,955,453 of NW_028274810.1, forward strand.
ACCTTCTCATTTGCTGTCAAGGGGAATGCTTTCTCCCTCTGCTGGGCCCCATGCTGCTTTGGTCTCTGTCTCTCCCTTTTGTGTGTATATTTCCCATCCTTCCTCCAACTAAACGTGAGAGTCTTAAGGATGGAGACAGCTTTCTATCTTTTCTGCAGCACCCAAATATACTAAGTGCTCAATAAAAGTTTGTTGAATGGATGAATTAATGAACGAACGAACGAATGGACTTCAAGAACACAGGTCACTCTTCATCTGGAAAAGACCACCCCCCTTGCCAGCCCCCTGCCCCTGTCCGGCCCTCCCCCTCCCCCTCCCTTAGCTGAGCTCCTCCCTTCAATTCCCCGCTGCTTGTCCCAGGGCTGGCAGCTGGGTCACATGCTTGTCACAGACCCTTTGCACTAGGGTGAGGTCAGGGATCGGATGCCCAGCTGCTGGGTTTGAACTCACTCTGTCAGTGAGCCCAGGTGTGAGCAGAACCTGGGGGCTCTTGCACGCTCACCGGATGCCCCTGAGACCTGCTGACCAGGATGCTGGAGCAGCCCTCAGGCCTTCCTCCCTCACGGTCTCTCCTTTCTCTGCTCCTGCCCTCATGTCCCTGGAGGGTCATCCTGTCAGTGGGCACCCTCAGCTACCATGGGCCCCTGGTGTTGCAGTGGCTCCAAGTGCCCCCCATTCCCCACCCCCACCCTGCCTGATGGCAGGCCTTCCTCGGGTTGGTCCCAGTGTCCAGCTTCAGCCTTAGCTTTCATTATCTACCTGCAGGCCCCACAAAAATTGGATAGCTATCCAAATCTATCAATCTTTTTTTAAGTTTTATTTATTTAAGTCATCTCTACACCCAACGTGGGGCTCAATCTCGTGACCCCGAGATCAAGAGTCGCATGCTCCTTTGACTGAGCCAGCCTTGCGCCCTGACTCCATGAATCTTTATTCAATCTTTACCCTGGCCTGGCTGAAGGTTAGTTGCTGGAATTTCCAAAATAAAAGACAGTCCACTCTCAAGTAGCTCATAGTCCAGCAGGGCTGGAGGGGCTGAGGCAAGGAAGCAACCAGCTCCAGCGCCCCCGCCCCATCTCTTAGTTAGGGCCAAAGGCGGGAAGCCCAGGTTGCCATGGGAGCACTGGGGGGGTGGAGTCAGGAAGGCTAATAGGGAGGGAAGGGGCATGGCCAAGAGAAGGAGAGAAGGGAGAGGAAGGGAAGGGTGTCCCAGCCAGCGGGAGCGGTGAGTGCAGAGGGGCGGAGGGGAGACTGGTTTGGCGTGGCTGGGTGTGGGCAACATGGGGTTTGATGGTCAGGTGGGCAGGGGCCCACAGAACTGTCACTATGCACCCATGCCCACCTGTGGAAAGGAACCCCTCCTTCAAGAACATTTGACACTCCTCCAGGGATTCCTGTTTCCTCAGCCCAACTGGTTTCCTCCTTTTTAGCTCCCAATGGCATTGCATATCCCTCTGAGGGCCCTTTTCACGTTCTAGTTTATTTTAGCCTTATATGTGTACCTACCCTACCTCTTCTCCCCGACTGGGAACTCCTCTAGAGCAGGAGCACATCATTTTAATACTCTCCACAAATATTTAGAGAGGACCTGCTCTGGGCCAGGTTTAGGGTCCTGGGAATGCAGCAGAGACTTCCACAGACAAACTGAACAGAACCACCCAAGTCCCCACCCACAGCACCTCTGTCCCTTTCTCAGGCTCACCGGTGAGTCATCAGGAGGTTGCTTGATGAGCAAGGAGCCCATCCAAAGGAAGGGCAGTCATCTGATGCCACTTGTTGTGTGACTTTTGGCAAATCCTGTGGCCTCTCTGAGAGGGATAAAAGTAACTCCTCCCTCAGGGACTTGTCAGGAGCAAGTGCACCAACAAATGTGAAAGAGCTAGGTGAACTTTAAAGCAGCCTCCAAAGGCCCGAAGTTTGGAAGTAGAGTACTTTTCCACTGTTCCTGGCCAAAGTGCACCTTCCAAGAGATGCTCTGTGCAGATCAGGGGGTCCTGCCTGGACAAAGCCCACCAGCTCAGCTTGGCTCACTCCTCTCTGGTTTGCCCCCTCCTTCCTTTTTCCTTTCTTTTCTTTCCTTTTTCTTCTCTTCTCTTCTTTTCTTTCTTTCTTCTTCTTCTTCTTCTTCTTCTTCTTCTTCTTCTTCTTTTTTTTTGCATTTCTTATCAGCAAGGAGAAGCTTCCAACTCTGCTAGGAGGCTTCCTCCTGTGTAAGGCTGTGATTGCCAAGGCTGCAGAGCATCCTCTCATTCTAGAAGATTTGCTTCTTGGTTTCTTTAACTTCTGGGTTGAATGGTATCCAAGTTTCAACATCAGAAGAATGGGAAGTTCTCAAATATGTTCACATGGTGGAGCCTCTAGAAACCAAAGCCTTTTTTGTGGAACTTAAAAAAAGTAGTATGTGCCACCTAAAATCATCCTTAACTGTGCTAAACCAGAGACCATGGGAACTTTGGTTCTTCTGGAGACAAGCAGTAGCAGCAGCCACAGGTTTAAGGTTTAAGAAGAATGTCAGAATCTCAAGTCCTAAGTGGAGAACATTCTACACTCAGCCTTTGGATGGGTCTTTATGTTTAGGGGTGGGATTCCTGGTCCAGGGAACAGAATTTGAGAGCTCTGGGTCTCAGAGTCAGGCCAGACCTTAAAAGAAATGGCCCAGGTCCTAAGGGCTCTGCTGGCCTCCCAGCTGCCCTAGCTTTCCTTACTTTCCATTTTCCTTTGCTTTCTTTTATGCTGACCCCCATGATGCCCGAGACCATCCCGATCTTCCTTCCCTTCTCGTCTCTTCCTAAAAAGGTAATGGCACATGGCCGTTACTTAAGAATATGTGCCTCAGAGCAAGACTGTCTGGATTCAAATCCAACCTCCGTACTCACTGTGTCAGCTGGGATGAGTTCTCTGTGCCTCAGTTGCCCTATTTGTAAAACAGCAATGATAATAATCCTGACCTCAGTAGTACTGGTGAGGATTGAATGAGTTAACATGGGGGCCAGCAGGGCGCTTTCTGTAAAGGGCCAGCTAGTAAATATTTCTGGTTTGCTGGCCATACTGTTTGGGTCACAACTATTCAACTCTGCCACTGTATCTCAAAATCAGCCCTAGACAACACATGCATGATTGGTCAAGCGGGGCAATAAAACTTTATTTATAAAAGTAGGCAGAGAGCCAACTTTGCCCTGAAGCCTGTAATTTGCTGACACTGAGTTAATGCATGAAGAAAGTGTTTGTCATATAGTAAACACTCAGTAAGTGTAGCAATTTTTTAAAAGACTTTTTTATTTGAGAGAGAGAGAGAGAGAGTGCGTGTGTGTGTGTGTGTGTGTGAGCGAGAGAGAGAGAGAGAGAGAGAGAGAGAGAGAGAGAGAGCAAGGGGAGGGGCAGAGGAATAGGGAGAGAGAGAATCCTAAGTAGGCTCCATGCTCAGTGGGGCCCCACACGGGGCTTGATCTCAGGACCCTGAGATCATGACCTGAGTGAAAATCATGAGTCACATGCTTAAGTGACTGAGTCACCCAGATGCCCCAGTGTTAGCAATTATTATTTATTCAAGAAGAAATTAAATCTCTGAGTACCTACTCTGTGCCAGGCACTGGTCTAGGTGCTGGGGATACAGCCCTGAGCAACACAGACCAGGTCCCTGAGCTGGTGGAGTCGCATTAGGGACTGGGGGGCGGGGGGGGGGGGGGGAGGGGGAGGGGCGGGCACGGAAGGAGTGAGGAAACGAATCAGGGAGAACAGCAGGTGGTGGTCAGGGCTATGGTGAGAATGGAGTAGGGGCAGGGAGAGCGATGTCAGGGGGACCTCCATGAGAGTTGCACTGAGGGTGGCCTCCCTGAGCCTGTGACATTTAAGCCGAGACCCCTGTGACAAGGAGCCCGCCGCGTGGCAACTGGGAGAAGAGAATCCCAGGCTGGGGACACAATAGGTCTGGCTCCCGCTTCTGCCCCGTAGCCCAGTTCTGAGCCGGCAGCAGGGTCTGCAGGACGGAGAGGAGGAGAGAGAGGAGGAGGAAGGGCAGGACAGAAAGGAAAGTCTGGGCGCCTCCGGATCCGCAGCTCCGGCGCTGCAATGGCTGCAGGAGGCACGCGTCTCCTCACCCTCTTGGTCCTCAGCCCCTCTCCCCAGGATATATCCCTTTGCTCAGCATCCCATCCATCTGCCCAGCTCCTCCCTCCCCTTCTCCCCTCCCACCGCCTGACTCAGAGCCCTCCGGTGCCCAGGCCGGCACCCACTTCTGCTCTTCACATCTGCCCCCGGGGCCCAGGCTTGCCGCAGCCAGCTCCCCACTACCCGCAGCCAGAGGTGCTCCCTTCCTGCCATCTGGCCAGTGAGTGGGAGGGAGGGTCGGATTCCCCTTCCTTCTGTGCATGGGAAGCTGGGCATCCAGGCACAGGGAATGGGGAGAGCTTCCCTGGAGCCACTCCCAGAAGCAGACCCTGGAACTGGAAGAAAACTTGAGAGTCCTGCCCTCCAGTGCATGGTCCCCTAACGTTTTGTTGGTTGAGAAAATGCCTATGTACCTATGGATTCTTGACTCTGTTCCACATCCCCTGTCTTCCTTTCCTTCACATCCAAATTTGCAGCTTCTCTTTCTCTTTTTAAAAAACATCTTTATTGAGGGCGCCTGGGTGGCTCAGTCGTTAAGCGCCTGCCTTCGGGTCAGGTCATGATCTCAGGGTCCTGGGATCGAGTCCCACATCAGGCTCCCTGCTCCGTGGGAAGCCTGCTTCCCCCTCTCCCACTCCCCCTGCTTGTGTTCCTGCTCTCGCTGTCTCTCTCTCTGTCAAATAAATAAATAAAATCTTTTATTTTTTTTAACTTTTTTAATTTATTTATTTGAGAGAATGAGAGAGAGAGAGAGAGAGAGAGAGAGTTGGGTCAGAGGGAGAAGCAGACTCCCCTCCGAGCAGGGAGCCCGATGTGGGACTCGATCCCGGGACTCCAGGATCATGACCTGAGCCGAGGGCAGTCGCTTAACCAACTGAGACACCCAGGCGCCCAATAAATAAAATCTTTTAAAAAAAGGGTATTTATTAAAAAAAAAACATCTTTATTGAGGTATAATTGATATAGAAAAAAACTGTACATATAATGCATACAATGTGATGAGTTTGGACATATGGGTATGCCTGTGAAACCATCACCACAGTTAAGGTAGAGGACATACCCACCACTTCCAAAAGTTTCTTTGTGTCCCTTTGTGTTTTGTTTTGCTTTGTTTTATTTTTGTGGCAAGAACACTTACCATGAGATCTACCCTCTTAACAAAACTTTAAGGGAACCACATAGCATCGTTCACTGGGGACACCGTGGCCTTCTCTTACTAAACGTTATGGCTCACACAGAATTCCATGGCATGGCCGAGCCCAGGAACGAGGTGATGTGACATCACTCTTCTGGAGACAACACATTCTAAACTCCAACAACTTTTGGAGCTGGAGCCAGCCTGCCCCGGTGACAGCTACAGTAGGTTGGCTCTTGCCAGCCTCTGTGTCAGAGGGATGGGTTTCCTGACCTGGTCCCAGTTCCAGGTTACACCCTTCTGGGGGGCCTGGAGCCCTCTGTCCCCTCCTTCAATGCTCACTTCCTTAAGAAGCCTCGTCAGACATTGTCCCCAACTCTGATGCCCTCAGTGGCTCTAGCATCTCCCTCAGAGGGCGCGCCTCAGAACCAGCCCTGGCCGGTGTGCCCCTCTTACCCCAACAGGCCTGGGAGGGCCAGAAGGGTGCCTCCCCTCTCCTTCATGGCCTTCACTACCTCCCCAGCTGGCTGGAAGAGGGTTTCTAGAACTGCCTGACTCACCCACAACTGGTGTTGTCAGGCTGGCTGTCATGTGGCGGGTCCCAAGCGGGTTAGGAGGGCAGCACGGGTTGGGGTGGGTGGGTGTACTCCCAGCCCATTCGGGGGCCTCCCTCCCCACTCCGTGTTGTCCTGTGTTGCTGTCTTGGTGCCCAGGAGGCCGGCTGGGGAAGGGAAAGTCTGACCCCTCTTCCTGTCAACAATGACTTTCTGCTCAGAGCTGACCCCTCTGGGGTGAGTCACCGGGAAGGGCAATCAGCCTCTGCCAGTGGAAAGGAAGTATCAGTGTGTGAGCTTTCCTTCCACAGCCCAAGACTGCCAGGGGTCTGCGGCTAGATGACGGCCTTCCATCGGACAGAAGCGCTCACAACACCCCGCTGAGGCCCCCCAAAATGTGGGTGGTCTCTAGTCCATCTGGTGTTCTTAAACATGGCTTTGGCCATGTCCAGCTTGCTTACAATCTTTAGAGGCTCTTCACTTCCTCTAGAATAAAGTCCAAATACCTTAGGTTGGCCCCAACCTCCCTTTTTGACCTCATCGCCCTTCACTACCCTCATGCCCTTGGCCCGAATCAGGGTGGCCTCCTTCACTCCTGAATGTGAGAGCACCCACAGCCACCTCCACTCCTTTGCCTTTGGCATGCTCCTTGGGGGCTCCAGTGTCTTTTCCTTCCCAGATGTGCCTATACTTTACACCCCATTTGCACTCTCACATCATCCATCCTTTCAAAAAATACCCGTTGAATGCCTTTGTGTGTCAAGCCCCGGGCCCAGGGCTGAGGTTTCTACCACCAACAAGCTGGACAAGATAAGCATTCAGGCTTGCGGAGGGTACAGAGACACACACAGGCATTTGCAATGTAGGAAGGGGGGCTCAAGGCATTAGGGAAACACCTGGGAAGAGCACCTGGCCCCACCTCGAGAAGATCATGGAGGACTTGCTGGAGGAGATGACACTGCTGGTTTCTTAAGGAGTAAGGAGGAGTCAGGTAGGCAAGGGAACCAGGGAAAGAGGGGGCAGCAAGGATGTTGGGACCGGCAGAAGAGGAAAGTAGGAAGGCCCGAGGCAAGCGATGGTACATTCTAGGAACTGAACGTTGATCATAGAGTCTGGAGTCTAGGGTGCAAGGGGCATGGTGGGAGAAGAGGCTGAGAGCTTCCCAGTGGCTCTGCACCATTTGGACTTCATCCTCAGAGCCATGAGAAGCTGATGCAAGGGTTATTATTATTATTATTATTATAGCAGAGGTTCATACTGAGCAGACTTGCACCTTAGAGGGTCCAGAACTACTACAGCGAAGGCCGCAGATTGGAGGAGCGAAGGGAGCTGAGGCACGGAGGGAGGGTCCAGAGCTCCTCCCAGCTAACAGGACTTGGTGATTGCCTAGCTGGGGGTGGCGGGGAGAGCAGTCAGCATGGCTGCCAGGTTTCTGATGAAGCAGTGGGGAATTCGGTTGCGAGGAGCAGTCTGTGGGTAGGAAGATGATGAGTGCAATCTTGAATGTGTTCAGTTTGGGCTCTCCGAGGGGCAGTCAAGGGCAAGCGGGTGCCCCCCCCCGGGGTAGACAAAGCTAGATCTCTGGACAGAGAGAGGTCCGTGTGGAGGGATTGACTTGGAGGCCCTGGGTGTATATGGTCATTGAACTGGGAGACGATGAAATGCCCCTCTTCCATGAAGCCTGCCCTTGCCCTCCAGCTTACTGTACCCAGCCCTAGCCCTCCCTTGACATCATACATGCTGCCATGTAGGATTAGCTGTCCTCTAAGTATGTCCCATCTTCCTGATCAGAGAGTTCTCAGAGGTGAGCCTGTTAGGAGACCCTTGCAAAGTCCTCATAGCAGGAGTAAGAGCCTGAGCCAGAGAGAGAGGGGAGAGATACAAGAAATATTTTAAAAGCGGTTTTAGTGGGGCTCATGATTGTCTGGGTGTGCGGGGTGAGGGAGAAAGAGGAGTCCCAACTAATCCCAGTTCACTGGGCTGGGGGTTAGTTTAGAGGACAGGAAAGGGGACAGGTTTCAGGAGGAGGAAAACAGGTTCCGTTTTGGACCCATTGATTTTGTAGTGATGCCTGCGGAAGGAACCTCTAGCTGGAGAAGTCGAGAAGGTCACGGGACCCTGGAGTCTGAGGCTAGGAGGAGAGTCTGGAGTTATACATGAAGCAGCCTCATCCACCACCCCTCTCCCTGCTCCAGCCACATCGGCCTTCTTTACAAGCTCATTTCTCGCCTCAGGGCCTTTGCACTTGCTTTTTCCTCAGCCCCAAACACTCTTTCCTTCCACTTTCACATGGCTTGTGCATACAGATAAGTCGGATCCCTCTGGAGTAGCCCCTTACCCCATCACTTGCTCTCGGCTTAATCTGCTTCAATTTTTGCCACAGCACGGATCATTCTCCAACCTTCTGCTGTGACTCGTTTATGTGTTTTTCTGTCTCTACAGCTGGAACTTAACTTCTTTGAGGGCATGGTTTGGTCCGTCTGGTCCACCTCGAAGGCACCTGAGGGGTGTTCAGTGCCGGCAGCTGGTGAACACAGGTGACAGAATAGCTCAGCAGGGAGGGGACCGCTGTGCCAGCAGCAGTGGCCGAAGGGTGTGGAGTGGACACGAAGTGGGAGAAGGGCTGGGGCAGAGGCTGACACTTCAGGCAGGGGAGAGGAGCCCCAGGTAGTGTGTGCAGGGCCAAGATGCCCAGGGAGTGCAGAGCCTCAGCAGGAGGAGGGGACCCAGAGAGCTCTGGGCTGGCAAAGCCCCTGGGAGCAGGCTAGTGGAGTGCGGGGTTCGGACCCCGGACACAGTGAGGAATGAGCTGGGAGGCTGGAAGAGAAGAAGAGCTGCTAGACTCTGTTCCAGCTCCCTGATGGAACCTGGGGGTGGGGACGGAGGCACAGGGGCTTCAGTGGTGATGAATGATGATCACAGCCTCCATCCGGCTCTCCTGGCCCCACTTTGACAGTGAACTCCCCATGCAGAGTAATCTCAAAAGCATAAATCAGATCATGTCACTCCCCTGCTCAAAAACATTACTTAGAATAAAACCCAAACTCCCTAATGTGATAAACAAGGCCCTCTGGGCCCTGGCCCTGCCTTCTCCTCTGACCTCATCCCCCCACGCGGGCCCTGCTCACTCTGCTCCAGCCACATGGGCTCCAGGCTGGCCCTTGGGCCAAGAACCTCCCTGCCTCAGGGCATTGGCACTGCTGTTCCCCCTGCCTGGAATGCTCTCCCCAGATTGTCACCTGGCTCTCTCCTGCCCTGTAGTCAGGTCTCTATCCAAATGTCACTTCCTCCAAGAGGCTTTTCTTGAGCATCCTAAGAGGGAGCTATCCCATCTTCTGCTGCCTTCTCCTGCCTTCTTTGTCTGCATGGCCAAACACTGTATCTACTATACATTAAATATGTAGTTATTTGTCAGTTTCTTATTCACCTTCCCTACTGAAGTGTAAGGTCCAGGAGGACATGGATTTTTGTCTGTTTTCTTCACTGCTACACCTTTTTTTTTTTTTTTAAGATTGTACTTATTTATTTGAGAGAGAGAGTGAAAAAGCACAAGCAGGAGGAATGGCAAAGAGAGAGAAAGAAGCAGGCTCCCTACTGATCAAGGAGCAGGATCCTGGGATCCTGATCTGAGCCGAAGCCAGACACTTAACCAACTGAGCCACCCAAGCGCCCCTCACTGCTACATCCTTAGCACATAGAAGAGTGCCTAGCACATAGTAGGCATAGATAAATACTGTGTGGGGTGGTTGTTTGAATAAATGAATAACTGAATATCTAAAGCAAAGTTGCAAAGAGTCCTTATATGCAGTGGCTCTTCCGTGCAGCTTTGCCGAGGTCATATTCTCCTTGTACAGAGAAACAAGCCCAGGCTCAGAGCAGTTGAGTGGCTTTCCCAGATGGAGCCAGAGCCCAGGGAGGTGAGCGCAGCAGGTGAGCACAGACCAGACCCTAGGCTCTTCTCACGGGGCCCTGTGGACCTTCTATGGAGAGAACTAGCCTAGCCTCCCTAGCTTTCTCCCGGTTTAGGTGGGGTGATGAGAGGAAGACTGTGAGGGGAATCAAGAAGGTCCAGGGAGAAGTGCTGGCAGGGGAGGAGGAGGAACCCTCCTCTAGGAGGAGCCAGGAAGGGCAGGGAATGCCTGGGAGGGGTTGGGGTGTGGGAACCGTGGGAACCACGGGACCGGGCTGGGTCCCAAGCCCTGAGGGACACCTTGGATCCCCGAGGCCCAAGTCTACCTCCAGGGGATAAACAGGCATTTGCCTCAGGAAGGGATGCCCCTGCTACTGAAGTGCTGACCTGGTAGCACTTTCTACCCTCCACCCCTCCCCTCAGAGCTGCTGGGAATTCCCCACTTCCGGGTAGGAACCATAGAACCCTGGGGGGAATTTCCTCAGCCCCGGAATGTGGGACACCTTCCAGCTTTTATTAGAACTTCTTCATGCTCTGCATAACAACTTCTCCTGGCTCCCTACAGATAAATTTGGAGAGGGTGGGTTGAAAGGAAAGGACAGAGTCTCCTGGGGACCTCTGTACCTGCTCTAGGAGCAACCCTTTCCCCTCACATCTCCCCACACTTAGGGAACGGGTTCCCTCCATCCAGCTGTCCTCTCCTTAAGGTGACTCATGGCTCAGGCCACAACTGCAAAGGTGCACCTCTAAAACCAAGATGGGGCCCAATCCCAGCTGGGGGAGGAGGCTTCTGCTGGTGCATCTCAGTGCTCCAGTCCATTTTCCCAGTGAGTCACTCTGGCCGGCTCCCTGTAGTTCCTGACCCTGCCTCTGTTTGCTGGAAGCTTCCCTTCCCTGTGTCTGGGGCCACATGCAGGAGAGCATGGCTATAGGGTGGGCTGGGGGGTGGCGTCAGTCAGCTAGCCCCAGGGGCCCCCCAGGACAAGCTGTGACCCACTGGTGCCTGGGTCTAGACAGCAGTCACATGAATCGTGAGCACTCGTCTGGTCTGAGACACCTCCCAGGCCAACTGTTTACTCACAGGTCCCCAGAGCACTTGCTACTTCTGAGCAAGTCTTTCTCTCAATTCATTGCAGCGAATGTTGACCCTGCCAGACCTCATGCAAGGCATTGGAGGGAAGAGGAATAAAAGAATGAAGAAGACACAGCTCCTGCCTTCAGGGAGCCTGAGGTTCATGCTAACAGAACAGATCACCTAGGGGGCTTTTATGACACACCAGGCTCTGGGCGGGGGCTTGGGGACACAGATGAATAAAACATCTTTCTGAACTCAAGCGACGTAGGTTCTGCCTGGGGAGAGAGGTGTACGCGGTAACTCCACTATATATGGTGGTCTCTCGCCCATCTCAGCATGCGCCCCAAGGCTCTGTCATTGCCTTTCAGCTAGCCAGCACCCCCACCAGGACATGAGCACCTTGAACGCAGGGGCTAGTGTTCTCTCTTCGTATCCTCAGAGTCTCACACAACGAAACATATTTGCAAGGTAAGTTACACAAAGGACTTCTAAACAGCTGGCTGTATCACAAGACTGAAAATACATGCTAAATAGAGATCTTGGCAATTTCCTGCCATTGTTGTGGAGGAGGGAGTTAATTCTGAACGTGAGGATCAGATAAGGTGTGATCAGCTAAGCCCTACAGGATGGAGGAGGAGAATGAACGGGAAGAAGGAGATCCCAGGCTGAGGCGATAGCAGGTACAAAGCCCCAGAGTCAGGAAGAAATATGGCTTATTACAGCAAATGTAAACTAGCCTAGAGGGACTGGTATATGGTGCATGGAGGGAGGAGCAGAAGATGTGGAGGCAAGGTCATGGGGCAAGGTCAAGAGGAATCATGAAGACCATGGTAAGGAGTTTGATCTTTGGTCTGTGGACACAGAGATCCTCTGGGAAATATTAAGAACGGGAGTCATGGAGACTAAGCAGTGTTTTGGGAAGATTATACTGATGACTTGAAGGGTCTATGTGGTGAAAGCATTGCTACGAGTGTCTTCTCTTTGGCCTTGGCCTCTTGAAGAGGGGGAGAAGCTGGGGGAAGTCGGGATGGGGGATGTGTGGAGAAATTACCTGGGAAGCCACTGTGATGTTGGGAGACAGATGACAACGATGTGAATCAGAACAGGGGTACTGGCAATAGAAGAGGTGGAATGAGTGACCAATTTGATATAGAAAGTCATACTGAATTTTCTAGCCAGAGTGTCCAAAAGAACACAAGAGAAGTCATAGGCTCCTGGGGTTGGGGGAGGAAGATGAGGCATGCTGGTCTGGGTTGTTACCAGTACTGGCCCCTTGGGCTCCTTAAGTAACATTGAGAAGAGAAGGACTCCTAGAAGATTCTCTTAGTCCTGTTGCCCTATTGCCAACAGGCTGGATGCCTTCAGCCTAGGAGGACACGGAGGAATCCATTTTGTTTGTCTTCCTACCCACCACCATAGCAACCCACGTGATCTGACAAACAGGGATGCATTGCCAAGAAGCAAGATGTGTGGAGGACCCAAGAAGCAAGATGTGTGCTGTCACTGTGGATGATGTCAGCTTCCATGGTGTGACCCAGCCCACACCCTAGCCTCTTAGTAGCTTGGCTTCGCTATCTCTGACAACCTTCTGTCCCACTGTGTCACGGCCACCCACTCCCATAACCACTCCCCAGACTTAGTCACTACCCAGAACTCCCCCACCTCTGAAATCACTGACTCTGACATCCTTCTATCCTCCCCTCGTATTCACTCAATCATTAGCTTGCACCTGCCTTCTGTGTCCATCCGAAGCACCTGTCCACGGCCCCCCTTCCTCCCTGTCCTTCCTCTTTCTTCACCCTCATCTCTCATGGCTTAGATTGTGCGACTCAGAATTTCATTCATCCTTCCCTTGTATGTAAATTCCCTTTGGTTGCACCACCTGGCAAAAACCCAACTGTGGGTCAATGAGCTCTGTTTTTCCTCAGAACCGTATCCAAGTCGGGGGTGATTTCTGCTGAGGAAGACCACACCAACAAGCTGACTGGATCCACATCACTGGTGGTCACCAAGCTCAACCAGGTCCTCAGCACTGCCTGCTGTGTTTTCCCTGGTCAACACCTATTCAACTCCTTATACAACCACCTTTTAAAACCTTATCCACCCCCCCAAAAAATAAATAAAACCTTATCCCCCTTCAACCCTTCTACGTGTTTACCTCCATCTTCATATCAATGGATGATATCACCTCTTCCTTCAAAGACAAAATAGGAACCTCGAGGCAGGAAATCTTTCGACATCGGGCCAGCCGTTCTATCAACCCGCCTGTACCTTCCATGTGCCTCCTGGTGTAATGGAAGGTGTATATCCTTCTGTTTAATCTTGCCTCTTATTTTCTGGATCTCAACTCTTCCGTTCTGCCATGTCAGGGATCCTGCCTCTTCTCTTCTCCCTCATCTTCAGCTTCTCCCTCTCTACTCCTGTCTTCCCATCAACATTTAAACAAGTTCAAGTCTCTAATATCAAAATTAAGCTTTTAGCCCTGGTGCATTTGATTTGTCTGTTCTGAGTCATTTCTACCACTCTTAGCTCTGTAACATTCTCCTTTTTTCCCTTCTTTTTTTTTTCCGCTACCCAAACCCTCAATGTTGGAGTTCATCAGACCCTGTCCGAGGCCTTGTCTCCTCTGCATATTGACCCTAAGCACCTCTTCATTTCCAATGCTTCAAGTGCTTCTCTATGCAGGCAATTGTCAAGCATATATCTCTGTCTAGACCTCTCTCCTGAGCCTCAGATCCATGCATACAATGGCCTATAGGGTTATCAGGTTTAGCAAATAAAAACATAGGATGCCCAGTTAAATTTGAATTTCAGCTAAACAATGAAAAACTGTTTTAGCATGAGTATGCCCCTTGTAATATTTAGGAAAGATTTATCCTAAAAATTTATTTGTTCTTTTTCTGAAATTCAGATTTATTCCTTATTTTATCTGGCAAGCATGCATGACTTGGCATCTTTATGGAGGCCCCACATTAACCTCCACTCCACATACCCACAACTGAACTTCCCATGGGACAAACTAGACCATACACTGCATCATATAAGTGAAAAAAAGCAAAGTTGTCCCTGGCTCCATTGCTCTTCTTTAGCTCCTGAATCCTCCTAAGTGTCCCTAAAATCTGACCAGTCCTCTCCAGTGACAGCCGTCACCCTGAAGAGGCCACCATCATCTTCTACGCACCACAATGTCCTCTCTGGTCCCTCATATGTGACTGCCACATAGCAACCCAAAATATCTTATTGAAATGCACATTTTTATCATGGTTCTCACCGGTTTAACTTCTAAAGTTTGAAATCCTTACCACCACCGCCCCTCAGGCCCTGCACGTCTTGGCCTTTGCCCACCTCTCCCTCTTTATGGGTCACTTACTCTACCATCTACAGCCACTCTGAGCGCCAGTCTTGAGCCCACTCTTGACTCGGGCCTTCCCACATGCTCTTACCTCTGCCTGGAACAATCTTTTCTCTCTCTTTTCCTCTTACCCATTAATAATCCCTTAGGTCTCAGCCCCTGTCCTTCACTCCCTGTACTCAATCTTGTGTTTCTCTTTTGGAACACTTAGCACTCTCTCCTCACCTGTTCATGCCTGGTCCTTCGTTAGACTGTGAGCTCCCCGAGGGCAGGATCCTGTCTGTCTTCTACTCCCTAACACAGTCCCTAGCCCAGAGAAGGAGCTCAGTTAATATTTCAGGGGTGAATGAGAGAGCAATCTGTCCCCCCATTCAGCCTGGGAGGTCTCCTCTTATCTTCCTGTGAGCTCTCAGCACGGAGCACTCCCCAGGACTGAACTCCAGTTTCCAGGTGGACTTAGAGTTTACCCACCACTACATTTCCCAGTGGGACATCTCAGTCCTCCAGGTCCAACCTCAGTAACCCAGACCCAGCCAGAGTTGTCTCAATCCTGCACGTCAATAGGAGAAAGCAGAAGGCAGAGTGGCCAGAGACAAGGAAGAGCAGGTAGCCTCCTGCAGAATGATGGCAGGCCTGAGGCTGGTAAACTGAGGCCAAGACCCAGCCATGAGGGCAGCCTTATTTCCAGGCCCGGCTCCTGAAGTGTGACCTCCAGCATGGTGACCCAAGTGTCATGGAAGCCCCCCAACAGTGGATGTGTCGAGCTTGGGGATTGCAGAGGGCTTCCAATTACAGGCTTTTGCAATTGAGGGCCTGGAATTGAAAGAGCAATCAAGGCTGTAGAGTCACCAATGAGCAAATGACCATCGAAGCTGCATGAGTGGTGAGAATGCCCCAGGGAGACCATGGGGGTGTCCAAGGAGATGAGATCGATGACAGAATTTGGGAGACGCCTGACTTAAGGGATTCAAGGAAGAAGAGTTAACTATAGAAGAAATAGAAAAAGAGGAACTAGAGCTGTAGAGAGAGAATCATGAAGCTGGATGGGCTGGGAACCCAGGAGATAACATTTAAAGAAGCAAAGATTGAGCAACAGTCAACTGCCCTAGAGAGGGTGAGCTCTGAGAAGTGGAAGCTGGGTTTGGAAAATGGGACGTCAGTGGTGATCTTTGAAGAGGAAAAATTAGCTTCCCTCTGGTTCCAGCCCCTTCTACCTTCACCCTGAATGCTTTCCCCTCCATGTCCCTTTCTATAAGTGAGGGAACCGTTTGGGATTTAGAGAGTAGTCAGGAAGAGGGAGAAAGTCAACCCCAGGCAAGCAAGCTCACGGCTTCTGTGTCTGGTCTCCAGAGCCTGTGACGGCTGAGGAAGGTGGTGGGATGGCCGCCACCTTTCAGAGGCTAACGGTCTAGGAGAGTTTCTAGCGCCGCTGCTCAGCTCTGCCCCTGCTCAGGCCAGGGGACTTTCTGGACGGGCCCCTTTTCTTGATCAGGCTCCTGTAGGCTGCATCCTTCTCAGTTTCTCCTTGCCAGCACCCACTCTTTGGCCTGGAGTTTGCCTTTCACCTCCGCTTCTCAGAGTCCCAGAACCTGCCTGCAGAGAGGGCCACAGTCTCCCCAGGTTTCCACTTTGTTCTATCCCCCAAGACAAGCCTACAACATCCTCCTCTACTTGCATCTACTTCAGGGAAACAAGCAGCAAAACAATCCAACCCGGGGTTGGGAGTTAGGAAGTTTGGCCACCAAGCAAAGCTCTTTCAGCTGTGTGTGGTTCCTGGTGTCTGCTCCTGATCCCTCCGGGGAGCCTCCATGGGCCTTGACCTCATGGCTTTGTTCCTGAGGGTAAGGCCTCCTTCTCCTCTCCACCCCAACACAGATATGCACACCCTGCTTCCCAGCCTTCCCCTCTTTGCTTCAGGGGGTACCCTAGCCCTTGGAGCCCTCAGGCCTGAGGGACCCCCATTCTACAGAACCTCAGGCTCATTCAGGAGTATCCCAATGGGAGGCATTCTCTCTTAGAAGACCATGGGGCAGATTACCCTTTCATACTAATATCTTATAATTAACACTCTTATCATGACACTGCCAAGAAACTTCCAGTGGTTCCCTGTGGCCTGGGATCTTAGTGGGAAACCCTTCACTGATGCTTCACTCCTTCAGGGCAGGCTCTGGGGGGACAAAGTACCTTCCTTTGGGAGGAGAGCAGTGAGAGAGAGTCCACTGATTTCTCTGCCCCAGAGGCCCCCTCTGAACCTGGGCATGTCTCCTCCCCAACACTGCCCCACCATGGGCCTCCAGCACACGAGGAATGGGTTTTTGGACAAGGTAGGACAGAAGGTGAGCTGGAGTAAGGAATGAGCTGCCTTGGGCTCCTGTGTGGCCAACTCCGGATGGCTTCTGCTCCAGCCTGACCCATTTTCTTAGGCCTCTGAACACTCTGGGCCAGAAAGGGCCAATAGACTTACTTCCGCTTGCCAGCTTTAACCAATCAGCGATGGCGACATTGAGAATGACTATGCATTCAGAGGCTGTGGGAAATAGTATGACCATCAGTTCACAATATCTTCCGTCGACAAGGGATGGAAGAGAGGTGTCATGTATGGCGTGTATTTGCCAAAATTGATCTATGCTCTTTCAGCCTCCCATCCTTGACTCAAGCAATTCCTCCTTCCTGGGAGCCCCCCACTTCTTCTCTCCCTGTCCAAATTCTTTTAAAACCAAGATTCTTCAGGGGCGCCTGGGTGGCTCAGTTTGTTAAGCGTCCACCTTCGGCTCAGGTCATGATCCTGGGGTCCTGGGATCGAGTCCTGGGTTGGGCTCCCTGCTCAGCGGGGAGCCTGCTTCTCCCTCTGCCTCAGCCCCTCCCCCTGCTTGTGCTCTCTCTCTCTCTCTCTCTCTCACTCACTCTCTCTCAAATAAATAAATAAAATCTTTTTTTTTTTTTTTAAAGACCCAGATTCTTCAAGAAGCAGGGCTATCTTCCTGCCCTCAGAAGAAGCCTCTTTCTCATCTGCACTGATTAAAGATAATGACTGTTGAGGGACATTTGGTTTGTTTTTAGTTTCCAGAGGGGACGAATAGAGCTGCTGTAAGCAATAAATACATAAGTAAATAAATAAAACCCCAAAAAGGTAATGACTCTTCTGCTCATTTGACATTAAACCCAGGCTGCCTTGTCAGGGGAAGTTCATTCTGGAGGGTTTATGTGTTCTCTCCGTTAGGAGACTGGGAGCTTCTGGGGGGCAAGGCTCACTGGTACCACTTGGCCTCTTGCTGAGGAGCAAGGCACAGAGCTCAGAGAGTTTGCTGAGTGGAAAACATGTTTCTACACAGCAGAGACCAGAGAGATCGTGGCCTGGGGCGGGGGTGCAGCTGACGGTTGGGTGCCTGAGCTGAATACACGGAGGGGGTACCACAGCCCCTTGGGTTTAGTCAGACGGGAGGCTTTTCCCTAGAAGTTAGTTTCAAAATCGGGGCGGGACCTGTCTGGTGAGAGGAGGTGGGGAAGTTCCAGCTCTGGGGAAAGTGTGAAGGTTCAGAAGCGGGAACTGTAGCATCTGCTGGGGGAAATCTCACTAGAGAAAAGGTCTAGTCCTTATTCCTTCTTGCACATGAGACCGTATGCACATTGTCACGTTGCTTTCCAGGTTTTCCTGGAAAAGCCTCTGCACCATATTGCCCCAAACCATGTGCGCAGGCCGCCCCCACGCTGATCATCAGCCTGTTGGTGGAGAAATTGAAGATGTCAGTGGTGCCCTGGGGGGGGGGTGGCCCGCAGTGCAAGTGGCCCGAGAGCTGTCCATTCAGGGATGGAGCTGAGATGTCACTGAGGCCTCACAGAGTCGTGATTTATGGGAAGATATTCTCTAGCCTCTCTGCTGGCCCTGTTTTGTAGGGGCGCTGTGTGTGTGTGTGTGTGTGTGTGTGTGTGTTTAGGGGAGGGGTGGAGGGGGCGGGGGGGGAGGGGTGGTAGAAGGAAAGAATGGAAATAAAAGACCAGATGCCTGATGTCTCCGCTGTGGCTAGGACCCTCCCCCACGGCCTCCTATTGTATTCGGTCACCCGTGCTTTGCTATTTAACCATTCTCACTGCGATCTGATTTGTGCGCGCTTGCTTACCCTCCCCTCCCATTTTACAGGCCCCTGGAAAGCAGACACTGGTTCTATTTCTGCTGTCTGCCTCCCCCACCCCAGGCCAGCTCCTAGCCCCGCACAGGGCTCCCGGGAAGCCTGGAGACATGCCAGTCACTGAGCCGACCGGCTGGCTGAGCGGAGAGTAGCAGGGGTTAATTAATCCTAGAAGGAAAGCCTCCTAGAAAAGTCCCAGCTGCCTGCTCCCCGAGGGCCCACAAAACTTCGTAGCAGCCTCTGCCAGCCCAGTGCCTCCGGTGCGGGACCCTGCCTCTGCTGGCTCTGGCTGGCCTGTCCCCTCCGGCCTCTCTGGGGACACATCGCTGGCCTTCAGTTCTGAGGATGTCAGCTGGTTCTGTCAACTGGCTGCTCCAAGGCCCATCTGAATGAATTTGGCCCCTCCCAGTTTTACGAGTCCCATTCCTACAAACATCTCCCGCCTTGCCTTCCTGCCCAGCCCTGGCCTCTGCGCTGAGGCCTCAGCCTGTTTCTTCTCCAGGCCTTCCTGCAGGCCCTTCTCTCACCGAGCAGAATTTGCTGGGCCCTGGCTCTGGGGGGTGTGGCAGTGACTTGGGTAGCAATAAGAGGACAGCAAGGAGTCCTGTTCTCCTGCAGCTCCAAATCCACTGGGGTGACCAGAATGCATTGCAAAACCCTGCGAAGCATGCTTGCTTGCTTGATAAGCACCACATGTGTATAGAGAGCGCTGGGCCCAGCCCAGCCTGGGCTCTCCTGGGTGGGCTGGGGTCTGGGAGGAACCCATGTGAAAAAATGGGAAGAGGATTCTTCCAAGAGCATGGACAGCCAACCAGTTCAGCTACTCACCAGCTGTGTGACTTTGGACAAGTCACCTAACCTCTCTGGATCCAGGTTCTTTTTTTTTTTTATTTAAAGATTTATGTATTCATTTCAGAGAGGGATGGGGAGGGGAAGAGGGACAGGGAAAGGGAGTCTCAGGCAGACTCCACGCTGAGCATGGGACCCGAGATCATGACCTGAGCTGAAATCAAGGGCGAGGCACTTAACGAACTGAGCCGCCCAGGCGCCCCTGGATTCGGGTTCTTCATCCACAGACCAAGGCTCCCTGATCTAGGATTCTGACAGTGCATGGCACAGAGCTGCAGCCCAGCTGCTGGACAGAGAGAAGGTCTTTGCCTACCCAGTGAGGTGGTGAGGTGGAGGCAGAGGTCCAGGCCAACAGGGATGGGCATAGGGCATGTGATCCTGAGTCAACTTCCCGTGATCAGGAGGTACAAAGGGTCACTCCTGAGAGGCCGTGGGGGCTAGAACCACATCCTCAAGTCTGGAGACCAGGTGCCTCAGGCCTGAGCGTCACCTCAGCGCTGTGTCCCCCACCCCAGTCCCACAGCTGCGGTAGGGGACAGAGGAACCCTAGCTGGGCAGGAGGTGGGCGGCTGCAAGAGCCACATCAGCCCCAAGCAGTCCAAACAAAGATGAGCTGTCTCCCCCCAGCTTGAGGTTGTTTATTTGCAAACACCAGCGTTTGCACTAGCTAGTGTTCTCCTGCCGCCTCGGCCAACAGAGGCTGTCTGTGTGCCATGCCCCACCCCCTTCCCGGGGTCTGTCTCTGGCCTCCACCGGGGCCTCCTGCATGGACACATCCGTGGGCTCTTTGTAGCACCTCTCCCCACACGGAATCTGAGCAACGGAGTGGTCACTGGCAATTTGGGAGGCAGTTTAGAAGGGCAGGATTTGGGCTAGCCAACAGCATGTTAAGCAGGCCAAGTATGTGTCCTGTTACACCCCGGATGCTTGCCTCTGACCATGCTCAACATCCCCCTACCCCTATCCCCATCTCAGGGCCATGATATATCAGTGCTGGGAATCTAGGGCTCGGAGCGCCTCCGAATTGGCCTCCTGAGGTCCTGAAGCCCTGAATCCAGATCAAACCTCTCTGAAGCTTTGGCAAGGTCAGGGGCAGACTCTGTGCAGTGTCTCTCTGTGAGGTCAGACAACCCCTTTCTTGCGATTCTGTCCTTTGGGATAAGCACTTTCTATACAGGGCCTCATCAAGCAGGTGACTACCCCACCAGTCCCAACAACCAAAGAAGAGAATGTTTTCTTCTCCACGGGAGAAACTGGGTAGGGTCCAGGGGCCTGGGCAGAGGGGAGACACTCAGAGAAAGGGGGGAAGGAAGTGGAAGAGGTGGGGGCTCAGCAGCAGGACCAATAGAAATATCCAGGCTCCCCCCTTGCTCAGAGGGAGCCCTGGAGGACAGGTCCCTGGCTTTGGAGCAGAGGCTTTGGGGTGGGACAGGGAGAGGATGGGTCTAAGGGTATCAGAGGGGATAGAGGTTGCCCCGTTCAGCCCCAGGACCACCTCCTAAGGAGAGAGGGACTCTTTCTTGCTCACATGCCCTGTCCTGGTCTGCTCTCTGGCCCAAAGGACAGGGACATCAAAAACACCCCAAAGCTGTGTCAGTGTGGCACACTGTGACCTGTGTCCCAAGGCTTAGGTCATCCCTGCAGGCTTGCCCCCATCCCAGGACTGGCTGAGAGGCTCCAAGAGAGGGTGTGGCCTCTGGTAAGAAAGCCAGATTGACCCAGAACTGCTCCTCAGCAGACTTGTGGGCTCAGTCAGGAAGGAGGTGTCGTGGGGGCTGAGGAATGGGCGTTGGACACGTCAGAGACCTTGGGCCTCGGGAGCCTTGAAGTCGGGCAGCGGAGGGTACAATCAGGGACCCCAGCTGTGCAGGGGACAGGCTCAGGGACCCCTCTGAACCTCTCTTGACCTCTCTGAACTTCAGTTTCGTTCAACTGGGGATAATCCCTATGAGAAAGCAGTGTGTGTGTGTGTGTGTGTGTGTGTGTGTGTGTGTGTGTGTGAAAGTGCCTACCACAGATTTAAGTGTTTATACATGTTTAAAGCCTCCCTTCTGACTCAGGCAGGCAGCAGGTTTTTATGTCTGACTCCTCAACACAACTTCAGCAAGGAACCCAGAAACCATCCAGAAACTTCTAGCCTGGGCTCGCTGCTAGGCTGGCTCTTGGCAGCCTTGGACCCAGCCTTGGACAGGCAGAGCTCTGCACTGATAGTGGGAGAAGCACCTTGGTGTCTTATTTGAAGTCACCCTTAAAAAGAGGCCCAGGGGGGCGCCTGAGTGGCTCAGTCAATTAAACGTCTGCCTTCAGCTCAGGTCATGATCCCAGGGTCCTGGGATGGAGTCCATGGATGTTTGGGGACTTCCTCAGAGGCCTTGGGCAGACAGGTGGGCTGAGTCAGGGAGGGAACAGGTGGAGGGGAAGGCAGGGAGGCTCAGCAGCTGCTGCAATCCAAATCTGGAATTGCTACAGACACAGTCAGCTCTGAAACACCCCTCGCTGTCATCCCTGCGCCTACGCTGGGGGTGCTGCTTTCCCATCCTCAGGATTTCTTCTGCCCTCCCGGACCACAGTTTTCACAGTTTGTAGGCAAAACACCTGGACTGAGAGATCGAACCCTGATCTCACTCAGATATGGGGGCAGCGTGCGTGCGTGTGTGTGCTCCCCTGCTCTGCGGGGAGCCTGCTTCTCCCTCTCCCTCTGCCCCTCCCCCCTGCTTGTGCGCTCTCTCTCTCTCTCTCTCTCGCTCTCTCTCTCTCAAATAAATAAATAAATAATCTTAAAAAAAAAAGAAAAAGTACAGGGCATCACAGGGCTGAGGTGGCGGGGTTCTGACCTTGAAGTGAGTGGTGCAGGGCTTGTGGATTTCCACCCTCTCAATCTCCCCTTCCTCCCTCCCTACACACACACACACACACACACACACGCACACACACGTGCGCGTGCGCGCACAAGCACGCACGCTGCCCCCATATCTGAGTGAGATCAGGGTTCGATCTCTCAGTCCAGGTGTTTTGCCTACAAACTGTGAAAACTGTGGTCCGGGAGGGCAGAAGAAATCCTGAGGATGGGAAAGCAGCACCCCCAGCGTAGGCGCAGGGATGACAGCGAGGGGTGTTTCAGAGCTGACTGTGTCTGTAGCAATTCCAGATTTGGATTGCAGCAGCTGCTGAGCCTCCCTGCCTTCCCCTCCACCTGTTCCCTCCCTGACTCAGCCCACCTGTCTGCCCAAGGCCTCTGAGGAAGTCCCCAAACATCCAAGTCCTGGCTACCCCCTACTTAATTCTGGATACCCCAGTAAGTCTTGAGGTGTATCCAAAAGAAGTCCCCAGCACATCGAAAACATTAGGCCTGGGGAGCTCTGTAGCTTTGAGGCAGATTGGTGTAAGGGGAAGAGGGGGTGAAGTACCAGGCCAGACAAAGTCAGGCGAGGTGAAGGAACTGCTGTCCTGAGCCCTGGGCACAGGATGTGCCCTTCTGCCTCGTGGGTCCCACCAGCCTGAGGCATCCAGGCTTTGCCACCTGCGTGCTGAGTGACTATAGTCAGTTTGTTTCTCTCTCTGGGCTGAGGAGACTAGTTCCCACCTCCTGGGGTTGTAAGGATGGAATGGGATCGGGGTGCAAAGTGGGTGACCCAGGTCCCGGCCAGGAGTGGGTAGTCGGGAGCTATAATAACATGCATGATCTCAGTTAATGGCAACTCCATCCTTCCAGGAGCTCAGGCCAAAAACTGTGGAGTCGAAAGAAACAGTCAACAAAACTAAAAGGCAGCCTACGGAATGAGCAAACAACATATCTGATCAAGGGTTGGTATCCCAAATCTACAAAGAACTTATCAAACTCAACCCCCCAAAATAAACCCAGTTAAGAAGGGCAGAAGACACGAATAGGCACTTTTCCAAAGAAGACTTCCAGATGGCTAACAGACACATAAAAAGATACTCAATATCACTCAGCATCAGGGAAATACAAATCAAAACCACGAGGAGATACCATCTCACACCCGTCAGGATGGCTCCAATTAACAACACAAGAAACCACAAGTGTTGGTGAGAATGCAGAGAAAGGGGCACACTCTTGCACCGTTGGTGGGAATGCAAACTGGTGCAGCCACTCTGGAAAATAGTACGGAGGTTCCTCGAAAAGTTAAAAATAGAGCTCCCCTAAGACCCAGCAATTACACTACTAGGTATTTACCCAAGGGAATTAAAAATACAGATTTGAAGGGGTATGTGCACCCCGATGTTTATAGCAGCACTATCAACAATAGCCAAACTATGGAGAGAGCCCAAGTGTCCATCAGCTGATGAATGGATAAAGAAGATGTGGTTATGTATATACAATGGAATATTACTCAGCTATCAAAAGAATGAGATCTTGCCATTTGCAACGACGTGGATGGAGCTAGAGGGTATTAAGCTAAGTGAAATAAGTCAGTCAGAGAAAGACAAGTACCATATGATCTCACTCATATGTAGAATTTAAGAAAGAAAACAGATGAACATATGGGAAGGGGGACAAGAAAAAAAAGGAGCGAGGGAAACAAGCCATAAGAGACTCTTAACAACAGAGAACAAATTGAGGGGGAGGGCGGAAGATGGGTGGGGGATGGGCTCGATGGGGGATGGGCATTAAGGAGGGCATTTGTGGGGACGAGCCCTGAGTGTTGTACGTTAAGTGGTGGATCACTGAACCCTACTCCTGAAACCAGTATTGCACTGTGTGTTAACTATCTAAAATTTAAATTAAAAAAAAAAAAAGATAAACACAGACACAGAAACCATGGAGTCAGCCTTGACTCCTTTCTCTCTCACATCCCCCGTGAAAACTACCAGGAAGTCCTTTTGTCTCTCCCTGTAGCCAGCACCCCGTCTCTTTTCACCACCTCTTCAGTCTTTTCTCAGCATAGTAGCTACAGGGATCAAACCTTCCGTGGCTTCCTGTTTATCTGATGGCCTACAAGGCCGCTGTTGACCTGCCCACCCTCACCTCTCTAACCGCGGCTCCCACCACTCTCCCTATCACTCCCCCTGAGCCTCGCTGACCAACTCCGGCTCCTCAGGGCACGCGGGGCATGGGCTCCCCCCTGCCTGGGGGGCAGGGTCCCTGACACCTGCAGCTCGGTCTCTCCTGCCCTCTGAGGCCCACCTTGCTTGCTGCAGTTCACGTCGCCCCCCACCCAAACCCAGAACCCCTTCACCCCCTCACCCTGCTCCCATAGCAGTCCTTCACACCTTCTAGCATACACCATGTAATGGACTGATCTCTTCTGTTTAATGTCTGCGGTCTATCTGCTCTTGCCAGAACGGAAGGTGCAGGAGAACAGAGATCCTCATTTTGGCATCCCAGGCACCTAGGACTTGATCAATACGCATCGGGTGAGGGATGGGATCTCCTAACGACCCTGTGAGGTGGTAAAGACAACCGATTTCTTTTAATGACAGAAAACCCCAGGGTTTTTTTATAGTTAACTTCTGATCCTTCCCGGGAGCCTCGGGTCAGGGTGGGGGTCACTGCCCTGTCCCCCGCAGCCCCCTCCCCTTTTTGATTCTCCTGCCGTGGGGGTGCTGCCCCTTTCACCATTCTGGCACAAGCACAGAAGCAAAGCAGTTCCTTTGGCTCCCCTCTGCACAGCTAAAGCCAACTGGAACTTTCCTGAGTTTTTACTACTTCCTCCTATGGGAGAAAAATTAGGAAAATTAACACAGAGAACACAAGAAACATAAAAACGGTCTGGCTGACAAACTGCAGGATTCTTGTCCAGTCCTCAGAGCATGTAGGTTCTATCTGGTTTCCAGTACCTTCTGAGATGTCTGCATTCTCGCCTCTGGTGCCTGACCTGGATTCTCTCCTTCCTGGGTACCAGCTTCCCACTCGCTACCTGCTTTCCTCCTTCTCCCTCCCGCCCCTGGAGCTAGAAACTGACCCCCAAGACTTCCCAGCCATGACCTAGAGAATGCCACTTTTGGGGGACAGTTTCTTCTTCTGTAAAATGGGAAAAGGAATGCCTTGGCCTCTGCATCCTGTTGGGAGGGGCAGTAACAATATCGGTGTAATGGGCTTTGGGAACGTTCAGACTTCGCACTAACCTAAGATAAACGGGAGGTGTGCAGATGGAGTCAGGCCCTGCCCTGGAGCCAGGATGACAAAGGAACCCGAAATAGGGGGCAGCGGGTGCTGTTGACCCAGCTGCGATCTGCGAGGTCACCCGTGCCAGGTCAGTCACCCTTGCTGGGGGGACTTGCAATCTGATCACAGACAAAAGAGCTTTTTTTTTTTTTTTTAAGTTTTTATTTAATTTCCAGTTAATTAACATACAGTGTGCTTTCAACTAAACGAAGAACCTCTGTTCTCCTGACTAACTGGTTGTAGATGAGGCTGAGAGTGGGGAGCTGGAACACAAGCAAACAAAGGCTCAAAGTGGGGTCCTGCTTTGCTTGGCGGAATGAAATTCATAAAGTACCTACTATGTGCCAGACACGATGCTCAGTACTGGGGGTACAGCAGCAAACAAGGGAGACAGGACTCTTGCCCTCATGGGGCAGAGTGTCAATGAGGGACACGGACATACATTAAATGAATACACAAGTCATTACGATTTAACCACAGAGGCAAGAGTTTCAAAGGAGAGGCACAGGTGCCATGGAAGTGCATAATAAAGATTCGAGGGGGATGGGCTGTGGGTGTCAGGAAGGCCTCCCTGGAGTGCCACGTGCTCTGAGAACTAGTGGTGTAGTTTTGGAATGTTGTGGAGGTCCGGAGCCCACAGCCAAGAAAGAATTCTCGAGACATCTTTGGTGCAAAAAAGTGAGTTTGTTAAAGCCTGGAGACAGGACCCGTGGGGTAGGCAGAAAGAGCTGCTGCCCTGGGGTGGTGAGGAATGAATGGCTGGTTATATACTAGCGAGTTGGGGGAGGTCAGGAGAAAGCAAGATGTCTAAAAAAGGGACTTTCAGATGCTCAAGAAGACCCTCGGGCTACTGGAGGCCCGGTGATTGTCAAGCTCAGGTTGTTTTTCCTTCTAGTAAAGTATTTCCATTAAGACAGTTGGGAGTTTCCTGGAGGAACGTCTCTTACTCTTTCCTTTACTGAGTCCTTGTCAATGGGCTGCAGGTCTTAAAGAGGCTTAACTTTGTTTACATCTCCTTCTGCCTGTTTCCCTCCATCACTCACAGAAGGGAGGGGGATGTTAGGGCTCCAGGAAATTGAGGTGTGAGTCTCTGAAAGTTAGGCTATTGATGAGAATGCTTGTTCCTTGTTAATCACTAAGACATTGGTACACTTCTGGAGATGGTGATCTCTCTCAGTTAACCATTTGCTTCTCCCTCCCATTGGTCTTAGGGCAGCCAGGAGTGCCCGAGGAATGCCATGCCTGACCCACGGTGGCGGGGGGCGGTGGGGGGGCATGTCAGTTTGTGCTTTATCCTCACTTACCTTCTGCTCCCTCATCATTTGCAAGACGCTGTTCAGTTCCTTCCAGCAAGTCAAAACTGTGCTGGCCGCATGTTCCTGTAGCCTCCGGGAAGCTGGGCAGAGAGCATGGCTGGGAGGCCCTCGGCAGGGGCCAGGCCCTGGAGTAGGGGCTAGGACCAGGCAGTGATGCGGTGGGGAGGTCCTGAGGGGTGCAGACGGGGCTCTGCCCCACAGTCCTTCCAGACCCCACCCATCCCCCAGCACACGTGAACCAGTGGGGACAGGGCCGGCCAGATGCAGGGCAGCCCAGCCAGCCATAGATGCAGCGGGGCAGGGTTCCATGACCTCACTGTAATGGTGTCTCACAGCCCCGCCAGCAGGAGGAGAAAACAAACACTGAAAAGTCCCCTAGCGCTCCCAGATGTCTGTTCAGGAAGACTCAGGGCTCCAGGCTATGGGCAGCCTGCCCAGCTCAGGAGGCCTGAACGGAATTCAAAAGTGCTTGTTTCTCGCTAAAAAAATTCCAAGGATTGCTCAACATTCCTTTGACCCCAGGAGCTGGGGTTTGGCAAGAGGTGCTGGAAGCTGGGGACCCAGCGCCTGTGGGCCTGCCATACGGCTCAGGCTGTCAGGGAAGAGCCCCTCTGGCCTGCTCCCCTGGTTGGGGGGGGTGTGGGGGGTGCAGGAAGGGCTATAGAGACCCCGCCCCCTCCCACAGGCGCAGGGGCACTGATGATAGAGTGAACTCCAGGGGGGCCAGGAGGTGGAATGAGGAAACTGCAGACTGGGGCCCAGGTTCTTGGGCTCCAGTGCATAGCTGTTTTTTCAACTCTCAGGTGCCACCAGAGTAACCCACTAAGGTCAACTTTCTGTGGCCACTGGGAAGATGAGCTCCCTCTTCCCAGCTGTCTGTCTGAGAGGCTTGGCTCAAATGCCACCTCTTCCAGGCAGCCTGCTCCCTGCCTGGTTTGGGATGCCCCCGCTCCCCCCATAAGTTACTTAACACCTTTTGTCTCACATTACAGTTGTTTCTCTAAATGTCTGCTCTTCTTTACTAAGGAGGAAGGGCTCTGGAAGGCAGGTTGGTTCATGTCAGTATAATTCTGCAGGGCTCAACTGTCACAGAGATGTAGATACCAAGATGTTCACCACAGCGTTGCTTACAATAGTGGAAAATGGCAAGTTATCCAAATGTTTAAGAACAGGGGTTTGATTAAACACTTTAGAGTGTGCCCATATGTTGGAATGCTAAACAGCCACTGACAATTGCATATTTGAAAGTATTTAAAGATAGGAGAGAATATCAAAATCAACAAAGTTCCATCCCACTGATGAACCACTATTGACATTTTAGTGTGTCTCCTTTACCTGTTTTTTTCTATGTAGATCTACAAATACAAAAAAAATCCCACCAAAATGTGATGTGTGAGGAGATAAAAATTAAATTGTATTAAGCGTGGGGTTGCATTTTGGAAAATAATACTGGGTGGGGGGAGTCTATATTATCACAAAAGGCATAATACAAAGATGTTGAAAATTATACTGCACTCAGCACTCTACACTGAACTAAGAAAAACCCCAAAATGACCCTGAGGTTATCACTTCCTAACCTCACCCACCTCATCCCCAGAAGGGAAGGACAGCGGGTGGCCAGTTTGAGAATGAGGCCAGGGAGAAAGGAAGCCTACTGATTACATCCAATTTTGCATACTCACTGAATTTGACATGTATTTTTAATGAAATTAGAATCATACTATATATAATTATGTGTTTCATAGCCTTTCTTATTTAGCATTGTATCTTAAGCAACAGTCCATCTCATTAACTATTGTTTTCAAACCGGTCATTATTGTAACTGTCCTTGTTTTTTAAAAAGTCTTACCTTTGACTTCCCCCCCTTATCCATGGGGTGCAATTGCTGGGTCAAAAGGTATAAATATTGGGACGTGGGTGGCTCTGTCAGTTAAGCATCCGACTCTTGATTTCGGCTCAGGTCATGATCTCAGGGTCACGAGATCGAGCCCAGTGTCGGGCTCCATGCTTAGCATGGAGTCTGCTTGAGATTCTCTCTCTCCCTCTGCTGCTCACTCTCTCTCTCTCAAATAAATAAATAAAACCTTTTTTTAAAAAAAGGTATAAATATTTTAAAGATTATTGAAATATATTTCCAAATTTACCTCCAGAAAAGTTCTTCCAAATTATACTCAGCAGCCAAAGAGTGTTGCCTGCAGCCCTGTCCATGGGTGGCTTAGTTGTTGTTCAAGTGAGTGGACAGATCTGAGAACTATGTCCAAAACTAGAATTGATGGGGCTCGGTGATTGCTGGAGTGTGGGGGTGTAAGTGGAATGGATGGCATTGAGGTTCTTATCTCAGGTGTGTGTAAAGACGGGAAAGCCTTTAGCAGAGAGAGGGAAAGAACGAGGGGAATTGGGATCCGGAGAATAGAAATTCGGTTTGGGAATATTGCATAGTTAAACAAACAAACAAACAAACAAAAAAACCACACACAAGACCCAGAAGCAAAAAAATTTCCCCCAAAGAAAACATGTGAATAGTTAAAGAGTAACAAAGTGTCAATCTCATCATTCCATGAACTAAGATTCATTTGGTTGAAAATCATTGAAATGTTAAGTTTCACAAGTTTAGTTAAAGGGGGAGAGTTTAGGGAGGATTCACAAAAGCTGGAAGAGCAGAGATAGAGCCAGCACCAGATCCTCACACACTGACAAGATTCACTCTATCTCTCTTTATTTTTCTCTACAGGTCAACCTTATTCCCTCTGGGACTGGCATCGTCCGACATGGCAGGAAGCATGGCTTCCAAGAGCACCCACAGCTCACCTCTCATAGCTTTGCCTTTAGAGAGCTACTAGGACCTGCTCACATGGTCCCAAAGTCAAAGATCCCAAGGAAGAAGGGCTCCTATTCACCCAACACGGTCCATTAACCAAGCCTAGAGTGAGCTATTGTGACTGGCCACCTTAGGTTGGGACCCTTCCTTGGGCTAATAAACTGGGGGCAGGATTTGGAGGAGAATGGAGCAGGTATGCAAACCACATGGTTAGTGGGGAAAGAACTCTGCTCAGAAGAAGGGGGATGTAAAACGATGGATAGTCACTAGATTCCCCACATATCCACATGTTTCTTTCCATACAAATAATGCCCACAAATTTTCCTCTCTTACCATGTGCAACCATCATCCCTTCCCACTGGGATGTAACTCAAAGTCATCCAGCCTTCCATGTCCCACTCCAAGTCCAAAACCTACAAGATGAAAAATCTCTTTTTCCTCTGGTAGTTCTTGTGTATTCTTGATGTTCTGCAGTTCTAGAACAACATGGATAGGTAAGGATTTATTATTTATTCTATTCAGCGTTGAGTGGGCCTTTTCTGTCCAAGGATTCTGGTGAATTTCTCCCTATTATTTCTTCAGTCTTTTCTAGCATTTGCTCCTTTTTGGGAAACTTTTCTTGGATGGAGGCTCCCAAACTTTCTTCCATGTCTAGCAATTACCTTCTCATCATTTTCAATTTTTCTTTTTTTTTCCCTCTCCTGTGCTGAGTTCTGGGTGAATTCCTCAGTTCCATCTTCCAAAGCACTAATTGTTTATTCAGCTCTGCTTGGTCCAGAGTTTCCCTGATCTGTTGTTTTTATTTCAAGTATGGGATTTTTTTCATTTCCAGGGTTTCTTTTTTTTCTTTAAAGATTTTATTTATTTATTTGACAGAGAGAGACAGCGAGAGGGGGAACACAAGCAGGGGAAGTAGGAGAGGGAGAAGCAGGCTTCCCGCTGAGCAGGGAGCCCAAAGCAGGACTAGAGCCCAGGACCCTGGGATCATGACCTGAGCCAAAGGCAGACGCTTAATGACTGAGCCACCCAGGCGTCCCTCCAGGGTTTCTAATAAATAGTACCTCTTCCATATCCGCTGATTCTTGTTCGCTTCTTCCCTCATCTTCTGAAGATTCTACACACGCTCACTCACTTTATAGTCATTTTCATCTTGCTCTACTGTTTTCTTTTCATCTGGAGGGAGTTCATCTCCTGCAGATTGCTTTTGTTGGCAGTCTTTCTTCACATTAGTTTTCCCTGTTTCTTTTCTGTTCTCTATCCACAGAGATGTTTATCTTCTTTTGAAATGCGGCTGTGTCCTTCTATTTTCCTCTTTCACATGTCTCTCTTTCCCTGGAGGGTCAGCGTAGAATGCTGGGTAAGAGCTCAGGTTCTGGAGGTGGCCTGCATGCAGGTCTTGGCTCCGTGATTGGGTGGCTATGTGACCTCAGGCAGGTTTCTTCACCACTCTGAGCCCTAGTTCCCCCACCTGTAACTGAGGGATAATAACAGTACCAGTTGGGAGGATTGAGGGAGCTAGTGCGTATAAAGCTCTTAAACAATGCGTAAAACATAGTGACTGCTTAATACACGTTAGATGTTATTTCTACGTGTTTGGAGAAAATGAGTGAGTTTGGGTGTGGCTAGAAGTGATGCTCGAAGCATTAATTCTGAGGACCATTTGATGGCAAGTCCAAGTCCAGGGTTCCCAAGCACATTTGTTCCTCTTGGTCAAGTCTTCTCAGGGCTCCTCATGATCTTGCCCTCTTTGGGTATGTGATTCCTGTAGTCATCAACCACCTCCAACACTCTTCATGTACAATGCTGGTGGGAAGCAGGTAACTGTTATAAATGCCACCACTTAGAGCGGGTGAAAAGGAGGTGACACACAGTGGTCAGTGGTCCAGCTTTTAAACCACATCCAGTTGGACAGGGATGGTGAGGTCAGAACTGTGGTTGGTGAATATCACAGCATCTTGGCAAAGAGTGAGTTCTCTGGTCACCAGTCTGACTCTCCAGGTTTTGCCTATTGGAGGTATTTCCCTTGCCCACATCCACACGACCCTTCATGAGCAGAGTGGTGGAGAGGATTCTCTCCCTCAGGAGACTATACTGCCTCACAAACCACTTCCTGTTGGTCCAGTTACCTGGGAAATACCTCGGGATAGAGTTTCCCAAACCTGCTGGAAGACAGAAATTTCCCAGGGAATTTGGTGGAAAAAACTGATTCTAAATCACACCCCACATCTACTGACTCTCCACAGGGAGGTGCTTGGGAATCTGTATTTTTTTTTTAAGATTTATTTATTTGACAGAGAGAGACACAGAGAGAGAGGGAACACAAGCAGGGGGAGTGGGTGAGGGGGAAACAGGCTTCCCGCGGAGCAGGGACCCCAATGCAGGGCTTGATCGCAGGACCCT
Organism: Eumetopias jubatus; assembly: GCF_037043125.1. Taxonomy (NCBI): domain Eukaryota; kingdom Metazoa; phylum Chordata; class Mammalia; order Carnivora; family Otariidae; genus Eumetopias; species Eumetopias jubatus. The sequence continues at coordinate 14,987,223 of NW_028274810.1, forward strand.
GGGACCACAACCTGAGCCGAAGGCAGACGCCCAATGACTGAACCACCCAGGCACCCCCGGGAATCTGTATTTTTAACAATCATCCCAGGTGCCTCTTATCATCATGAACATTTGAAAAATAACTACCTTAGTGCGCCTGGGTGCCTCAGTTGGTTAGGCGACTGCCTTTGGCTCAGGTCATGATCCTGGAGTCCCAGGATCGAGTCCTGCATCGGGCTCCCTGCTCAGCGGGGAGTATTCTTCTCCCTCTGACCTTCCCCCTCTCCTGCTCTCTCTCTCTCTCTCATTCTCTCTCACAAATAAATAAATAAAATCTTTAAAAAATAAAAAATAAAAAAATAACTACCTTAGTGCTTGAAAAATCACACACCTCAGTTTGGCAGACTTGGGCTTTTATAGCACTTTAACCCCAAAAACCTTAATCACATGACTTTGAGTTTCATTTTGGGGGTCTCTGTTGGCCAATAACCAACCCCAGAAAGTTGTAAGTCATGAGGGGCATATGAGACCCCACCCACGTGGCTTCCAAAGTCTTAGAGCAGCTCTGGAGGCTCTGCCCTTCCCCTGCAGCTCAGCAGGAGATGTGTGGAGGGAAGGCACGGCTGGTTGCCCTGCCCTCAACATTGACGCTGCCCTGGGATTTTCACATCACACTGGGGTGGGGTGGGGAGAGACTGCCAATTCCTCATCAGGCAGGGAGCGTACAACATGAGGTGTTTGGCTGGTTTGGTCCTCCCCAGATACTACCATCCCAGTTTCTAGGAACTATAGCTTCTTCCTCAGTGCCGAACATGTAGGCTTTGGCTGTTGAACAAAGGGCATGACTCCGTGACCTTGGCCATTTGGGACTGCTGGCTACCAACAAAAAGACCTCTTTTAAAACGATAATTGTCTATCTAGTGGCTCCTTGAACGCTTGTTTCTTCTGCGCCGACACTTCGTCTCTCTCACAGCACCCTCCCAAAGGTTATTAGAAATCACTGACACATTATTTTATCCTGGTATTTTAGTACCAACTCTCCCAAGGTGTAAGTCTGAATGACACATGGTCTGAGTTCCAAGAGCCACTGGAAAATAATCTAACCAACTGTCTTGATAACATAAAAAAATAGGGAATGCAATTTTCCCCACCTAGGATCTGCGGATGGATGCCCCCGGGATGCCATCTCCTTGACCAACCTTGATGCGGCCTTTTGGGGGCTCATCAATTTCCACACCCCAGTTCAGGTTCCAATTTCTGTATTAAGATTCTTGCAGTGGTAAGTGACAGAAACACAACTCAAGCTACTTTCTGCAAAAGAGACATTTATTGGAAGAGTCACCCAGCCAGAAGAGCCAGGATGCAGCTGACTTCAGTGACGTATCCCGTGGAAACGTTCTCCCTGCCCCCCTGCCTGGTTTTCCTCTGCACGTCAGAGTCATTCTTTCTGCCAGGTTTTGTGCTGATGGCAGAAACATGCCCCTGGCAGCCGCTGTGACTCACCTCCCTCTGCACCAATATAGAAGGATGGGGTTTGTATTCTCTAATCCTAAAATTTTTAATTGCAAAGAAAGGTTCTGACTGGCCTAACCTGGTTAGGGATCCAACTTGATTTTGGACCACGTGCTTATGAGGGAGGAGAAGGTACACCTCCCAGAAGAGTCTTTTCTGGGTAGACAGAACAATAGATGTGCTCTGCCCAGAAAACCAAACAAATACAAATTAAAATGGCATTAAAGACCACTGGAATGAAATGAAATGAAGATAACCAAAGCAGTTTTCTATTGCTGGGTTAACAAATTACCAAAAAATTTAGTGGCTTAGAATAACCCGATGTATTTGCTTACATTTCTGTAGTCAGGAGTTTGACACATCTCCTTGACTGAGATCATGGTGTCGACAGGGCCATGTTCCTTCTGGAGGCTCTAAGGGAGGATCCATTTCCTTGCCTTTTCCAGCTGCCAGACTGCTCCCACAATCCTTGGCTCGGGGGTCCTTCCTTCTTTAAAACCTGCAACCTAGGGCTGAGTCATTCACACTCAGCCGTCTTTCTGGTTCCCTTCTGCCTCCCTCTTTCACTTCTAAGGACACTTGTGATTACACTGGGCCCAGCTGGATAATCCAGGATAATTGCCCCAACTCAAGATCGGCTGGTTAGCAACCTTAATGCCCCTTTGTTAAATAAGGTAACCTACTCAGGTCCCAGGGATTAAAGGGGACACCTTGGCACAAGGGGTGGGAGAGGGTAGTTTTCCACCTACCACAGCTGGTAAGAATGTAGTGAGTAGCTCCTCTCAAATTCTTCTGGTAAAGGTGGACATTTGCATAAAATTTCTGGAAAGAAAGTTGGTAGTTTGATAAAATTGGCCTTAAAATGTTCATATTGGTTCATTCAATAGTTCTAATTGTCTGTCCCAAAGAAATAATGCTAAATATGTGTAGGGGTGGAATTTATACACGAAAATGTTCATTGCCACTTTACTTATACCACCAAAACCTGGAAACAACCCTAATGTCTAGTGGCGGCAAGGCTAAGCAAACCAGATTCCATCCATACAAGGAAACATTTTGTTGACAGTAAAAAGTTTGTTTCTGAGAAGCTTTTAATGAAATGAAAATATTTGTATACCCTGATGTTAAGTGAAAAGAGGAGGACGTTTGTACTTTCTGCTCAGTTTTTCTGTGAACCTAAAACTGTTCTAAAGAAAAAATAAAGTGGGGTGGCTGGCTGGCTCAGTCAGTGGAGTGCATGACTCTTGATCTCGGAGTTGTGATTTGGAGCCCCACGTTGGGTGTAGAGATCACTTAAGAATAAATAAATAAAGTAGACTCCCTTAAAAAAAATAAAGTCTATTACTTAAAAAAAATAGGAGTTCCAATATCTAGAAGAATGACCATGCAATCCCCATGTTCAACACAAAGTTTTACGAAATCTGAATCATTGTGTAATACCTGTCAAAGCCTTTTTGTTCATTTTTTGCTTTCAGTGTTTGGAACTTGTTTTGACTTCTTAGTGCACACATTAAAATGAGAATAAAAAAGAGAACACAAAACAATCATGGATACAATATAATCTAAAAAAAGATGTACAAAAAAGCCTAGAAAGGAAAATGTTAATGGTGGTTGTTACCCTGTGGGTGGTGGGATTATCTGCAGGTGAGTTTTCCCTGTGTATCTAGCTTTTATTTCTTTTTAAATTGCCCCTTAGGTGCAGAGAACTGGGTTGATCATAATCCTTCAGGCAGAGCCACTTCTATTTATTTATTTGGTCTGTTTTCTGGTTATTTTGATAATGGAATAAGGACCCCCACACCTAATATTCAAAATGAAAGTACACCAAAACATACCGACCCCCTCAACACACTCTCCCTATTCAAGATAACAGTGAACCAGAATCCCATATTTCTCTTTTCTTAGCCTTCTTTTATTTAGTCTTATTGCATCTGTCGTGGGAATGCCAACCCCCTTGCGAAGTCCTTTTCTTTCATTTTCTTCCTAAGAGTCTTGAGAGGAGGGAAGTGTTTTTATTCTTAGACAAAAAGAATTCTTCTACACTCGAGCAGGGAGTGTTGATAGAATAGTAACTGATGAAATGCCATTTTAACGATTTATTCTTCAAACCATCGAAAATCATTCCAGTTATACCCATGCTCAGTTCACAAGCTGTAGTTCAACATCTAAGTGTATGGTAGTCAAATCCCACTCCTGGTGAAGGCAGGTGTTGAGGAATATGGGACCCGAGGCTTTCTTGTGAGGACACCCACTTTCTCTGATCTCGTTCTCTGGTCTGTGTCAAGATGGTGCCAGGCCATTTCTGCCTCAAACACAAAGATGGTGCCAGGCCATTTCTGCCTCAAACACAGTTGACCCACCTAGAGTCCAGATGGATACATTCAAGACCAATAACCCAAGCTTCTTCAGGTCAAATTAATTGCAGCTCCCCCCCCCCATATCTGTGTTCAAGGATTTCCCTTTTAACTCTTAAACACTTGGTAAAAATTTCACCTGGAGACTTCTTATGAGCATCAGCTATATGTCTTCAGACCCGTAGGTCTTAACCAAGGCTCCCTGCCAGAACCACTTGAGAAGCTTTCAAAAACTACAAATGCCTGGGACCGACCCCATTCCAGGAGGTACTGTAGGGCTGGTGCAAGAATTTTAAAGTACTTCCCCGGAGGACAGCTACGTGCTCTTAGGTTAAGAACCATAGCATCACACAACGTCTGGCCAAGGCTCGTGCTTGTCTTTGTCTTCACCAAACTCTTCAAGGCGACTCCAGCTCCCCAGCTACCTGGCTTTTAGCCCTGTGTCTCAGGAAACAGATGTCCATCTTTTGTTTTCCTCATGCCTCCTGGCAAATTGACATTCACCTTCTGACTCTGAGGAAAAGGGCCAACTGTCCTTGAGAGATGCTGGTGTTGGCTGTTTTGCATATTTTGGCCACGGTGGTTTCCTGCAAACATTTAGATCTCTTTCTTTCTTCTGGCCAATCTCTGCTCTGTCTCTTTTTATCTCTCTGTCCCTTCCCATCTCTCATTTCAGATTACCCTGCAGGTCAGCTTTGTTCTTTTCCCCATGGAATAAGCACCTGCAGGCTTCCATCCTCCACATCCAGACCCAAGAGGCAAAAGGATTTTTCTCTCTAGGACTAGTTGGAAAAATTCTGCAGAAGGACATCATTTGAGAGGCAATTCAAGTAATGGCTTAGAGCAAGGACTCCAGTGCTGGCTGTGTGTACACAGCAAAATTATTTAGACTCTTCGTGTCTCAGTTTCCCGCACTGTAAAATGAAGATGATAATTGTACCCACTCTACTGAGCTGTTGGGGGATATCCGTTAGCTAATGACGCACTCAGAACAGCTCCTGGTACGTGGTAAGTACTATACACGTAGGTGACCACACCTTCTATAGGCCACCCAAGAATGTTTAAATTGTTTTATGAACTCAACTTTCTTTCTTTTTTTTTTTTAAAGATTTTATTTATTTATTTGAGAGAGAATGAGAGATAGAGAGCATGAGAGGGAAGAGGGTCAGAGGGAGAAGCAGACTCCCCGCTGAGCAGGGAGCCCGATGCGGGACTCGATCCAGGGACTCCAGGATCATGACCTGAGCCGAAGGCAGTCGCTTAACCAACTGAGCCACCCAGGCGCCCTGAACTCAACTTTCTGAAAGTAGAAGAGATATGATGAGCTCCGCTGTTGGACCTAATTCTAAAACATGTATCAATATTGGTTTGCAATGTAGAAGTGATTATCAGGGAGCCCTTTATGGTGCAAAAGGGACTTGGGCCCATAGGGCATATTTAGCCATGTTCACTTCACTTAAGGAAAGCAGATTTCAACCAATTGGGAAATTTGCATGAGTCAGAAAGTTCAAAGGAGAATATGGCTAAAGAGGGACATAAATCTCCAGGAATAAACTTCTCATTATACAATCATAGATTAATCAAGGAAGCATGCTTGGCCCCTCTCTCCTCCCCCTCCTTCATATGTTTCATCCCCTTCCAAGTACTGTCCATATGACATCCTAAATTTGCCTTGGCCTTTCTTCCCATCCCCACATCACCCACTCTTGCTCAGGCTACTGTTATTTTTCAGCTGGGCTGTAGCTTCAGCTCCCCAACTGGCCTCCTTGTGCCAGCTCTGCCTTTTCTAGAGTTCCAATGTGTTCTTCACTCTCTACACTGTAGCCAGAGTGCTTGTCTTGAAGTAGAAATCTGATCATATTCTTGCTGTCCTTGATCCCATCTCCACACCCTAAAACCACTCGATGGCTTCCTGGGACTTTCAGGATAAAGAAAAACAGCTTTAACACCCTCCCGGGCCCTGCAAAGTGGGGCCATCACCTGTCTTCCCAGATCCACCAGGTCCACCAGCTCTGTCTCATTCTTTCTACCCACAGTGGTCTTTCTTTGGGCCCACATGATCCTCAAGCTTTCCCATGCCACTGGGCCTTTGCATGTGCTGGTTTCTTCCTGGAATTGTCCCCCTCTTGCCTTTAAAAAAATAATAAACTTTATTTTTCAGAGCAGTTTTAGGTTCACAGTAAAATTGAGAGTACAGAGAATTATCATATACCTTGTCTCTCCCCACCACACACACACACACACACACACACACACACACAGAGCCTCCTCTGCCACCAACCTCCCACACCAATGTAGTACATTTGTTACAATCCATGTACCAACATTGACACATCATTATCAACCAGAGTCTATAGTTTTTATCACAGCTCATTCTTTGTATTGTACATTCTATGGGTTTGGGCAAATGTATAATTACAAATATCCACTCTTATAGTATCATACAGAATAGTTTCACTGCCCTAAACTTTCCCTGTGTTCTACCTATTCAACCCTCCTTCCCACCAGACCTTTAGCAACTATTGATTGTTTTTTTCTGCTTTCATAGTTTTACCTTTTCCAGAATGTCATATAGTTGAACTCACAACTTATAGTATATAACCTTTTCAGATTGGCCTCTTTCACTTAGTGATATGCTTTTATAAGTTTCCTCCATGTCTTTTCATGGCTTGATCGTTCATTTCTTTTTAGTGCTGAATAGTATTCCATTGTCTGGACATACCACAGTGTGTGTATCCACTCACCTACTGAAGGGCATCTTGGTTGCTTCCAAGTTTTAGCAATTATGAATAAAGCTGCTATAAGCATTTTTTGTATGGATAAAATCTTCAATTCATTTGGGCAAATACCAAGGAGTGTAACTGTTGGATCCTATAGTGAGAGTGTGTTTAGAAACTGCCAAACTGTCTTCTCAAGTGGTGGTACCATTTTGCATTCCCGCTAGCAATGAAGGAG